>NC_048536.1:11184276-11505852 GCF_902806685.2 Maniola hyperantus | reverse complement strand
TTGATTACAAATAAATATTTTTAAACGCGTCCTATTGTGAAACAAACTTTACGCAAATAAAATATTATATGTAACATCCAGCAGATAATTATACTCATGATTGAATCTATGATAAACATTTAATAATCTCTAATAAGAAAAATATAGATAATAATAAATGAATTGTTATACATATTCGTACTCAATAAAATATAAAATTTTATTTCATAAAATTAGTGTTACGCTAATAGTCTTTTTTTACAGGAGTACAGGAGAATATGTATCAGTTATTATATAATGTGTTATATTTTATTTTACAACTTTAACTAACGATAATACAAATTAATTGAGTTAACTGCGACAAAATATTAATATCATGTTCAATTTTCTATTTCATATAATATTGCGTGGAGCTGGAAATCTACTCAGCATCACGCCAGTTTATTTACGTACCTACTCGTAGTCTAGAACTGTAACCTACACCGCACCAGATGTTATTTTACGACGACTTGCCGTCCAATAAATAATTAGCTTTTTCCAATGACTTCTATGTATAGGTACTACATAGAAGTCATTGGCTTTTTCTGGATAAGAAACTCCAAATGCACTTCATACTCTTAATTTTAAACATAAATAAATAAAGAGAAATTATGTTAAAATTATTAGATGAAGCAATATCAGCGGAACTCTCAGTTAGTATTCCAATATTAAGACTGTAAAAAACTCTTACGAAATCCATAGTTGTTGATCAACTTTTCCCACACATTTTGTACATAAAATAAACAATCACACTTTTAAATCAAAAACACAAATAGATCCTTATTGTTTCACATGTATGTACGACGATCCGATTGGAACACGCTGGCATACCCGCGCAGCTCCATACTTCTTTACATTCCATACGAATTGAATACTATGGGAAGTAAGGAAGCACGGAACTAGCGCAAGGCTATGGTTCTTCTCTATTTTATGTCGCGATCCTTTGAGGTCACACTCTTGATGACGACCAACAGTTGTAAGGTCGCGATGTCGATGGCGCCATCTCTATTAGGATGGCAAAGCGACCACTACGAGAAGGCAGCTTGCGAAGACGAGGCGGTAGCGAGCGACACAGCTTCTTGGCAGCTCGTGGGGTACTGGCGGCGGGATCAGTGCGCACGCGCAGTCCAGGTCTAAAAATGGAGTCAACCGGCGGAGTTCGCTTTCGAGTCGCGAGTACCATCCATTCCAAATTTGTATTTTCCCGAAATAGATCCGATGGCGGGCGTCCATCGGTCGGATCGGTTACTCAAACGTGCAGCGACCTGCAGCTTGCGGCAATTCGAAATGCACGGCGCGCGGTCGAGTCTCGATCGCGGACTCGCCGGAGGCTCTTATGTAAGGAACACTGTAAACCGCGCCGCGTGACGACCGTATCCAAAATAAACGTGCACGCAGAATACGACGCCGTCGACGGGCGCCACATGTGCGCGCTCCCGTCAGCGTTGCGATGATCGCGCTGGAGGGGAGGCTATTATTAGTTGCACACCATCCACCACTGTCACCTCCCGCAGGGTAGTCGCGCTATACATAGTTTCCATTGCGAGATCTGACAATCCTCAGCGTTCACTGACCTCCCCTGAAAATGTTTTACAATCAACTCGATAAAAGACTAATACAATGAACAGGTACCTAATATTGAGCAGGTTCAAAATTAAGTAGGTATATATAAATATCGTAACTCTTGATCGGATGGACTCAGAGGACATACCCAATGGACTATTGGGTAAAAGTAAAAAAAGTAAAACTCAAAAAGTAAAACTAAAGACTATTGGGTATGCCCCCAATTTACCTACATAAAATAACGAAGGTCTAGCCTTCTCGGGCTCTCTCTCTCAAAAAACTAAGTAATGTACATCAAATTATAGTACAGTAGATAGATAGGTATGCATTAAGCCCATGTTTGCAAAGCTGAACTATTGAACTACTAGTGCAGGCGTACTGTGGCCGAGAATTTCCGCTGTTGGCTGTAAGCTCGCCTGTACGTTCACTTAGTCAATAAAAGAATTTTGGCAAACTTTCGCAGACAAACAAGTGGGACGACAGCCAACTCATCTTTTGTCTACTTGAAAGCAACATAGTTTTGCAAGCATTTTTGATATCACAATGTTTCACGGCAGTAAACAGGAAACATTTACTTTTATGTGAAATTACTCGAATGCGAAATATTGAGGAAACTCATAGTGAGCAGCCATTGATATTCATACCGTTTCGCGATAAAATATGTTTTGAGAACTTTCTTTAGTTTTTAATAAAATTTTGTGATCAAGCAAGATGCGCTGCCTAGTAAAGAATTGCGATGCTGCCCGCAGAGCATGAACGTCCAAAGAGCGCCTGTTGAATATTAATGTGACATTGTTATTGGCCACCGTTGCCCGCTGCTGCCCCAAACGCACATTTCCATAACTTACTATTCTGGATCCGCGGGGAATCAGCGCAATGTTGTAGAATATGATCACTCGCGTCTCACTAGCATCGGGCCCATAAACTGTCGCGACCGTACGTCAATTATTCATTACGTGGAATCAGTAAGCAGGCGAACGGTCTTAGCAACTATTCTGGAGCACTCAATTGATCAATGCATAGCCCGCAATGATTCACAACTCGATTGTTTCGTATGTACACAGACACTCAATGCGGCCGGCGCTTGTCAGCTGCGACCTCTGCCTTCGATTATAAACGTTTTCAGCACAATGTCATGATGAGAAGTTACAGGAGTATAGCCGCATTTACCTAATACTTGTTATAATCAAATAGAGAATACGTTTCTTTACACAAGCGTGCTTGTAGATACGAAATTACACTAAACCGAATCGTAACTGTAATGTAGAACCAAAGTTTCGGAATTTATTAGTACAGGTACTGTAATGTAGTCACCTCGATTAATCCTAAATCTGAATACCTCCTATAAATTATCGAACTTTCATATTACCAAAATGTTTCAGCAAAAAGACATGAAAACTATTTTATAGTTATAGAGATAAACTACCAACCCAAACTTACCAATACAACTGGGACTGGGTTTACCTGAACTATCTGATGAAGATACGCCGGGTTCTATTGGTAATTTTGAGAATATGTAATTCTACTAAATTTGACTTTTACGAGTTCACTGACGATGAGCGGTCGTCGGCCTATGACATATTATTATTAATACTTTGATTTGATCCTGAACCTATTGCATGATATACCAAATACCAAACACATTATGCAAATACCAAATTTCACTTTCTCATCCACATCTCACGAGCTATCCTATTTTTTATATATATACAAATTAAAAAATAAAAATATCGTACAAATTTCTTATTTTTACAACTTACAACATCTATTTAAATGTTTTATTTCTTCTTTTATGTCTTAAAGAAAAAAAAATTTAAACACTCTATTTTATTTATTTACTAGCTGATCTAGCGGCTTCGCCCGCGTAGATTTAGGTTTTTAAAGATCCCGTATAGCCTATGTCACTCAGGAATAATGTAGCTTTCTACTGGTGAAAGAATTTTTAAAATCGGTTCAGTAGTTCCAAAGATTACCCCCTACAAACAAACTTAACGACATTACCTCTTTATATATTAGTAATATAGAAGTATAGATTAAAGTATATAACTCGCCAACTTATATATTCTATGCCACTGACGTTTGGGTAGTATAAAAGGCGGTCACTAAAATCAGCGTTGGGGAGTCTGGTACCTTAGATATTTTCCATAGAGGTTTGTGTCAGAGGGGTCCAACGTTTTAACACAAGCTGAGTGGCCTACCTGTTCAAGGTGTTGCACTGCTGTACAGGACGATATTGCCTACACCATATATATAATACCTCGAATAAACATTATTCTATTCTAAAAGTGAAAAAAATGTAATTGGTTTCATAAACGTTAAAAACTGCTATGGACGACTCTTTGTTAACAAAGACCAACTTTTTAATAACATCATTACCCATATTATAAATGCGAAAGTATGTTTTTTTGTTGGTTTATCCTTCAATCACGCTGCAACGGAGCAACGGATTATTTGCTTGGGTATAGTAGTAGACCATAACAGTGGCATAGGCTACTTTTATGCCAAAAAATCAAATGATTCACCACACACATAACCACACAGCCCCCGCGCTAACCCGGTGCGGGATAGCGCGGGTGACGTGCAACAAAGATACACACTTTCGCATTTATAATATGGGTAGGTAGTGATAGACAATGTAACTTTTTAGTTAAAATCATTATTTAATGCCTACTGTCCGTTCGTAAGTTCCACATATCGTGTGTAGTGTACCTATTCTGTTTCGTATAGAATGTAGCTGGATATTGTTTTCCGTATCCAACCCTCCAGAGTTGCCTATCCGGTAAGCGACTTAGAGCAGCGTTGCGAAACCAACTAAATCATTTGATATTTGCAGTTGCAGCTAGGCCGTGACCTACTTTACATGGCCAGCGCTTTTATCAACGACTAGCTGATCCCCGCGGCTTCGCCCGCGTAGATTTAGGTTTTTAAAGATCCCGTATAGCCTATGTCACTCAGGAATAATGTAGCTTTCTACTGGTGAAAGAATTTTTAAAATCGGTTCAGTAGTTCTAAAGATTACCCCCTACAAACAAACTTAACGACATCGGGCCGTGCAGCAGAAATCGTAATATTTTAATTTCGCCATAACTTCAAAACCAAACGTCCAATTTTAATCATTCAAAGACCAAATATTATCTCCATAAACTGTTCTTAGTGATGAAATCATTTATTTTGATAAGGATTAATAGCATGAGTAAAATAAACGCGTTTAAATGTAGTCCAAAAAAAATTCAAGATTTTTAAATAAAAAAATGGTTGCTGTGCCTCACTCGACATAGATGGGTATAGTGTGTCGCGGACTTTTTTGTAGATATTTATAAGATCTACATACAATCATACACACACTGTTGTAATTTTATTTTATTATTGTATACCTACATTTATTCTAACTCTATTCTGTTAAAATAGTTTAATTATAATTTTAAGTAATCTCTTTTGGCCTTCTGTTATACATAGATTTAAATTTAAATAATAATAGGCTACTTGACAATTTTTTTAAGTTGGTCTTAAATGGTTAATATTTGTCCTATTATATCAAAAAAATTAACACTATATTTTTTTGCGCCCTAAAAACCGTAAAACTTTAATTTAAAAAAATATTTTTCTTAGACAGGTGAAAACACTGTCGGCCATGTTTGGCCGATAGATTATCTGTGCTCTGACGTCATGCATTTGTAAACAACAGTGTAACCCTGTGGTTATACTGTAGTTTACAAATGCATGACGTCAGAGCACAGATAATCTATCGGCCAAACATGGCCGACAGTGTTTTCACCTGTCTAAGAAAAATATTTTTTTAAATTAAAGTTTTACGGTTTTTAGGGCGCAAAAAAATATAGTGTTAATTTTTTTGATATAATAGGACAAATATTAACCATTTAAGACCAACTTAAAAAAATTGTCAAGTAGCCTATTATGTATTTACGCTGTTGATTACTTTCAAATAAACAAATAAACAAATAAACAAATAAACAAATGACAATGATAGCTAACTTCTGTAAATTTTATTGCTTGTGGACACAGCATTAAACAAGCAAGTCAACGAGTGTATGATAAACACATATTTTTGTAAATACTCTACATACATATATACAATTAAAGATACTCTACATCGATAACAATGAATATTGTTTTTCATTTTTTTACATTATTTATGGAAGTTACACCCTCTAACTTTTAAAAATTAGTTCTGAAAGTGGATTGATTACCGAGGGTTAACTAGCTTACATTTCTAGTGTAATAACGAATAAGCAAATGCTAATATTCGTCTTGAATCAGTGCCTCTACCTCTAAAAACTTTATAGTGAATTGATGAGAATAACATGTACCGTGAAAAGAAAATAGGTACTTAAACAAATCGAATCGTCAAAAAAAGTTACTTTAGTGGCTTTATTTTTTTTTAATTTAAATATATTAAACTAGCGACCCGCCCCGGCTTCGCACGGGTAGCTTATTACAATTTTTTGAAAATAAAATATAGCGTGTTAGAGACTAGGGTCCACCACGGTGCGGTGGTTGCGGTGCGTTTTAAAATCCGCAAATTTGAATTTTAATCTATCAAAATCCGGTGCGGAAATAATTCCGCAGTGTGTGCACTTGTGTGTAGTTCTCTAGTTCACAGGTTTTGCGGGAAAAAACGTACGGAAATTTTTCGTGGTTCGCGTTAGCTTTTACTCCAGAATAATGTAGCTTTCTACCACTATAGGTCCATGGAAGTAAACCACGGTCTTATTGAAAAGTAAATTGACAGCTTACGTCAGTATTCAGTACTCTGTCCACACCACGCCCCGCCCCGCCCCGCTGTCAAGCTGCGCGGATGTTATGTCCGATTTGAATCCGAGTCACATCCGAGGTATTCTCACGGATGACGGAGAGAACTCGGATGACGGAAGTGCAATGCGTAATGGCCGTAAAAGGGTAAAATAGGGCTTTGTTTGTGTAGTCCACGCGGACGAAGTCGCGGGTATAAGCTTGTACTGAGTGTCAAAAACTTACTCAATGCAACCACGAGCTATCCAAACTATTTGGCAGTGTATAGTATTAATTAGCAGTGTAAATTTACTTGAACTGAACTTGTAAATTAATATACGATCTCCCGCAATAGCTGATCATCATCATGATATGGTAAGTCCTAGGCCAAACCAATTGAAGCATTTTTTTATCTGTACTTCTATACTAATATTATAAAGAGGTAAAGTTTGTAATTTGTTTGTAGGACTCTGGAACTACTGAACCGATTTTGAAAATTGTTTACATTAGACATAACCGCTGCAGACAGTCGAGCACGAATGTAGTTTGTGTAATTAAAAAACGCATTATTGTATACCATGGCGTCACCCGAGTGCATGACTCATGTCAGAACTGTAACAGTCATCTCTCTTTTTAATACATTTTCAAAACCAAACAAAATAATATCAAATTTTAAAAATATTGGCTACTTAAAACGAAGCATTTAATAAATAATTTAGTCAAGAACTACGAGACGAGTAGATATTAAAGTTGTATTATTTTTGAAGTTATTTGTACCTAGATAATGATTATGTCTCTACCTACTAAGTACATCGAACTAGTATTAAATATGTACCTAGTATTAAATTAATTTAATCAAAAAGTTAAAATCATCATGTATGATAATTGATAATGATAACTACAATTTAAAGCATTTGCCCTAACTCCTAAGTTCTTATAGTGACATCAATTGTGCGCAACGCTGATTTAATTCTTATGAGATTGTTGTTATTGCAGACACGCAATTAGAATTCTATATTATTTTCTCAATATATTATTAGCATGACCGCGCTTTATTCTCAAAAGTATGCCATTTATTTAACCACGCCGTGATTTGAAACAGAAGGAAGCAGAATACATTAACCTTACCATAAACTCGTCAAACATTAGAATAAATAAACATATTTTGACCTCGTCCACTTTTTTAACGAGAGAATTCGTTCACAAAAACATGTTAGATATACGAGTATGATATGAAGAGTCGAAGGGACTGCAAGGATCCAGCTGACTAGCTGATAGACAAGGATCGCGTAGCATGCGCGCGCGCGAGATTCGGCGCGGCGATCAGATTCCAACTGCTGGTATCGTGTACGTAGGACGACCGCCGCCCGCCGACCACGACGTTTGACCTTATTTAATTAGTTCGTTCGTTTTTACTCTTTGAACGTAACACAGCATATTAAAATGTGTACCGCCTAAATTACTGTCGCCATCTATACGATTACAGCAATTAACCCAGGAACAACATAATATAAACCGAATGATTTTTTTATTTAGGTATTCGCACCAAAAATTTGTAACAGCCGAAAGAAAAAGATAAGAAGTGGACAGGAAAGCACTTGGGAGGTTGTAAAGGAAGAAGAAGAGTAGATACAACAAAAACAGATGGTGTAACTCATGTAAATGCTTTAATAAATATTTTACAATATTGAATTGATTAGTAAGGGATTGATCTACAAATAGTAGTTGTTGTTGTCGTAAGTTGGATTACTTCGACCACATTACGAGAAATAGTAAATACGACCACCTTCAGCTCATTATTCGGGGGAAAATAGCCAACAGAAGACCACCTGGCCGAACAAGGACATCGTGGCTAAAGAATTTACGCCAATGGTACAGAAAGAGTACCCGGTCTCTTTTCCGCGCAGCAGCGTCCAAGGTGCAGATAGCCCTAATGATTGCCAACCTCCGATAGAAGACGGCACTTCAAGAAAACACCTTCTCTTGAAAAGATCTGATCTTGTATTCAAGAAAAGAGAGGGTAAGAAAGAGTCACGAAAAAATTTACAACCGATAAACAGTTTTCACATAAGTATTAAGAATACCGAAAATTTGAAAAGAAACGGCCATCTTTGAATTATATTTCGCTGTAAGACAATAACAGCGCAAGCTTGTTGGTTTCTACATTCTCTGCCTTCCAACACCTACAAGCAAACTGCCAGAGCTATTTCTGTTCTCAGTTCAACCACCTTAAAGCAAGCATGAATTTCTGTAACCAAAATGACGAATGCCTGATCACGTGTTTAGAAGTTAGAATAACTATTTTGTTGCGAACTTTAAAGCGGCATAGCATTATAATATTTTGTCGGTAGATTGTTGTACAATTTTTGTTCAACACTTTTTGTTATATATATTTATAAATAAGAAATCCAAAAGTATTCTCGGCAGGAGATCTGAGTTTTAACCCCGCGTGGGGGTTCGAAAACTTCGTTTGTATGAGTTGTAACTGAGTCAGCCTCTTACGTAACTTTTCGGCCAACTAATCTAGTTTAAAAAAGAACGAGCCACTTGCTTAAAGTAGTCGGGTTCATCTGGAATAAGACCGTAGTTAATAGTTAAATGATACCTTAATGGTTGGAATCTTAATTAATCCTGGTCAACACAATTTTATCATCGTCTTAAACGGATTTTTTATCGCAAATAAGTTAAAGCAATTATAAATTTACCATTATTATCTCATTAATTTAAATAAATAATAAATAAATAAATAATAAATAAAATAAAAAAGCCTTTATTCTAATACGTTACAAATAATAAACATTTAAACAATATTACATTTCGTTTCCCTTATTCCATTAGCAATCAAATTAGCAATCAAATAATAATAATAATAATAATAATAATCATTCATATTTTAAGTATAGTTTTATTCTTTTTTCCCTTCATAAAGTTGTCATTAAATCATAAAGTATAAATTAATATTAGTTAATTACGCAAATTACGAGTCAGATACAATGATTATTATTATTTAAATTAATTTATTACAATAATACATTAATATTAACAAATTACTACAATTCTAAATCATGTCAATAATAATAGAGGTCAATTATATGTATATTTGAAAGTAACAATTTTTATGTCAGTCAACGATAAATAAAATAAAATAAAATTATAAAATTTAACCTCGGATAATTTTCAATTTACGTATTAGTCGCCGCTGCGGCGTAGGCCTCCCCCAAATCTTTCCAGCGCTTTCTGTCCCTAGCTTGCCGTATCCAGTCAGTTCCACATACCTCTGAGAAAATGTCTCGCCATCTCTTTTATTGGCGGCCTCTTTTTCTCTTTCTATCTCTTGGAATCCATTCGGTAACTTTTTTGGTCCATCTAGTGTTATCTAGTCGGCAAAGATGTCCTGCCCACTGCCATTTTAGTGTCCGAATTCTTTTAATTATATCTACTAGTTTAGTTTTTTTTTGAATTTTTTTGTTGCTTATTCTGTCTTTTAATCTCAAACCCAACATGCTTCTTTCCATCTTTCTTTGGCAGATAGCTAGTTTCTCCTCTTCTTCTTTTCGTAATGACCATGTCTGACATCCATATGTCAGACATGGCATTATTGTGACTTCGTATAATTTCTTTTTTATTTTCACATCCATCTCCTTGTTCTTCATAACTTCCTTAAAGCTCCAATATTTTACTCCATGCCATGGCAATTCTCCTATTTATTTCCTTTCCAGTACTGTTTTCGAAAGAGATTGATTGGCCAAGGTACACGTAATCTTTCACGTACTCTATATTTTCACAACCAATTTTAATATCCTTCTTTTCGGCGTTGGTAAGGATTTTCGTTTTTGAGGTGTTCAAAAATAATCCAGCTTTTTTGCTCTCCTGTGCCAATTCTTCCACCATACTGCCAAGATCCAACGCATTATCTGCAAACACTATTATGTCGTCTGCGAAGCGTAGGTGACTTAAGTATTCACCGTCAATCTTCAGTCCCTTTTTTCCCCACTCTAGGTTCCTGAAAATAGCTTCGAGGACTGCCGTGAAAATTTTTGGCGATGCTGGGTCACCTTGCCTCACGCCTCTTTCAATTCATCAATTTAAATAAATAAATAAAATAAAATAAAATGTTTTTATTTCGACCAACAAGGATCATATTGGTGTTAGTAATTACACGAAACTTATACCTAATTGTTAGTAATTATTAATATTTGGGGCTGGACCGGACTCTACGCAACAGGGATGTGCACCGCTTTCGCATAGTAGTATAAAACAGTCTACATGCGCCTCGGCGAACATCCCTGACGCGCTGCAGAATCTGGGCAGCCCCATCAGCATCCTGAATGCATTATTATATTGTACACGCAGGGCATTGTACTGCTTTTGCGTGTAATCGATCCACAGGCTGCTCGTGTAGGTGGTGCAATATGCTCTGAAAAGAGTGATTTTGACGGCTACAGAACAACGAGCAAACCTGCGGACGATCATGTTCGCCCTAACAGACAACGCCCTGCGTTCTCTCTTTATATCTGCATCGTCTTTCAGGTCAGAGGATATAACATGCCCCAGGTATTTAAACTGCTCCACTCTCTTTAGTGGAGTCTCATACAGCTTTATAGGTGGTACAGTGGGAGGAAGTGTTTTTCCCCTGGCCTGAAAGACCATGCATTCACTCTTCTTGACATTGTAGGTCAAGCCGTGACTGTGGGCATAGGTCTCACAAATGCCCAACAGTTTCGTGATACCACAGACAGACGCACTCAGCAACACCATGTCGTCTGCATAACTAATATTATTGAGACACGCTCCATCAATATGACATCCGACACGCGTACTGCTAAGTGCCTCTATCAGCGCATTGACGTAGAGGTTGAAAAGCTTAGGCGAGGTTAAGCCCCCCTGCCTCACGCCACACTCCAACCTATAAGGCCTAGAAAAGCTTTCCGACCATCGCACGACATTGACCTGGTTATTTAGCCTTTAGATACATTTATATATTACTAGATGATGCCCGCGTTATGTTATTTTTTGCATTTATAATAATATTAGTATGGATAGTATGGATGATTGTTGATAACCCCTTTAGAGCGCATCGTAATAGTTGTGATTGGCTGAAATTAAGGTATCCTTGCATTTTAACTGCACTTGTGCATTTTGCCAATAGTGAGAAAGTATCAGTCAATCATATAGGTGATTGCGATCGTCACATTGTCTAACTACAGCGCTAAACACGCTACAATAGGTATAATATATTTTATACGTATTTTTTACAGTGCAATGAAAATTATGTTGGGAAAGCTGCCGAGACCGTGGATAGTGGACGACGCGAAGGATGACGGGTACACGGCGCTGCACTTGGCGGCATTCAACAATCACGCGGAGGTCGCCGAGCTGCTGGTCCGCGGGGGAGCGCGCCCCGATCTCCAGAACGCCAACCTGCAGACCGCTCTGCACCTCGCCGTCGAGCGGCAACACACGCAAATAGTTCGCCTACTCATCGCACATGGGGCCAACCTGAACATTTGTGACAAGGTTCGATTTGTAGATTACGAGTTATTCATTATAGCTCTCACCCGCTCGTCAACCGCGCTCGCCCGCACCGGGTTAGCGCGGGGGCTGTGTGGGTGTGCGGGGCGTTCCCTCTCGATTGCCATTTCGACCTGTCGTGTTCTATACGAAACGTTCGTCAAACGATCTTTATTTCAATTTGGGTTTCATGCCTCTATGAACATGAAAATATAGTTTTTTCACAAACATAAAATCCTAGAACTAAATTTAAAGCGCCGCCACGGCGTTTTCTTGACCTGACTCCCCTTCGGCCTTCCCTGACTTCCTGCCATCTTGATGACCACGGCAGACTAGTGGGCTAGCGATAGGTTGATGGTGATGAAACACACATTTAAGAAGTGAGTTGATTTGCTGTAGGACGGCGATACGCCGCTTCACGAAGCGCTGCGGCACCACACGCTGCAGCAGCTGCGGCGCCTGCAGGATGCGCGCGACGCGTCGCTCCTGAGCGGCATCGCGCACGCACACGACAAGAAGTCCTCCGCCTCCATCGCCTGCTTCCTCGCCGCGCATGGCGCTGATCTCACCATCAAAAATAAGAAAGGTAAATAATGTTGGAATATGGCCTAAATCCTTCTCATTCTGAGAGGAGACCCGTGCCAGAGTGAACTAGAGTGAGGGAACTCTCGGTTTGATCCTGAATCGACGATGTCAAATAAGGCTATGGTGACGTAAAATCAAAGAAAAATACGCTTACTTTAGGGTCACCTGCGTCAAATGTCATTCGACGCCTGCCAGTGAAGTCCAAGCCTCGACGTTTTGTGAGAGGTTACGTAACTGTCGTGAACTGTGCCCGTTCTCAGTAATGGGCCGGCGGCTATGGATTGATCCTGATGAATCGTTGAGTAGAAACAGGCGTTATTTTTCGGAATTCCATCATACTTA
Source organism: Maniola hyperantus (assembly GCF_902806685.2). Lineage (NCBI taxonomy): Eukaryota > Metazoa > Arthropoda > Insecta > Lepidoptera > Nymphalidae > Maniola > Maniola hyperantus. Next base: position 11,493,084 of record NC_048536.1, on the reverse strand, counting down.
CAACTTGCAATTTGCAACAGTGCATTGTGCAGTCTACATTTTCTGAAGTTACTCCATTGTAGGAGTGAAAGGTACTTGAGTGGTTAATATTGCTTTCTTTTACTGAATGCTTAGTAGTGGGAGAACTGGTGTTGCATACCGTATGCTGCACGTTGTACCTACCATACAAATTTGTATGTTTTGGCGGATTATTGTTCTTTGTGTAAAGGTAAATGTTACTCGCTCTGTAGTAATGTTATAATGGAATTCCGGCCACGGCAGTTAACAACGGAGATTCGGCAACTACCTACGCACAAGATATTTTAATATTATTGTGCATAAATAATTCATTTATTCACTTTTCTTCACTGTATTTCTGCTCTGCATTCCAGGTCAGACGCCGCTGGATCTGTGTCCGGATCCCAACCTCCGTAAAACTCTAACGACGTGCCGCAAGGAAGGGGCCGGGGTGACGAGTGACGGAAGCCCGGAGAACGAAGCGGAGCCGCCGCCCGAGCCCGCTGCGGCGCCCGGCGACCCCGCGCCCGACGAGTGCCTCGTGTGCTCTGACGCCAAGCGAGACACGCTCTTCCGCCCCTGCGGACACATCTGTTGCTGCAACGTGTGTGCTGCGAGGGTAGGCAAACTATCCATACATACTATCCTACTCCTATAAATGCCAAAGTTTGTCTGTCTGCTACGTTTTCACGGCCCATCCGTTTAACCAGTTTTGTCTTTGGTACAGAGATGCATCCCATAGATAGGCGCCTTTTTATGCCACAAAATCAAAGGAGGATACCGTTAGAGAGCGTGCCCCTGCGTTTTTCTTGTATCATGTCTACTGTAACTAATGATTTCACTTGATGCGTTTTTAATAATTACTAGCTGATGCCCGCGACTTCGTCCGCGTGGATTTACGTTTTTCAAAATCCCGCGGGAACTCTTTGATTTTCTGGGATAAAATGTAGCCTGTGTTAATCCAGGGTATAATCTATCACCATTCCAAATGTCATCCAAATCCGTTCTGCCGTTTTTGCGTGATTAAGTAACAAACATCCAAACATCCACACTTTCACATTTATAATATTATTAGGATTAGGATGAGGAATTAGGATTAGGATTATTGATAACAGAGACAATGGGACCGATTCTCTTGTACACAATCTCTAAACGAAACTAAATTAACAGATCTAAATCTAGTGCTATCCTTTTCCGCAAGCAACATTATGAAAGGGATAGCAATAGATTTAGATGTGCCATTTTAGTTTGGTTAAGAGATTGTGTACAACGGAATCGGAATTAGCAACAATATAATGCAGCATAATATTATGTCACAACCTGTCGCACATAACTATAGTATGCGACAGGTCGAGATGGTAATCAGGGTGGGGATACGCCCCGCACACCCTCACAGTTTTTTAGTAGTTAACTAGATTTTAAGTAAGCGTTTTCACGCATCGAAACAGGTAATTTAGTGAAGCTCTTAAGTTCATTCCGAGAAGAAAAGCGAAATGCGTGAAATAATAAATCTGTAATTCTTTATGTGCTCAGCAAAGTTACAGAAGAAAAACAAAGAAATTTTACCTTTTATCCTATTTATTTTGACTATATTTATCTAATTTAACCTGTCCAAACGTGCTGTAGTCACCGGCAGGGATTGCGCGGGGTGAGGAGCGCGCGGCTACTTAACCGAAAATTAGAAAACCCTCTATTCTCCTTGTTTATTTGCACACTAAATTTTAACTTGTAACTTGAAATTCACTGTTCACATGCATGAGGTCGCTTAAAATTAAATTAAAATTTAGTTTTAATTAATTGAAAACTTAATACGTGTAAACTAGGCATAGTAAGAAACTATGAAGATGAGAGCCTGCATTGGCCGGACCTCTTGTGGCGCCCTCAGAGATCAGTTTTGCCTGTGGACCCCCATTACCATTGTAATAATGATTGATGCTGGTTTTCATGAGGGGTTAATCTGGTAAATAAATTAATTAAGTCATCAATATTATAATGGCACAGGTGAAGAAATGTCTCGTGTGCCGCGCATGCGTGACGTCGCGGCAACGCGTGGGTGAGTGCGTGGTGTGCTCGGAGGCGCCCGCCACCGTGGTGTTCCGGCCGTGCGGCGACGTGTGCGCGTGCGCAGCGTGCGCGCCGCTCATGCGGAAGTGCGTGGAGTGCCGCACGCCGCTGCAGCCGCCACCCGCCGCGCCCGCGCCTGCACCTGCGCCTGCAGCTGCACCTGCACCCGCACCACCCGCACCCGCAGCCGCGCCCGCATCCCACCCGCAGCTCGCCTCGCATTCCGCGCACTCGTACTCCGTCCTCCAGAAACACGACAGTGAGTAACATATTATTATCAATAAGTGTAGCCGTGTAACGAATGTTAATTTTTTCGGTAAGAGGAAGAAATCCCAAAGTCCTAAAACACGTACCTACTTCTTTATTTTTGACCGAAACTACTACTAGAAATACCAATTTTCGTGGATATAATTTCAAAAATTACGGATTGTCGTACAAAGTTTCATCCCCTATTTAACTCTCTTAGGAGTGAGATTTCCAAATTATTTTGTCAATGAGCGCCTACGTTATAAAAAGGAACTGTCAAAATTTCAAGTTTCTGGTCTAGGCTGTGCATTGATATAATTATTTTAAAAATCAGTCAATATAAGTCTTTTTCGTACCACTTGCTCAAAAAAGTGACATTCAATGCCACAAAAAGCGTACATAACTGTTCAATAGGGAATGATATACCGAGCACTTACCCTTTGCGCCAGCTGCAGCATAACACCCTGGGCCCAGGTCTTCTGTGTCGATAGCACCCTATTTTTCACATATATATTGTCTTGAAAAGAAAGTGGTCACTGGTTTCAGTTAAATCACAATCACAACACATCGATTGAGTCCAGATTCCAGAAATTAATTTGTTTTGCACTGGAACGCGTGCTTATCGATTATTGCAGTCGATCTGAGAGATATGATGGCGCCGAATCGCCAATCAGAAGGACGCATTGGCATGCGTTGCATCGGCGCTAGGGGGCGCTCGACAAACCAACCCAATGAACAATTACGAAAATAAATATGAGATAAATTTGCTAGAAAAAATCCTCCAAATTATGTTGACCTTAAAATATATTCTGTTCCAGTACGGAACATGCCGCTCGCCTTAAAAGAACGTAGATCTTTTAACTAACTTTATGACTAAACTTAACAAAACTAAAGAACTTAATAATTAAAAAAATAATGGTTAAAGCTAAATATATTATGTTTTAAAATTTAACTTTAGAATAATTTTGGGAAAATTGAATTATTGCTCAGGTAGAGGGCAAATTTTAACGACAGGACGTTTGAAAAGGGGCTTGCCATATTTCAACGTCACAACTCGCGTTACACCGTCCGATCCAGGATGAAGGGCGTGAACTCTAGCCAGGCACCATTGCAAAGGAGGCAAGTTATCGTCACATACGACGACAAAAATACCTTCACAAATAGGAGGGCCGTTATTACGAAACCACTTGATACGCTGTTGAATATCATGCAAGTATTCGCGGCTCCAACGGTTCCAGAAATGTTGGACAGCTTGCTGTATCCAACGCCATCGCGTAAGTCTGTTAGGTGGGGCATCTATCAGTGAAACATCAGGAACGGCTGTAAGAGGTTCCCAGATACAGTAATCAACGAAAGTTTTAAGAAACGGACGTTTGGATCTCATACGTGAGGCGGGCAATATCCCCATGGAAGACTGAGTTCGCACAGGGCTCGCACACAAATATTTGACGCGTTTATGTATTCGTTTGTGAATCGCGTCTCTGCCGAATAGTGTCCAATTTTGATATAAGAAATACTGCATCGTTTTAAAACTGGCATGCACTAGCATGTCATCAATTAATGAATTGATAAATGCGTGTTTCTTTGGTAGAATTAACTGATGTTTCGAGTTGTAAGTGAGTAAAGTTTTATGTAATCGTTCGCCAACACGTAAGCATTCATTGTCGTCTAAGAAAAGATTTAAATGTTTTAATATATTGGAAGGACAATGTCCCTCGGAAATATTGATAATTTCATCACCGGAAGTGGTCATTTGAACAATTTTAATTAGTCGGTTTATAGCAAAGTTAAACTCCTGGATAGATACATGATTGGAACACGAACTTTTATTTTTCTTATATTTAAGGTAAAATCGGAACACAAGTGCCAACTTTTCAAAAGAGGAAAATCTCGAAAAGAAATCATAATTATCAGACTGTGTGATTGTCAGTCGTAGCTTTAAGGAAGCGACTCGCGTTTTGCCGAGTAACAGAAAGATTGAAACTTTAACGAGTTCATTATTGTGACGCCAATAAACACACGCCAGGTATGTTCTTTCAGTGGCATCGGAAAAGTCATTTAAATGAATAACATTATTCGTGCCAGTAAAAACATATCGTGGGATAGACACGATTTCAGGCCGCTCGCCATGAGTGTCGGCAGGCTGGACAGCGGCCATTACGGCTGGTGTGTTGCTATGCCATTGGCGTAATTCAAAACTGGCTAACTTACAAAGTTGAATTGATTTGGATTGTAACTTAAGAGCCCTTTCGGCGGTGCTCTCACTTGACACAACATTGTTAGTAAACACGTAATTATTTAAAAACTTTGAACCAATATAAAAAAGGTCTGCTTCGTCACTTGCGAGATGCTTTATCGTACGCAAAGCAAGATGCGGCGTGACGGTACATAGGTGAGATTCACATATTTTAGGCTGTTCGGGACTGAATCGCAGCACGACTCTGGTTCGCGTGGTGCTGAAGTCTTTAGTTACGCAGTGATACGAAAGCTTTAATTGTGGATTGCATTCTACATCTTCCCAAATAGTTTCTTCCCGTGTCATGGACCGCTGCTCAGGGAAGGATTTAAGCTCCCGAAACTGTTGCAAATAATTGTCATTAGCAAAGGAGCTCCAGTATGCATGAGTGTCATTTGAGCATGAGTTAACAAACGCACGTGGGGGGAACGAATCGAAGGAAAGCTTACCTGACAACAAGTAACCGAATACACTATTTATAGCTATCGGCGTGCCAGGTGGACCAGAGATAGTGTTGTTTAGTAAAATTTCCGATAGTACATCTGCACCCAAGATTACCTCCACTGGTTGTGGGATATGAAAGTTAGGGTCTGCCAAGCTTAGGTTTTTGATATGTGCCCACTCAGTACGAGGTAAAGGCGCACTAGGCATTTGTGAAATAAGTTTAGGAAATATCATTGCATCAATTGGTATGACTGGTTTGTTTTGATTTCTAGGGGTGATATTGAACGAGACTATCCCCCGTGGATAAACAGGTTGGTCATCTCCAATACCGAATACCGGTACGTTTATTGTTCGTCGCGATAGACCCAACCGCTGCGCGCCAGCTTCAGTGATAAACGTCCCCTGACTACCCGTGTCTAGCATACAGCGAACGGTCCCGCGGTCGATGCCGTCAACACACACGTTAACGAGTGCAGTTGATAGCAATACGATATGAGAGCGACCCTTAGAAGCCGTGGAGCAAGCATTAATATCGCCGATATTATTGTCATAATATTTAGAATCACAATTAGCGGCAACCGGGAGCGAGGAGCCGGTATTGCATTCCTCCTTAGAAGCACTATTATCGTCGCGTGTAACACCGACAGCTGTCAAAACAGTGGGTTTTTTTTGAGATAAACAAATCGCACTGTTGTGACGATTAAAACAGTACTTACAAACAAAGCTACTCCTACAGTTTTTCCTTTCGTGTTCCAGGGATAGGCAATTTTCACAGACGTTTTTTCCTTGTACAAATGCATATCGATCTTGTGGAGAAAGATCTAAAAACCTTTTACATTTAGATAGGTGATGAAAGTCACCGCAACAAATACAGACCTTATTATTATGGGCATAAGGTTGCGATTGGCTAGCGGACTCATTAACGTTAGCGGGATACGAACCGCGCGCGATGCGACTCGTGTGAGTCACAGGCGCGGTGGGACGGCCAGCGGAGGCGACGGCGGCGGCGGCATTAGCATTACCGCGCGTTTGTGAGCTACCTACTAGGTTATCGATAAACTTTGATTGACCCGTAATTTCACACGCAGCGAGTTCGCGTTCAAGAAATTGAATGAGAATATAAATGTTTGGAATTTCAGATGGACTAGCCAACGAAAGTTCAAAACGTTTTCGCACGGAATGCGGAATTTTTCGTAATAATAAATTAAGCAATATAAAACTCCAATGTTTTACGGGAAATTGCATCGTCTCTAATGCCTTTATATTTTCTTGATAGATATTTAACAATTCCCGAAGGCAAGATATTTTTTCTGAACATGGTTTCAAATCCAGAATTTTATTTATGTGTTTTGATGCGATAACTCGTTTATTGTCGTAACGAGACACCAAAGTATCAACGGCAATTGTATAATTATCTTCCGTTATAGGAATAGATTTTATTAAGTTATACGGTTCACCCTTTAAAGTAAGTAATAGGTAACGGAATTTTTCTACCTCCGTGTAGGCAAGGTTGTCGTGTATTAAGGAACAATAAAGATCGTAGTAAGACTGCCAATCGGTTGATTCACCCGAAAATGACGGCAGGGGAAGTTTTGGTAGTTTGTCAAAATGGGTGCTAGAAAATGATGGGCGTTGTAAATAGATGCTAGATCGTCTACGCTCTTCATCCGTTTTTTTCAATTTATTTGAGTGTTTTAAAATTTCAAAGTAACAGTCATTAAATTCATTCCGAATGTCTAGTTGTTCCTCTTTATCAAAACACTTTGCCTTCATTAAAGTTCTCTCGATTTTAGTTTGAATTTTTATAAATTTCCGATGTTGAGCGGTTAAGTCTGGTAATCGCGCACGAAACTGTTCTTCATCGGAAACTAGATCTAGTGTCCTTCGTAGCTCCGAAATAATTATTTCTCTTTCGTAAATATCAAACGCTGCGGCGTCGGCCATATTGCGTAGGTAACAAAATGCACCGAATTCGAACGCGTGGGGATTGATAATTTACGTAAAGAACACAAAGTATCTCTAGAAAACACAACCTGGAGGTTTATGATCCGGTTCGAAGGACCAAAAAAATATGTTCAATAGGGAATGATATACCGAGCACTTACCCTTTGCGCCAGCTGCAGCATAACACCCTGGGCCCAGGTCTTCTGTGTCGATAGCACCCTATTTTTCACATATATATTGTCTTGAAAAGAAAGTGGTCACTGGTTTCAGTTAAATCACAATCACAACACATCGATTGAGTCCAGATTCCAGAAATTAATTTGTTTTGCACTGGAACGCGTGCTTATCGATTATTGCAGTCGATCTGAGAGATATGATGGCGCCGAATCGCCAATCAGAAGGACGCATTGGCATGCGTTGCATCGGCGCTAGGGGGCGCTCGACAAACCAACCCAATGAACAATTACGAAAATAAATATGAGATAAATTTGCTAGAAAAAATCCTCCAAATTATGTTGACCTTAAAATATATTCTGTTCCAGTACGGAACAATAACAATAGTCATTTTTAATCTGTTAAAAACAGGGAAAGAAAGTTGTACTGAATTTCATTCATCCCCTAGGGAGAGAATGTGATTTAAATTTGGAATACTTAGGTACCGATACTGAACTTTTTATTTCTTTTTTTTTTATTCAGATACAAGATAGCCCTTGACTGCAATCTCACCTAATGGTAAGTGACGATGCAGTCTAAGGTGGGAGCGGGCTAACCTGGAAGGAGTATAGCAGTTTTTATTAAACCCATACACCTTTGGTTTCTACACGGCATCATACCGGAACGCTAAATTGCTTGGCGGCACGGCTTTGCCGGTAGGGTGGTAACTAGCCACGGCCGAGGCCTCCCACCAGACAGACAGACTACATCTGTGTTTACACCATTAAGTTTGTATATAAAGCATTATACATCTTTTTGAAAAAGGAATACGCATTTATTATGCAGTTATGATTATTAAATAAAATTACGAAAACCGACAAGGCCGTATGAGCTGATGCCTTTGCTTTTCCGACAAAAAAATATTAGTCTAGGAATTTGCCGCGTTTTTGGTTTCTTCAAATAGGTACATAAACGTTGTTTATTTTAATTTATTTTTATAAATAAGTTAATGTTCTAAAAATACAATATATCTCATATTATTATTGTGTTAATTTTTTCGCAAATGGTACGAAAAGTAGAGTATTTACCTCGGTGATAAAGCTGTCTTAGTCTTGGGTGAACTTAAATCCCTCGCTACACTCAGGACTCGTCTTAAATCCCTCGCTTCGCTCGTGATTTAAGTTTTTAACACCCTCGCTACGCTCGGAAGTAAACCTCGAGTTCTTCCTTACGCTCGCGATTTAAATCGTCACCCGCGACAGAAGACACTGCTTTATCCCCTTGGTTAATAATCTACTATTTATACGTATAGATTTCTTTAGGCGCTGGTTATAACAATAAGCCAAAAGGTTTTAATGACGGGTATGTGCAGGCGGCGGCGACGGTGGCAGCAACCTCGCGCAGGTGCAGGTGAACAAGGGGCAGCCCGCGCCCGCGCTCGCCGCGCCGCACCTCATGAACAACGGCTCGCGCTCCGCCCCCGCGCCCGCCCCGCCCGTGCCTCCCGCGCCTCCCGCGCCGCCCGCCGCAGACGTGCAGAAACTGCAGCAGCAACTGCAGGACATCAAGGAACAAGTGAGCTGTCAAATTAACTTGAGTTACATTTATCAAAAGATCGTTGCGTGCCTAAGTGTTAACGTGAACGTGACGCGTAAAAAATTCTTAACTTATGCCGTTTTTAAAACTTTTGGTGCTAGATCTATTTTAATTTAACAGAAGGAAACAACACAAATTGCCATATTTTGCCGGAGCAATATTATCATAGCAACTAAATTAAGTCAAGTAAAAACTTTAGTCCCAAGTTTCACTTGTTACCTGCAAGATCAATAAATCGTTCTGCGTGCCTTGAAATCTTCTGCAGCGAAGGCTTGTAAGAACACAACATTTTTCTTACAGTGCTCGGTCTACTTTCAATAACTAGCTTGTACTACTAATGCACCTAAAACCTTTAACGCTTGGTGGAGTCTCCTGGCGCCGACGTATGCACCATTTCAGCACCTCCATAGGGGGCTGATTAGCTTACTAACCAAAGTGTTGAGGAGGGTGTTGGTGTTCACCAGCATGGGCATCATGAACGCGGTACGCTTATGTGCATGATCACATAAAAATTACCAACACGAGCGTCCGCAAACAATGCCAATGCACCTATGTCGTGGCTTCCTCAGCACCGCCCTCAGCACATTGTTATATTGAGCACGCAGGTATTCAGCCTGCAGGTAGATTGGTACCAAGTGGAGTTTGTTTGCAGACGATGTGCCCCATCTGCCTGGACCGGCTCAAGAACATGATCTTCCTGTGCGGGCACGGCATGTGCCAGATGTGTGGCGACCGGATCGCCGTGTGCCCCATCTGCCGCAAGCAAGTGGAGAAGCGCATTCTGCTCTACTAGCTGCCGATGCCACCGCCAGGCCGGCGGTGCCTCCAGCAGAAGTTCTACGTGTGAATTTTCGCGACAAATCTAAACAGAAAAAAGAGCTTCGATACCGCGTCATGCGTCACGTCGTCGTTTGGTAAAGAAGTGAACGTTACTCGGCACACGCGCAATATCTTCTTGTAAATATATAAAAGGAAAAGGTGACTGACTGACTGACTGACTGACTGATCTATCAACGCACAGCTCAAACTACTGGACGGATCGGGCTGAAATTTTGCATGCAGATAGCTATTATGACGTAGGCATCCGCTAAGAAAGGATTTCTGAAAATTCAACCCCTAAGGGGGTGAAATAGGGGTTCGAAATTTGTGTAGTCCACGCGGACGAAGTCGCGAGCATAAGCTAGTTGGTATATATGCGACTAGCTCAAATAAAATGTCGACATTCCGCGTTAACCAGGTAGCATATCTAAGTGTTGCGGGTGCACGGAAATACGCGCAAACTGCCTCTCTGCGTAAATAAGGCGCTCTCCTAGCTATTTTGTACGACATACAGCGGAATTCCGTTGCAATTCAACATTGAAATATTAACGTAATATCTGCACAGACGAAATGCCGATGAAAATTTCGGATTTCGGGATTCCGCTAGATTTGTCCGTGCTCTTAATCAGCATTTCTGGGGTAGTTGGCAATATTTAAAAGTATACTTTTCAATTCAATTTTTTTTTTCAATTCAATTCATATTTCTTTATTGCGAATATGGGTAAACAGTGGTTATATTACAAAAACAAAAAGTTACTTTTCTAATAAATGAAGTTTGATGGCAGTATGTTTTATGCCAAAAATGAGTTACAAAGTTATTATGATTACTCTGTATAACTAGATGATGCCCAGGACTTCGACCGGGTGGATTTAAATTTTAAAAGATTTTTTTGATTTTCCGAAATAAAAAGTAGCCTGTGTCCGTCCTAGGATGGATGGGTCTTGGAAAGGTTACAGACAGAAAAGCATACTTACTTTCGTATTTCTAATATTAGTATGGATTAATTACGTATATTAACAAATATGGCTAGTCGTATCTAGTCTAGGTATCATTCTTCTGTCGATAATTTTAGGATATTATTATAGTACCACGACCAAGCACTTGTTAATACATTTCCGGACGAGGTACAGTCGCGGTATACTGAAGAATGAATTTTCTTCCAGAAAATATTATATCGGCTACATACACTGAGTACTTCTACTTCTGAGTAAAATATATAAGTTAATTTTTTATAAGATTAAAAAATATATAAGAATAATAAATCTTATAAATTGCCGAGGGTTCATCAGTTCTGTCTCCAACGATAAAAACCGGCCAAGTGAGTGTCGGATTCGCACACGAAGAGTTCCGTACTATCGTACAAGATATAACACCTACCTATCTACCAAATTTTATGATTCCAGGTCAACGGGAAATACACTATAGGTTTTCTTGACAGACACAACGGACAGACAGACAGACAGACAGACAAAAAGACAACAAAGTGATCCTATAAGAGTTCCTTTTTTCCTTTTGAGGTACGGAAGCCTAGAGAACGAAAATATTTTGTCAACTACCTTATTTAATTAAAAATACAAATTAAGCGTTTATTGTAAGAAAACTACTCAAACTGCCAAAATATCGCAAAATAAATACTTAAGCGTTGAGCGTATGATTATTTTAAAACTGACTTTCCCAAACAAGACCTGTAGGGCGATTGCCTAAAACCTGCATCAATCGTTAATACAATCTCAATTGTTGTGATCGGCTGAATTTGTGCGATTCTTGTTGAAAGAATGAGTTGTAGCCAATAGTGAGCGAGCGCCAACCAATCAGAGGTGATTGCGATCGTGACAGTGTAGCTGTCATTCTCCCGCAATCGCGCAGCGGTAAAACCATCAATTACTTTGAAGCAGTGGGTTAAATAAAAACCAGCAAGCAGTATAATCGCTCCAATTTATTTATTAATCATTCATCGCAATAATAATCACTGATTTATATTTAATACTATTTACAACACATTAGTTTTTGCTTACACTGATGTATTTATTACTGTTTATTTATATCACTATTAATTTGCATTGATTTACTTGTCACAATTTCTACTTACACTGAATTTACCGATTAACTAATATTTAGAACACAAACTGGCATAGTTTTTGCTGACACCGTGTTACGTACAATAATATCTCTCGAAATGAGCTCTCATGGCTTTTTAAAGCTGTATCCCTACCGAAGGCGTCCGGTAGGTGGGCTGTGATTCGCTGTTTGGCTGCGGTTGGCGGTGATTCGCTGTCAGTGGCGGTAAGTGGCTGTCATTGGCTGTGATAGACCGGCTTGGCAGTGATTAGCCGGCCTCACATAGGTTGGCTCGGGTTGGCTCGGATTGGCTCGGGTTGGCTCAAGTGTGTGGCGTAACAACTTAGTCATTAGGTACAGTACGAATCAAACTTAAATGCATCTGCGTGAAGTTGCGAGACGTGCCCTGTTACCCTCCTCGCTACCCCGGACACCCAAAACGTGTGTTCTGCGCAACATCGTGCGCAAACTTCAGGGGCACATTTACTGTCAGTTAAAACTTGTTTTATTTTTTATTGATAAGTCGGCTACTTATTAATTCCTGTTTAAGAATTCCAATATTAGAGCTTTTATTATTAGCCCTAATTACTATTTAATTATTTAAATGAATAGATATACAGCTTTTATCGTTTTTAAATTGTTAAATCTTTTGATATTGTCTGAAGATTAAATTAATTATTTGCAGTGTTGAAAATTAACTTTTTACCACAATGGCCCCGATTCTCTAGTCTCTCTCTAAACTAAATTTAGAGTATCTGCATCCTTTTCTTTTTACTAATGCTAAAAAAGGAACGGAATATGACTTTCACATTTAAAGACTCTAAATTTTAGTGCACAATACAAATTTAAACAGTAGGTTCGCGAGTGCGTGCTAAAATCACGGATTTACCATCTAAAAATTAAATTTAGAAATGTCAAACTGCTTCTGTCCTTTTCATATTACAATAGTAAGAAGAGGGTGCGAATACTCTAAAATTAGGTTGTGCTTAGAATCGGTGCCAATGGGGCCGATTCTCTAGTACACAATCTCTAAACTAAACTAAATTAACAGGTCTAAATCTAGTGCTTTCCTTTTCCGCAAGCAACATTACGAAAGGGATAGCAATAGATTTTGACGTGATATTTTAGTTTAGTTTAGAGATGTACAAAGGAATTAGCCACAATGTCTTCTTTATTAAGTTCTTATCTATATATTATTATTGTTATTAAATAGGTACCTACGTTATATTCCTAGTTGTCGTTAAATCGTATAAAACTTTTTGAAATTCTCAATGTTTTCAAGAAATATCATTTAAATAATTGATTGCTAGCACGTTGATTTATTGTACTTCGATTGAATCGTTATTTCCTATACTAATTATCTAGGTTTAATTTTTTACAGTTTCAATCATTTAAATTAGGTTTATTTATTTAAGCAATAAGTTATTTATAATGTTTAAATTAAGCATTTCATCTTTAGCGCTACTTTTATATACCTAGGCCTATTCAAAATAAAATGTTTTTACTGATTTTGTTTTTAATTAAGGTTGTAGTTCATTTTTTATAAAGACGGAAGACACACAGTAGCCACTTTGGTCGACATCGACTCGCTGGCGTTGTAATATTTGCTGTATGGACGTGAAAACACCGGCGATCGCGATGTCGCTGACAAGTGGCAAAAAAGTTGTTTTTACATCCACACAGCAAATATTACATCGCCAGCGAGTCGCACCAAAGTCGCTACCGTGTGTACCTTTACCCTATATAGGTTTTGATTCCTCGGCATTAGAGAAAAGTAATACACTGGAAATTTCTCCGTATTGACAAACAGACAACGAAGTGATCCTGCAAGGGTTCCTTTTGAGGTACCTATGGAACCCTAAAATCGTGAAATGTTATTAAATATCCAACAATATGACCATAGGTATAACACATAGAGGTATAACACGTAAAATTGAACTCCTTAGGCGCCATTTTAACTTTTTGTGTCAAATATTCACAGATATGGCCACGGTGATAGGGACAAAAAATAATCATTCGTTCACGTTCTAATAAGGGCTTAAATCATAGAGATGCTTAAATGCATAAAGCTATCTCGTTTTCTAATAGTCGTTGTTCTGTAGTCCTTAATTTAAAGGAGAATGAATCGTACTTTTGACATGGACATGACAGAGTCGACCCATAGAGTTAAAATGGCGCGTGAGGAGTCATTTTATACGGACTGTAATAGTTATGCGCCCTAAATCTATATATTATACAAATGATAATCGACGCATTTTAAACTGAGTCGTCGAGTTATCTGTCTGTTTCGGTCGCACTTACCTACGACCTGTGATTTCGAGCGAAACAGACAGAAAACTCGACGACTCAATTTAAAATGCATCGACTATAGGGTATTATGGTCTATGGTAAAATTGTAAGTGGAAGCCCTAGAAGGGGGATTCCAACATCAATGGTGGAAGCCATGGATGCATAGAGAAGGTAATCATTCATCCAAGCATGGATGAATATATCTTAGTCTATGGTGGAAGCACTGTGAAAAATGACAAGGGTCAAAAGAGCTAGAATCCAGAGCCGGAAAGCCAGTTAAAAAATGACAATAACATTGACAAATGGCGATTCCCGATTTTATAGGCCCCGCAGACGGTCAAGCATGTTTGAAGCCCCGTAAACGTTCGAGCACGTTTGTAAAATTTTACGTGTTTGACAAACGTCCATATTTCTTTCAGTAAATTTTCATGTGTATGTTTCATATATATTTCAATATATTTCGCTGTTTTAACCATTCTCGTGCCCAACGTCTCCTTTTTTAGGGTTCCGTAGCCAAATGGCAAAAATGGAACCCTTATAGATTCGTCATGTCTGTCTGTCTGTCCGTCCGTATGTCACAGCCACTTTTTTCCGAAACTATAAAAGCTATACTGACTAGGTACTGTTTGTTTGACAAGCGCGTGAAAAACGACCGCAGACGGTTCAAGCAGGTTTGTCAAACACCTAAAATTTGACAAACATGTTTACGGGGCACTTTACATTACCGTGATTAGGTACCTACTCCCGTGCATCTTCCGTTTACTCAAAGCCTTCATTCTTCATGACTAGGTATTGACTATTCACTATACTTTCCTCTGTGGTTTGTTTGTTGTTGTCATTCAGGTTAATTGTTGTTATTTATGGAATAATAAAAATAAGTTAAAATAAAAACTAAAAAGTAAAGGAAGAAGAGTATATCTATGTCGTAGATTTGTGCATTATGTAACTAAGCACGTATTAAACTAAACATTGTGAAACTTTATGACTAATAAGACAAGATCTCTTGTCTACAGTTCTATGAGATCCTTCTCTGCTCTTGTTGCATTTACGTTTATGAATTACAGGATCGGTGTTTTTTAAATATACCTGATGCAATTGATAGAATGAACTTAGAATTCTTTAAATAATACATAATACTACGTAGGTAATCTAACAAACATAACATGGAAAAGCGAGGAAAAAGACATCATTCATCTTCAGACTCTGAAAGTGCTGAAGAGAATCGCTTAAAGGATATAAAAGAGCGAGACGAATTCGCTAAAAGACTAAGAAAACGTGATGAAGACAAAGTCAAAAAAGTTGCAGAAGGATCTAGCAAAAGGTCCTATGAAGAAGCAGCAAAACGCTTAAAGTTAGAAGCTGAGGACAGAGACAAAATATTACCTAAGCTCCGGGTTCAGTCAAGGCGAAAATATTTACAAAAGAGAAAGGATGACAAAGTTGTTGAATTAGAAGATGATATTGCTGATGATGAATATCTGTTTGATGAAAGCATGTATGTTATTTTCCTTTTTAATCCTGTTTTAGGGTTCTGTGCCTCAAAAGAAAACAAGAACCCTTATAGGATCACTTCATTGTCTGTCTGTCTGTTGTGTCTGTCAACAAAAGGGAATCAAAACCTGTAGGGTCCCATTCCTGTCCTATTGAAATAGAATCATGAAATTTGGCAGTCATAATTAAATAGTTAGTTAACTAAATCAAAGAGTCCCAATGGATTTTTATATTGTGTATCTACTTAGAGAAATTGCAGGCATCATCTAGTTTTTAATATTTAATTAAGTACAATTTTAATTATAATATTTCTTAGACAATTATTTTAAAGATTGACAGAAAAGGAAAAACGGGATAGAGAACATAAGAAAACAATACTACAGTTGGCTAAAGAACATGAAAAGGCACGAGAATTAGAAAATGTTCAGCGGTATCACATGCCACAAGATCTTGGAAAAGGAGAAAAAGGTAAACTTTAATATAACATTTGAATTATAAATATTTGACTATTGGAAACCTGTAAGTTGGACTTGAACATATTTTTTTTAACTGCCTAAGATTTATTTATGTTATAAAGAATATAATTCTTTTGAGCCTCAATAGCTTAACAGTAAGGAGCACTTTATATATTTATATAGGTATAAAAATAAAATATCTTTAATTACAAAAAAGGTTATAACCCGTATTGTGGAGACCATATTATATGAGTTCCTAGTGTGTTTTACAGAGAACTACAAAAAGTTCCTTTAGTGATTAGAATATTTTATATAATATTACTAATTATAGTTACGAAAATACAAACAAACATATATGATGAGGTAAGGTTATTTAGTAGATTACAAATCATAAATAATATAGTTTAAAATAACAGATAATTCTGACAGGTTGGCGGTTCAAACCCCACCTGTTGCACTATAGTCATACCTACTTCTAATACAAACTTTTTAAAAAAAAAAAAAGAATATTAGCCATGTTAAATGACATATTATTTCCCTTTCCTCTCCAACTAAGCGTCAGGCTTGTGCTAGGAGTAGGTACGACAATAATGCAACGGGCGGGGTTTGAACCGTCGACCTTTCGGTTTTCAGTACAATCCTTTACCGGTTGAGCTATTGAGGCTCTAAAGGCTCTAAGGCTTTGCGCGTACTTGGAGGGAAAATGCGAATATTAGTCATAATTAGCATGGCTCATATTCTTTTTAAAAAAATATTATAAGATCATTTCAAAACAAGTATCAAGTATTAAGAGTAAAACTGTTCTTATATCAAGTTTTTGTTTTAGGAGAGTATGTGGAAGTTGATGAAAATGAAAAGTTACCACACTCGGAACAAAGAAAATGGGAACAAGAACAAATTAAATCTGCCTTTTTCAAGTTTGGTGCAAAAGATGCAAAAGCTCAGGAGGAATATGAACTATTACTAGATGAACAAATTGATTTTATACAAGCCCTTCAGTTAGAAGGCAATAAAGAAAAACAAGAAGAAGAAAAGATATCAGAACATCAAAAAGCTAGACTAACAATAGAAGAAACAAAAAAGTCATTACCTGTTTATCCTTTTAAGAAAGCCTTAATTGAAGCAATTAAAAATTATCAAATACTAATAGTTGAAGGTGAAACTGGTTCTGGGAAAACTACCCAGATACCCCAGTATTTACATGAAGCTGGATTTACTGATGATGGTAAAAAAATTGGATGCACTCAACCAAGAAGAGTTGCTGCAATGTCGGTAGCAGCCAGAGTTGCACAAGAAATGAATATCAAGTTGGGCAATGAAGTTGGCTACAGTATAAGATTTGAGGATTGTACATCTGACAGGACTGTGATCAAATACATGACAGATGGTACATTACACAGAGAATTTCTATCGGAACCAGATTTAGCATCATACAGTGTTATGATTATAGATGAAGCTCATGAGCGAACTTTACACACTGATATTTTATTTGGTCTAGTTAAAGATATTACCCGGTTTAGACCTGATCTAAAATTGCTTATATCAAGTGCCACATTGGATGCTGAAAAATTTTCCACATTTTTTGATGATGCACCTATATTTAGAATTCCTGGTAGAAGATTCCCTGTTGACATATATTATACAAAAGCACCAGAGGCAGACTACATAGATGCCTGTGTGGTCACAGTATTGCAAATACATGCCACTCAACCACTTGGTGATGTTTTAGTTTTTTTAACTGGGCAAGAAGAAATTGAAACCTGTGTTGAAATGTTACAAGAAAGAACAAAAAGAATAGGCAAGAAATTAAAGGAGCTTGTTATTTTGCCAGTTTATGCAAATTTACCAAGTGATATGCAAGCAAAAATATTTGAGCCTACTCCTGAAGGAGCTCGTAAAGTAGTCCTTGCTACCAACATTGCTGAAACATCACTCACAATTGACAATATTATATATGTTATTGATCCAGGCTTTGCTAAGCAAAACAATTTTAATTCTAAAACTGGCATGGAAAGTTTAATGGTGGTCCCAATCTCTAAGGCTTCAGCAAATCAAAGAGCAGGTAGAGCTGGCAGAGTTGCCCCTGGAAAATGTTTCAGACTTTACACAGCATGGGCATATAAGTATGAACTAGAAGACCAGACTGTACCTGAAATCCAAAGAATAAATCTAGGAAATGCAGTGCTTACATTAAAAGCTTTGGGAATCAATGATCTTATACACTTTGATTTCTTAGATCCTCCACCACATGAAACTCTGGTTCTAGCATTAGAACAATTGTATGCATTAGGTGCTCTAAACCACCATGGTGAACTGACCAAGGCTGGAAGGCGTATGGCTGAATTTCCTACTGATCCTATGCTAGCAAAAATGTTACTAGCTAGTGAAAAGTGAGTAATACTTTTGTAAGTAGTATTATTTTGATGGCTCCTAAGTGTAGTGAGTCATTTTGACTTTTTGATGGATTTGATAATTAAGTCTTTATATTATTATGATAAGCTATGATAGCATACTGGTTACGCCTTCTAACCGGAGGTCGGGGGTTCGATCCTAGGCAAACACCTCTAACTTTTCCTAGTTATGTGCATTTTACGTAATAATTAAATATCAATTGCTTTATCGGTGAAGGAAAACATCGTGAGGAAACCTGCAAGCCTGAAAGTTCTCGATAATATTGTTCTCAAAGGTGTGTGAAGTCTACCAATCCACACATGACCAGCATGGTAGACTATGGCCAAAACCCTTCTCTCTGAGAGGAGACCTGTGCTCTGTAGTGAGCCGACGATGGGTTGATCGTGATGATTATTATCAGCCTTAGTCATAAAATTTAAAAAAAACACAAATAATATATTCGAATATAATCTAACATAAATTATACTGCTACAAGTTGAGTTTGTTGTGGGCTCTTCTCAGACCCGGGCGCGTTTGGAACCATTGTAGCTTTAGTTTTAAGTTAAAAATTATCACATTTGTCATTATGTCATTTGTAAGATGATAATCTTACAAATCCAACAACGGACCATCAAACAGTGTAATTTATTACCCACTAGCTGATGCCCGCGACTTCTTCCGCGTGGAATTAGTTCTGTTGTACTGTACTGTGTTAGTAGTTTTTAAAAATCCCGTGGGAACTTGGCAATTTTTTAAATGTTTCTCTCCGTAAGAACCATCCTTGTACTTCAAGGAATATTATAGAAAGAATTGTTCTCGAGATTTGCGATCAGCAACACATTTAGTGAATCATTTTTATATATAGAGATTTTGAATAAAATATTTGATTTTGACTTTGTTTATGATTAAATAATTAAAATAATAATTTATCTTTGACACACTCTTCCTGTAAGATTTTTTTTTTTTTTTTTTTTTATAAGAAATATTAGCCATGTTAAATGACTAATATTCCCCATTTCCTCTCCAATTAAGCGTCAGGCTTGTGCTAGGAGTAGGTACGACAATAGTGCAACGGGTGGGGTTTGAACCGTCGACCTTTCGGTTTTCAGTCCACTCCTATACCGGTTGAGCTATTGAGGCTCTTTGTATTACCTATCTATATTAGTAACCTTTCACATTTTATTTTCAGATACAAGTGTTCAGAAGAAATAGTATCAATTGCTGCTATGTTATCAGTCAATAGTTCAGTTTTCTACAGGCCAAAAGATAAAATAATACATGCTGATACTGCAAGAAAAAACTTTTTCCACAGACATGGGGATCATTTAACATTAATGAATGTTTATAATCAATGGGTCGAGTCAGACTATTCTGTGCAGTGGTGTTATGAAAATTTCATACAGTACAGATCTATGAAAAGAGCTCGAGATGTGCGTGAACAGCTGGTTGGACTTATGGAAAGAGTAGAAATCGAGATGCTATCCAGCTTAGCAGATGACACAAATATTCGCAAAGCAATTACTGCTGGATATTTCTATCACATTGCAAAATTCTCTAAAGGAGGACACTATAAGACTGTAAAACATAATCAAGTGAGCTTGTACCTTTTTATTATCTTAATCCTAATAATAATTTTATAAATGGAAAAATTCAGAGATTTGTTACTCAATCATGCCACAGTGCAAGCGCGAATCCAGCGGTGGGCACGATGGGCATGCCCACAACCCTAATAGACTTGTGACGTCACACTTTCACGGTCTATTCAGGTCGATAGGCTGATGATAATATAAAATACTCAATGCCTTTATAAAATAAAATAAAAAACAAGTCTCCCGGTCAGCGTAGCTACCGCAAAGAGACCTTTTTTACTCTTCGCAGAGTTAAATCTTTGTTGCTTGCCTCAATGGCACAGAAAAGATTATCCGGGCTAGATGAACCTGGATAATATTATGTAAGAATGCACTATATCGATCATGACCGAATTCATACTCCAAAACGCCTATTTTCGGGTTGCTGTGCCCACAACCTTTTTTGAGGACTGGATCCACGCCTGCCACAGTGACAAACAATTTGGCTGAAATTTAGAATAGAAATAGCTTATACCCTAATTTAACACTGGCTATTTTTTATCCTGGAAAGAGCTCCTTTTAAAATACCCACACAGTTACAAGCATCATCAACCAACATTATGTGAAAGTTTGGATGTTTGTTTATCCTTTATGTCACAATAACTGAATCGATTTGACTGGAAATGGAGATAGCTTACACCCTGAATTGACACATAGGCTACTTTTTATCCCAGAAAATCAGTTGATAAAAATCAAAAGATACCATTCTTTATGTAAAAATATTCGAAACATGTTTCAGTTTTTGCGTATCCTAAAACGATTGTTGTTTTCAGACTGTTATGATTCATCCCAACAGTGCCTTATTTGAAGAGTTACCTAGATGGGTAATCTACCATGAACTTGTGTTTACCTCCAAGGAATTTATGAGACAAGTTACAGAAATAGAAAGCAAGTGGCTTTTGGAAGTGGCGCCACACTACTACAAGGCTAAGGAACTAGAAGATTCAACTAATAAAAAGATGCCCAAAACTCTTGGAAAATCCGCTAATACATAGTAATCAATAAAGGGTTTTCATACATAAATTTAATTTATTTAAACAACAATGTATATTAATAACAACATAATTATTTTAATTTGTTTTAACAATTTTAATAACAAAGTAATGAATCTAAAGCTCATTTCACACTAAGGGATAATAAATTATATTACAGTTCGGTCAAACTAGATATTCAAGGTTACAATAATATGCAGGGGGCTAAAAATTGGTATGAATATTGGGAACATTAATTGATGAGAACTTTCCACAATTAAATTATATATTGGTGTTCCCAATATTCATACCAATTTTTAGGCCTATGGGAATGATTGTAACCTTGAATGTCTACTCTGACCGGACTATAATATAATTATTTATATAACATAGTTTGAAATGAGCTTTACAATTAATAATAACACAATTCACATAGCTACTAATCACTGCTTTCAAATTACAGTGCTACTAATAAATAACATCGATCATACTACAATTTCATCTAAATAATGTTTTTAAAAATCTGTGACTCTTCCCTTTCTTTCCCAGTCTCCATACCTGGTAGGCTCAGGTCCTCGAGGCCCCCCCACCTCTCCAGTATGAGGATTTATATCATTTGGCCACGGTGGCAGTGGATCCTCCTTAGTCGGTCGCATTTCTGCTTGCTCACCTAAATCTTTTATTGGTGTAGTTTCTCTCAATTTCTTCTTGAATTCTGCCATTCTTTTAGATTCACTTTTTTTTAGTTTCTCTTCAGTTTCTGTAGTTGACTTTTGTGAATATTTACATTTAACCAAACTACAAACGGAGGTTGCTGAAATCAAACAATAGATTAAATACAATTTTTAACTAGCCCAAAAATGGTAGAACGAAATCGTGTCAGTTACCTTTATGGAAGAATGGTTTTACAGCATTTAGTCTCAGCATTTTAAAATTTCAATCCTTTAAAGTTTAAAAGGATCAATGTTTCTATCCGAAGAGAACACACTACATAGGCAATCTATTGTTGTTTTTCAATTTCCCATGAAGCTACAAGCTAACTACCCCTATATTCAATGTACCTACCTACTCTGTGCTGAAAGCACAGAAGTCAGAACACTTACTCCCTGTATATTATTATACTCTGCCTACGGCCTACCGGAGGCTGTGAAAGCTTTTTAATAAACTCAAAACCAAAACAAACAGCATCAATGTACTCTGTGACAAACAGCTACCTATAGGCCAAAAAATAAATGACACGATGACTCCTCTCGCGCCATTTTAACTCTATGGATCAACTGTCATATTATCATAAACTTGTGATAAACTTACTTAATACCTATTTAAAAAAAAGATTCCGACGAATTGAGAACCTCCTCCTTTTTTTGAAGTCGGTTAAAAACTGTACAGTGGTCAGTAGGTCAGTGCAACAAGGGTAACTTGGCGCGTGGCGAAAATCGGAACTATCAACTAACATTGCCATTGTCAAGGAGGAAGTTTCAGAGCAACGTTCGATAAAAAAATTATAGGTGGCGCTGAATACTGTCACCACTAAAAACGAAAAATAATATCTATATGATCTATGCTTTAGGTCAAGTAAATCCTTACGTTTCTTCCCTGATGCAAAATTATTTAATTACTTCTATTATAGTTCACAGATTTTGTGGTCATTGATTGACACGACCTAAACATTAAAACAG
Organism: Maniola hyperantus; assembly: GCF_902806685.2. Lineage (NCBI taxonomy): Eukaryota > Metazoa > Arthropoda > Insecta > Lepidoptera > Nymphalidae > Maniola > Maniola hyperantus. The sequence goes on along the minus strand of NC_048536.1, from coordinate 11,470,622 downwards.
ATAATATTATAGATACCTATAGGTATTATTTTTCATGGTAGTATTTAGCGCCATCTATGAAAATTTTATCGAACGTTGGCTAGAAACTTCCTCAGTGTCCCCTTTGTCCTCCGAGTTCTAGTTTGAATATTCTAAGCATTACCCCCTATATTCAATGTACTCTGCAGGCCGATTGCCGTAAACTGACATGTGACATCGCAATAGAAATATCCTTAAGAACCGTGATCGTTACAGTTGATAAATTTGCTATCGCGGACGACTAATGCACTATATCGCATTTGGTCATTATCGACATTTTGATGACGTATTGGTAGCACGGACCTATTTATAACCCGACTAAATCGAATATCTATGGTAATCACATGGTAATCTAGCAATTTACATGGACATAACAGTCTCCTAAATTTGGCTACGTTACTTATTACAAATAAGTAGTTAGTCTGTGGTACCTAACTATTTAGAACCCCAGACCACAGAGTACAATTTTTTGTTGTTTTTCCTTAGTTTACCCGTTTGTTTTTTGATTAATTCTGCAACTTTGCTTGCTCCTCGGACTCCGGAGACTTAGTTTTTCTCACTGAACTTATACGCAAATGCCTGGGCACTGATTTGCCTAAGTATTGGGACCCTTATTGACGGACTGTGGCTGCTTCGAGAAGTTGTTGTGTGACCGGTGTGGTAGAAGTTAGACATCGTAAGTTAACAAACGTTATCATTCAATACAAGTAAAGGCTCTCATGCGGGTTTCCTCACGACCTTCCTTTTCCTTCACAGCTAAGCAAGTGATATTTAGTTGTTACAATTGTATTAAACTCCGAAAAGTTAGAGGAGTTTTAACAGCGTTTCATAAAGTACCTATTGTACAAATTGAGTCCATTGCTACTGGTGGTTATGACTTCATAGTAAGTACCTCCACACTACAAGTGCTTTCTCGAGTATGTTTCCTTATGTATCTAGAGCTGCCTAAAACGTTGCTCTTCATATGAAAGTTTGGATGTTTCTTACTCCTTCGTACCACAAATATTTAAAGAAACAATTTGGATTAGCTAAATTAGTAACAAAGATACCATATACACTGATTCTAAAGTCTTCGCAGACAGCGTCATACCTAAACAGAAGCTGGTAGTGCCTAGTGGTATAGATTAAGCAACACAGTCAGTGGTCACTTACTTAGTTATCATAATTTTTTTTCAGGCAAAGGTGATACAGTGCTGCATTCATTTCTTCATCCTGACAAAGATATGGATTGGGATATGTTGTGAACTCGAGCTCTTGGACCCCGTGCAGAGACAAATAAAATAATGAACGGTGCCAGATTAGATTTATAAGAAGCAGATGGTGATATAATTAAAACGTCAGAATCTAATCTACTTTAATAAAAGAAAACATAAAAAATCATCAAACTGTTGTTTTATTTGCCTAAATAATTTAAATTCCAAAGTAATTTCCAAAGCTAAATCAATTAAATCAGAAAATGATTTGACTTTTGGACATTACTTTGGGGAATAATTTTAGAAGTCCCCCGAAGAGCCTAGTGGTTAGGATGTCCACCTCTGAATAATTGAAGGTTGGGGGTTCAATTCTAGGTACTCATCTCTAAGAGTTATGTGCGTTTTAAACAATTAATTATACTTAACTTGATTTAGCGGTGAAGGAAACATCATGAGGAAATCTGCATGCCTGAGAGTTCTCCATATTGTTCTCAAAGGAGTCAAAGGTATACTATTATATGTTCAGCCTGTCGCTGGCTCACTATAGAGTACGGTTCTCTTGAGTGTGAGAAGAGTTTTGGCCATAGTCTACCATGCTGGCCAAATGCGGATTGGTAGACTTCACACATCTTTGATAACATTTTGGAGAACTCTCAGGCGCATGCCTTAGGTTTCCACACGATGTTTTCCATCACCGTTAAAGCAATGATATTTAATTATTTACTTAAAATGCACATAACTGTTCTCCAAGAAGTTATAGGTGCGTGTAAAAAGTACTCTGTGATTCTCATTTCTCAGTGTTAGTATACCTCTATATTTAATGTACTCTGTGCATCAAACCTACTAATGAAAGAGTCATCACATATTCTTTTAAAAGTACTTATGAGACTTATATTAATCTAAAAATGCTTTTATACTATTATACTAGCTTCTAAAATTAATAATTGATTTCTTATCTAGCAGAAGAATTACTATAGCCTTTTTTAATCCCTTTCATAACTTTATTTTAATTAATATGAGTAGTAAAACGATTTGCGGATAGCTTATGTCACTCATAAAAACACCTCTCGAGTTGTTTCAATGAAAACCTCATTTGACGTAAGATTTGTCGAGGTTCTTATATGACATCAAACTTCAAAACGCGTCCGCAATAGCATTTTTCATACAATAAATTTTATCGATAGTGTAAATGAACTGTCAAAACATTTTTTTGTCCACATCTATCCTTTGTGGACTGTCTCACCGAACCGTGATAGGAAAACCATATTTTGACATTGATGCTGTCATTAAATGATAGATGCAGTCGATTCGCAATCGGCCTGCTGTGCTAAGCATTTGTTCGTGTGTCGCATTCGTGGTCGCACTGTAACGTTAACGTGCTCTATTTTTTTTATGGTTATTTTAAAGAAGGTAACACTTTCATTGTTGTCTATGGAATTATCATATGATCAATGAATTCTACAATCTATTGAATTCCATTTTTGTCTCCTAAACTCTCAGTTTTTTGATTGTAGTGAAAATTAGATTTTGGGCTTTTATTCTAATTCTATTAGTGTTACAAAAATGAAGGGGTGCATTTTTAATATCGATGCTGGGTACTTAGAGGGATTGTGCCGTGGCTTTAAATGTGGTATCCTGAAACAGTCTGATTACTTGAATTTAGTACAATGCGAAACTTTAGAAGGTAAGCACTTAATGTATATTCTGAGCATAACCATTGTTACCTATCTGGATGATCGAAATCTCCAAGATGAGATATTAAATCCATTTTTCTGCGATTTTTATTAATGTTAGTCTGGTGTCAAATTAACCGTACACCACCCACCTTCATTCCCTAGCACCAAAATGATATAAGGAATGTTATTTTTTCAGATTTGAAGCTCCACTTACAAGGAACAGATTACGGCACATTTTTAGCAAATGAACCCAGCCCCCTGGCTGTGTCAACTATTGATGATAAGCTGCGTGAAAAGTTGGTTATCGAGTTTCAACATATAAGAAATCATTCTGTAGAACCAATGTCTACGTTCTTGGATTTCATCACTTATAGCTACATGATTGATAACATCATTCTCTTGATCACTGGAACCCTTCACCAAAGGCCCATTTCAGAGCTTATCCCCAAGTGCCACCCTCTTGGCTCATTTGAACAGATGGAAGCCATACACGTGGCAGCTACTCCTGCTGAGCTCTACAATGCTGTGCTAGTTGATACACCACTGGCACCATTCTTTGTGGATTGCATCAGTGAACAAGATCTAGATGAAATGAACATTGAGATCATTCGTAACACTCTGTACAAGGCTTATTTAGAAGCATTCTATGAGTTCTGCAAACAGATTGGGGGAACAACTGCTGATGTTATGTGTGAAATTTTAGCTGTATGTATATCCATACCTAATGTTTTATAGAATTTATAGTTTGTAATAAACATGCACACAGTAGAATTAGTATAAAGGAAGATATTTTTTTCAGTTTGAAGCTGATCGCCGTGCCATCATTATAACCATCAATTCTTTTGGCACTGAGCTCTCAAAGGATGATCGTGCTAAGTTGTACCCTCGCTGTGGCAAACTGAATCCTGATGGATTAGCTGCCCTCGCACGCGCTGATGATTATGAACAGGTGAAGGCAGTGGCAGAATACTATGCTGAATATTCTGCATTATTTGAAGGGGCTGGAAACAATGTTGGTGACAAGACCCTCGAAGACAAATTCTTTGAACATGAGGTACTTGAAAATACTGTTACAGCGGTTACACACTCATCCCATCCGAGTCAGTGAAAATATGTTCCTTTTTGTTTTGTATGACATAGTATGTTGTAGATAATCGTTGGTATTTTCACGATGACGAGTAGAACTCGAATTTTGGAAGTGCAGTGCATAATCGCCGTTACTCTAATGTTAAAAAAAATTATGAACAAACTATCAGTACTCATTTAAAATTTCTCATTTCAGGTGACTCTGAATGTCAATGCATTTTTACAACAGTTTCATTTTGGAGTATTCTACTCTTACCTCAAATTGAAGGAACAGGAATGTCGCAACATTGTATGGATCAGCGAATGTGTTGCTCAGAAACACAGAGCCAAGATTGACAACTACATTCCCATATTCTAAAAGAATTCCAACTTGAACAATGTTCATAATTGCAGTGTAAATAATTTATATCTTACTAAGAAATATTCTTTCCAATATAGTTATTAAAACATGCTTAACCCTTATGTATAAGAGTTAATTCACTATCTTGTCTTATATATGAATAGTAGCTGTATATCAATATTTCACTAAGAAATAAGATAAAGGGAAATTATTGAATGCATATAATTTCATAATCTATCATAAATATTATATTTTATCGTAAATTTTTAATATACATAAAAATATGTAATTCAGGAATGCATAAAACAAAATATTTTTATGTAGTTTTAATAATTAAGTTTTTATTTGCTGTTTTTATTGAACAACACTGAATAAAAAATTATAGGTTATATTGCAGTACCTATGTAAATACTTTTGATATATTATAGGGTTAACACAATTTTTTTCTTTTTTCTGCAGAATTTATCAGCAAACTTAATGCTGCCTCCATATTTAAATAAAATTAATATATATATATTGTTCAAACTAGATACAAAAAAAGTTTAATCATATAAATATTATTGAATGACGTTAATAATGTACATAAAATTTGAATTGAACTATAACCCAATTGTAGGATGTTTAGAGATTGTATTAAATAAAAGCAGTTGTATTTCAAAAAATTGCTTTATTTGCCTTCTTATACACTTATTTCTACTTGTTCTTGTGCCATTTTTGCTTTGTTAGCAATCTGTTCATTTAGTATGTCTGTAATCGGTCCATCATAGTTTAGATGCTGTTTAGATTTAGATAACAAGGTGCTGTGGTCTTTCCAAAATATATCTTTTAACATATCACTGTGGACATCCACAATCACAGAAATGTTTTTGTTCAATACTTCGGTAGATAAAGTTTTTCTTATCAGCAATGTTCCTTTCTTATACATCTCAGGTTCATTATTGTAATTTATGTTAAATTCTTTAAATAAGATTTCATTTTTATCAGCAGACACTGTACCACACAAACGTTTTTCAGCCTGAAAATAAAATATGTTGTGTAATTTATAGAAGTTGCAAAAGAGGTAGCAGTTAAGTATCTTTGAGTTGCATAATATATACCTGTAACAATAAAATGGATGCAATAACCTATCTGGTTACTGGACCCATTTTATCATACTTCTTTGCGTGGCTTTGTTAGGTTTTTTAAAAAAAGCATAGGAACTTATTTATTTTCCAGGACAAAAATACTTTACAAGCTATCTCTGTATCAAACAAAAAACAACCAAAAGGATGGGTTGTGAAAGCTAGCAGATAGATACACTTCCTCATTTGTAATATTAGTATGGATTATTAGCCACATTTGATGGTTAACAAAGTGCTTAATAATATTATAAATAAAATACCTGAGCAGGACTGAGATTACCCTGTAAAACAAGAGTCCAGAATGCTGTATTATAAAGATTATTAATATGCACATCTGCTTGCCGCCATTTCAGGTAATCAATAAGGTTCTCTTCAGATGGATACACAACTATACGTCCATCAAATGTAGGAGGATACTTTAAATGTTCTCTGTCAAAAAATTTACTCCAGTAAAATACATATGATGAAGTAAATTTGCTGTTAATAGTAGTAAGCAACTTTGCAGCTCTCCTTTTATATAGTGTTGAATTCTTTTTAAATATAAATGAATATTCATCACTCTGTCCATATGCCAGCAACAGATCATTAAACTCGCTCAGTACAGAATAAGCAGCATAGTTCATTAATTTTAATCCTCTTGAATCATTAGGTTTTGTAAAATTGTGATCTTCTGAAAACTTGTGGAAACATTTACCATCTAATCTGATAACCATCCAAGAATTTGGTAACAGTGTGTCATCCAGTTCAAAATTTTTAACATATTCAAATGAACTTTTTGCCATTTTAATTAATTTGAGATGTTTAATTTTTACCAATAGTGAACAAGTAGGAAAACTTCTGAGCAACATGTACAATTATTATTTGTGCTATCCGCCTTGTGTGTTGGTCAGGTATTGTCGTGGTATTGTCTGAGCATACAAACCAACACAGAATCTCTTAATGAAACAGGTCAAACAAAACACAGGAAGCAGCGCAGTCAATAATTCACTATTCAGTTGCTATTCAGGATGGGAATAACTTTACTCTTTTTAAATAACAACATTATTGGAAGATTTATGGTTATGTAGGTAGAGCTAATCCATTATTCCATAAAACCTAAAGTAGCAAGCATACGTAGTATCCCTATTAATCTGTGGTAGCAAGATAAGAATAAGCAGCAAGATGTAGGTACCTAGCAGGAAGCAGGTAAAGTGTAAAAAGTAGGTACTCTATGGTGTAAACTTTACACCACAGAGTACTTTTAAACTCAAGTTTAAACTGGTCACTGCATTAACTCTAAAGCAGAGACGTGCTACCTAAACATGATTGTGCATTTCAGATTTAATTGCCTGCAAAAATTAATTCTGTTTCATTAGCTTAAAGTCCAATTTCTAATACATTTATGCTAAGCGGAAAAGCGAGCCGAGCGAGAAGTCGCAAATTGGAGTGTGTCCCTGTCTAATGGATTGCAAGCATTAAAAAATATTTTCTATGGTACGAATTATGATGTAGCCCACAAAGTTCTTAATCATTGTTTATTTAATTACAAACAAAAAGATTACTTTTTTTTGTTTTCGAAGTAATTTTCATACTGTTATCCTTATTTTATAATGTCGTTAAAATATCATTTAGTTCAAAAAGTATTATAAATATTTTTTTTTAATAATAGGATGACAACACTAAGCTGTCAAGCAAAACAATATGGCGAACATTCTGTTTACTATACAATGTTGTTTGTATTTTTTGTTACTCGCGACATTGTTGTAAAAATCCTATTTTTTAGTTTCTATAAGTATAAAAATAGTGCTAACTTGCTGTGGGAAAATATGTAAAAGCAAAGCCTATCTCGGTGGTGGGTAGTGGTTTATCTTTTCATAAGTAAGTAATTAAGTTAATGTAAGGTTATTACTAAGTAGTAGGGTAACCATAATTTTATTGTTTAATGTAAAAGTAAAATATTCTTTATTGAACCACCTAAACCAAAACAATAGAAATATAACAAGGATGTTTGCAAGTACAATAGGTGTAAGTGTTTTTATTACTGTTTATCTGTAGATTTTTCAAAAATGCAGAGTTGAGATAAAAATGGATCGCTGCCGTTCCGAGAAATATTACAGAATATTCGGCAATTTGCAGAATCATTTTTAAGGTGGCAGATTTTACTACGGATTCCTATGCACTCAAAAAAAAATTAAAAATAATAATTATTACTATTTATTAGCAGCAGTCAGGTTTTTAGTTTTTTTGGGTTCGGTACCTTATGAGGTACTTATACTTATAGGATCTTACTTAGAATCATGAAATTTGGTACGAATGTAGGTCTTATAGCACACATGAGGGTAAAAATTTGTGAATTTATGGTTACATCACAAGAAAAAAATTAAAATGTGTTCATGACCAAATATTGCTATTTTCAACTTTCAAAATAAGATTACTATACCAAGTGGGCCATATGAAAGGTCTTTACTTGTACATTCTAAACCAGATTTATTTTTAGGCAAATAACGGACATACCTACAGGCAAAATACATAACCCTCATTTGGGCGAACACAGTCTGGTTAAAAGAGCAACTGCTGAGTTTCTTGTCAAACAAATAACAAACATTAAAAAGTGAGTTGATAAAAACGTGCTAATTACCTAACTAAGTAATAAAACATACAAAAATTTGTTCTGTCTTTTATTTTTATGCATCACTTATTATTGTTATGGGAATAGATCCTGTACCTTAGAAATTCCTGATAAGTAGTACCTACAGTTTTTAAGTAAAACCAAAGAACAAAATTAATATAGTGCATGGACGTAGTTTCTAAGTCCATGTACAAAATTATTGATAACCAATTGTATTCAACCTCTCGAAAGAGCGGTGATAGCCTATTGGTTAAGACGTCGGCCTTCTAATCAGGAGATCGGTGGTTCGTTCCTGGGCACGCATCTTTAACTTTTCGGAGTTATGTGCGTTTTAAGCAACTAAATATAACTTGCTTTAACAGTTCAGGAAAACATCGTGGGGAAACCTGCATGCCTGAAAGTTCCCCATAATGTTGTATGTATGTATGTATATACTTTATTGCACCACAGAAACACAAATGACAGGTTACAAAAAGAAATCTTAATAAGTAGGTACAAAAAGGCGGTCTTATCGCTAAATAGCGATCTCTTCCAGACAACCTTAACGCTAGGGAAAAAACGAACAAATGGACAATGGGAGGTGGTGTAAAATAAACCTAAATACCAATAGCTAAATAAACTAAACCATATAATAAGAATATAAAATACATATTGTTAATACACTAATACATACAAATAAAGTATAATAGACATACATAAGACTACATAGATATATATACACATATAGATTTAAATAATAAACTATGCCGTTACTGATGATAGCAAAGAGATAGGTAATGATCTTTGACGTCAATTTTAAATTTGTTAAGGGATTCAGCACGATGGATTTGCGAGGGAAGCTCGTTCCATAAACAGATAGCAGTGACCGTGAAGGAATTCTTAAAGTATTTTGTCCGATGTGTAGGTGGCGCTAGAATGAGTTTTCCCGCTGATCGTAAAACTCTATCTGGTCTGTCATGGCCTAGAAATTTGAAATTTTCTTTTAAATAACTTGGAGTCATTGGATTGAACAATACACAGTACAGAAGAGAAACAATGTGCAGATTCCGGCGAAAGCGAATGGGTAACCATTTGAGCTTTGAACGAAATTCGGAGACATGGTCATATTTGCGCAAGCCAAATATAAACCTAATAGCAAGGTTTTGAATTCGCTCAAGTTTATTAAGTTGGTCCTCGGTTAAATCAATGTAGCTTGCGTCTGCATAATCGAGAATAGAGAGCAGTAAAGATTGAGCTAACATAATCTTAGTAGGAATGGGAAGCAAAGAACGTAGGCGCCTGAGAGAACCCATGGCAGCAAAGGTCTTTCTACTGAGTTCCTTTAATTGATGAGACCACGAGAGAGTAGTGTCCAAGTAGACACCGAGATTTTTCACAGTAGCACTATAAGGTATAACAACACCATTTAATGTAAGTATTGGTAGATTATCCCAATCAACCCTCGAAATCAAGCCAGCACCACCAATAATAATAGCCTGGGATTTACAAGGATTCACTTTTAAACCATAACTCTTACTCCATTCACTGACAGCCGCCAGGTCCCTATTAATAGTACAAATAGCAGAGGGCAAGTCTTCGAGAGTTGACTGAGTGTACACTTGGAGATCGTCTGCGTACATGTGATAGAGAGAAGTAATGATTTGGGAAATTGAATTAATGAAGATAGCAAAGAGTAAAGGAGACAACACGCCACCTTGAGGAACCCCAGCACGCAATTCGCACCAAGATGAAAACATACCTTCGATGCGAATACGCTGCCGCCGCCCACTGAGGTAACTCTGAAACCAACCAACCACTGATGGAGATATGTTAATGGAACGTAACAGACTCAGCAAGATGTCAAAATCGACGGAATTAAATGCATTGCTAAAATCCAGCAATACCAACACAGTGAGCTGTTTATTATCCATGCCCCGTCGAATGTCGTCGGTGACTTTTACTAGCGCTGTAGTCGTACTATGGCCCGACCGGAAACCAGACTGAAGGGGATTTAGAAGGCAATTTCTGTTTAGGAATAGGTACAATTGGTGGAAAACTAGCTTCTCAAGAACTTTAGATAGAAATGGGAGAATTGAAATAGGGCGAAATTCAGAAAAATGTGAGGCATGAGCCTTTTTTGGGAGAGGAATAATTTGAGCACTTTTCCAAGCTTCAGGAAATTTAGACGTTGAGATAGATACATTTAAAATATGTGTTAGAACAGGAATAACAACGTCAAGGATAGGTAAGATCATATTACGACTAACGCTATCATCACCCACGGCATTAGACGAGACTGATAATATGTTCTTTTTAACATCACATTCAGTGAAAGGATTGAAATTAAACGGTTGATAATCAGGAGCTGGCATAGATGAAAGAATACTCAGAGTGCGATCCTTATCTGAGTTATCGATTGTACTAGCTGAAGTAAAATGTTTATTAAGGAGATCAATATCAATATTCTGATGAGGCGAACTAGGGGATGCTTTACCAACTCCAAGAGATTCTAGAAATTTCCAAACTTTGGCAGGGTCGCCGTTTTCGACAGATTTGTGAATGTGGCGTCGTTGTGCGTCTCTACACGATGTATTGTTGTACAATGTTCTCAATGTTGTGAGGTGACTGGGCCAGCGTGGCAGACTATGGCCTAAACCTTTTTCATTCTGAGAAGAGACCCGTGCTCAGTAGTGAGCCGGCGATGGGTTTATGATGATCTCCTACTCTCATACTAACCGTCAAATGTCTTGCATTATCAAATCATGTTGTCACCCTAATAAAAAAAGGACACACTCCAATTTAGCGCTATCTCAATAGGCTCGTTTTTGGCGTCTCAGTGCACAATCTTGGTTAGGTAGCATGTCTCTGCTCTCTGCTCTGGTCCAGCACCGCGGCCTTGAGCTGACGTACAGCCGGGATGGATGGTGAATAAGACGCTTTAGTCGCGCAAATTGCTATTGCGCTAAAACACCGCTCGAACCCTTGGATGAATACTGGAACCAGTCTCATTAACATCGAAATGACGTAATTTTGACGTCAGCTGAAATAAAAATATACAGTGCGACAAGACCATGGCTTTCTTAGCACTTGAATGACATTGACAGGGGGGCGCTGTTGGAGAACAATGGCTTCTACAAGAGCAAACGGGATACTTGAGGGCATCATTAGTTCCAATTTTCGCCACGCGCCAAGATAGCCTTGTCGCACTGTACCATCAGATCGAAACTTCAGTCTAGTGCTGACGTCATTAAAATGGCGGCCACGTGCATTAGCAATTTGCGGTTTTTAAAATCCCATGGAAACCCTTTAATTTTCCGGGATAAAAGTAGTCTATGACCTTCCCCGGGATATTAGCTAACTCTGTACCAAAACTCATAAAATTCGGTTGAACGGTTGGGCCGTGAAAAGCTAGCAGACAGACAGACAGATACACTTTCGCATTTATGTTATTAGTATAATTATGGAAAACTAATGGTTTTTGTAACCCTTACTTTATGTAGGTAGTAGATTATCTGTAGATACCTATACATACTCGGGAGGTTTGTCGTTTTATGGTTTTAAGTTATTCGCGTCGCTTAGAGGCCCCGTAAACGGTCAAGCATTTGTGTTTGTCTTACGTATTTGACAAATTATTTGATCGTCTGCGGTCGTTTTTCACGTGTTTGTTGAACAAACTACGTGTTTGCCAATTTGATTGACGCGTTTGTCAAACACATGTCAAACATGCTTGACGGTGTACGGCTATGTTTGTCAAACTAGCGCTCCATTTTAGCGACCGCTGCTACCACGCTGCTACATAATAATATGATTACGAAACGTGAAGTACCTATACTCAGCAAAATGACAGAACCAATGCAAATGGTTGAAAAATTTTTTTTTATCTAATGAGGAAGTTTCAGGGCAACGTTCGAGAAAATTTTCATAGATGGCGCTGAAAACTTTCACCACTAAAGATGAAAAATAATACCTAATACCTATATCATCTATGCTTAAAATTTTTAAATTTAAATCGGATGCGAAATTAATTAATTACTTCCATTATAGTTCATAGATTTTGTGGGGAAGAAACGTAAGGAAAATTGCAGTGCACGCTAGCCCTTACTCTTCATCTATGTCATTGATTGACACGACCTAAACCATAGAGATAGTATACATAAGGTATACATTCATCCAAGACGTCCAAGACCTAAACATTAAAGCATAGATCATATCGATAAAGGTATTATTTTTCATCTTTAGTGGTTGTAATATTCAGCGCCATCTATGAAAATTTACTCGAACGTTGCCTGGAAACCGCATTCATAGCGTAAAAATTGACAAACATGCTTGACCGTTTACAGGGCCTTTTACAACGCTGTAAATGGTAAATATGGCGAGTCCTTTCTCAAAAATGCATTGTACTTTTATTCCAATTTATTTGCAATAACAATAATTAAATAATTATAACAGTAATCACTATAAATACCTTAATAGATACGTTTTTGAAGATTTTAAACTGGATAAATAAAGCTCCTTCTTGCCTGAACAGTGTTGTTTGGCAAGATGGGGCATATAGCTAGAGCTTTAGATACTTTATAACCACTGCAACTGATTACAGCATTACTTTTTCTAAAATCTCAACCTATATAATATTTATACATCTAACACATATATTATGTAACCTGTATCATAGTGTATATGGAATATGGACTGTCATGTAAGGTCAACATACAACAATACTTTTCATATAATTTTCATGCAAGTAGTTTCTTGACTTCTTCTGGAGTTCTTTTTACTATTGTCTGAGGTTCCACGTAACTATTGCTGGGATCCTGTATAGCTTTATATAATTGTTCATAAATAGCCATAATTACAGCAAAGGCTCGTTTTTTCACAACTGATTTGTGATTGTGACTAATCAGCAAGTTTAATTGAGGCAGTATATAGACATCTGGTGTTACTAAGAATATATCAAACTTGTTTAGGAATGTTCTTAGTGATGTGGTATCCATGCCGGGTATTGCTGAAAGAGGTCCATTGATTTTTTCTTGTAAAATTGTATAAATAGGGCCCATGTTCAAATTTGCTACTAGATAACTGGCTTGCTCAGATGTCAATGTATCTATTTGAGCCTCTGATTGCGCCTGCAGCCTTTCACTGTATTCATCTAGAATTGTGTACAATGACAGAGTACACTGAATATGATAAATACAGTTTAGCATGTACACTGACATATCACTTGAGCTAAGATGACATGCAGTCTCATTGATTGCGTGCAAAAGTGGATCTAAGATATGTGTTATAATAATTCTTTTATCAGTGTTGTTAGCATTGCTTGTGATATTCATCAAGTCCCTCAAGAAACTTACTAAGTCAGTGACAACAAATGATGGGTTTAAATCTGAAGGGGGTGCTTTTACTCCATGACTTAACTCTTTTTGAATCTTACTGTCTAAAGTAATCAGAAACACATCTTCACTTTTCTTTAAGAGGTCATCAAAGGTATCTATCATGTGACCTTTTGATATAACAGTTTGTATGATTCCCTTATAGTAAATAATCAAGTTAGTTATAGACCATAGAACTAAGGGATCTTTATCAGGTCTTAGTATAAGTTCTGCTCTTACTTTTAACAATGGACATAATGCTTCCATAATGTTTGTTAGAGCATCAGTAATTTTCTGTTCACTGTCCCCCGTGGTACAGTGCTTAAGGAGTGTAGTTAGATTTTCTTTCTCAATGGGTATAATTTGATACACCCAAGCTAAAATGTCTCCAATGTAACGTTTTGGATCATTGGCATAGAATTCTATTGGTTTAGATCCATTGTCACCACCTTTAGTTAAGACGTCGATAAACAACTGGACAACAATTGCTTTTCTTGCATTGCAGTATTCATCAATTATATTGCAGAACAACACTTGTCTGTTCTCAAGTCTTGCCAATGCCTTAGGGACTAATGCATTATTGGGAGAGTCCACAATAAGACATGCTCCAATGGTCCAGTGGTATAGCTTTTCAATGGCAGCTTCTTGCTGGAGTCCTATTGTTTCCATGATATCAAATGCTGGAGTTTGATACCAACACTTTACAAGAGCCCTACAGTTCTCATTTAATCTTTCTATACTAGCCAAAGAATTAAAGAAATCTTTAGTGAGTGGGGAAACATTGAAAAGGTTCCTGCATTGATCTTGAGACAGATGAAAGTTATTGACAAATGTATTCACCCAAAGTAGCTTTTTCTTTGTCTTTCTTCTTTCATCTTTCAATTTGGTCGTTTGTGCTATTATATGATGGGTTTTCGTCTTGGATTCATGCAATCGGTTTGACATGTCTTTAACAGCAACATCTAAAAAACTGAGGGAGTCAATCAATATTTGCAATTTATCTTTGACCTTGTTGAACTCGCCTAAGATAGCTTTATTAACTAATAAATCTCTTTTCTCTATCTCATTCACTAATATTCTTCTAGTATAGGCGGAATTTGAGGAACACAATCCAGAAACAGTATACAAAGCTTCACTATTGTCAGTTATGATGTGGCTATCAAAAATTTTATTAATTTTTTGCCGAATGGGATTATTATAGACTGAATCCATATTAGATCTAACAGAATATAAATCACTAGCCACTACGTATTTATTGAACAAAACAATTATTTTCTTGACTAATAACAACTTTGCAAGTTCAATTTTTAAAACAAATCAACTAAACCACGAACTAAACCACCGAACAACTAAACAACGACACAGACCAATAACATATTCACAGATCACTATTGAAAGATGAGTGAACTGTTTTTTGTGTGTTGTTTCGGATTGACTATGCTGCGTAGGCCCTATTGGCCGCTACAGCGTCACCGGGGGGGTTGGCGAGCGCGAAGCTCCGCCTGGGGGTGAGCCCTAGGGCTCGAAGAAATAATTCGAGAGGTCGGGGGGCAACGTCCTCCTAAGGGCGCCTCCTGTGAGGCTCGGACCACGGCTTAGGATGACGTTGGGATGGGTGGAATTGTCGGTTTTGTTGGTTAGTCCGTACGCCCCCGAGGCCGTGGCGTGAGCCCACGTCCGGGTGACGTTAGAAATCGGGGACCTCGTCTTCGCCGGCGAAGACGCTGTGATGAGGTTGAATTGTGTAGCCCTACGAGATAGGGTGCATTGTCGGTCATGATTTGATCGTCGGGGTCGTTAAGGACGTGCTTAGGGCGTCTTTTATCTGGGGGGTCGTTTCGGTCAGGGGTGTAAGTCGCTGCCTCAACTATTAGGGGGTTGGGGTGTCTAATGGCTTTCTCAAAATAATTTTTGGAAAGCTGTTTAAAGTAATGAGCTATTGTCGGGAGTTGGAGGTCTCTGTGGAGGTCCACGTTGCGCATGTACCACGGGGAGCCAGTGGCCGTACGCATAAACTTATTCTGTAGGACTTGGAGAGGTTTGAGAGAGGAGGGCGGCAGGTGTGCAAATGCAACACAGGCATAAGACATTATTGGGCGGATGCACGTTTTGTATAGCGTGACTTTATGTCGAAGTGACATTTTGCTCTTTGCGCAAATCATGGGGTAAAGACGGGAGAGCACATACGCTGCGTTCTTGCGGACTCTACGAATGTGCGCGGCGAAGCTCATCTTGTCATCAAAGGTTACACCCAAGTACTTGGTATTAGTTTGCCAGGGAATGGGGCGGTCGTAAAGAGTTATTTCAGTCTGTCGAAGTTTGTTTTGTGATTTCCTTTTGGACTTTTGAAAGAGCACTGCTGCGCTTTTTTCCGGGTTAACCTCTATCCTCCAAAGGCGGAACCAGTGGCCTAGGCTACTGACTGCCTTTTGGAGTCGAGCTTTAACGTTTCGGTAGTTTAAGTCGGAGCTGTATAGAGCGGTGTCATCCGCGAACTGGGCTATATGAACATGAGGGGATCTGGGAATGTCGCTGGTGTACAGCGCGTACAAAAGTGGCGAGAGCAGGGAGCCCTGAGGGACTCCAGCTCGGAGAGGTCTTGGGGAGGATAGGGTCCCATCCAGACGGTAGCGAAAAGTTCGATTGGTGAGAAATTCTCGTAGTAAACGTACGAGTCTTTCGGGCACGCCAAGATGGTAAAGCTTGTAGATCAAGCCGGCGTGCCACACCTTGTCGAAGGCTTTGGCTACATCGAAGAAGAGGGCTCCCGTTGGGATGCCTCTCGTTTTGAATCGGTTGAAACCGAGAAGGATGTGCTCCGTGAGGCGGTGCACTTGATGAACACATGAGTGTCTGGTTCGAAAGCCAAATTGCTCGTCGTTGAGGAGGTTTCTCTCCTCTACGACGGACCTAAGTCGGTTGAGGATGACTTTCTCATACACCTTGCCAAGGGTGTTGAGCAAACTAATGGGGCGGTAGCTAGTAGGGAGGTTCCTAGGTTTCCCTGGCTTGGGGATGCCTATAACGGTAGCTTCTTTCCACCTGTCGGGGAAGGAGCATCCCGCCATGAGGGTGTTGAAAATGACAACCAGGAGGTTGATTAATACGTCGGGGAGTAACTTTAGAGTTTTGTTATTAATAGAGTCGGGGCCAGTGAACTGTGCATAGATTACTATTATATAGTATGTGGACTAGTCGTAGACAGAGTAATAAAGGTAGATGCAGGAACGTTTGCTTTCTCATTCGCACTAAAAAGAGAGTACAGATAAAGTTACTAATGTGATAAACAGAGACGCAGCTAACCTATTTTTTGTCCCTTATCGTGTAACTGGTTTTTTTAAAGAATATTATACAAGAAGTTGCAAAACAGACTTTGAGAATTCATGGCGTAATTGTATTTCTCATGAGTTATTTACTTGTTTTCACATAAAAAACGTTTAATACAAATATTGTTGATCGGTTAACACAAATATTGACTACTAAACAATGGTAATAATTATCGTGTTATTCATTGATACGTCGTGCTATCGCTATCTCATACGCGGTTACACAGGACTTACATCTACCTATTATTTTATCTACGGGACTAGTATATAGTGATCTGTGGGGCCATAAAATAAATTTAAAAAAAACTCTTATGCTTACTGCCATCTTACTGCTGATTGTCGTGTAAATTACTACCCTATATTCAATGCACAGAGTACTTTTAACATATGGAAATAGAGTACTATCTCGCGAGCTAATAGTGGCAACAGCTTAGTAGCGCCATCTGTATCTGACGAACGGAACTAATATTCATAATATGTACATACCTACCTATATATAGACTGCTTTATAGGTTCATACCTATACATATAATACATACATATAGGACTGCTATGGAAGGTAGGATTGTGTTCAGATTAATTATTTATTAATATTTGACTCCCTTACAATTTAACATATCATGTAAATTAAAAAAAAATCTATAATAATTAATCTGAACACATATTTTTAAATAATAGAAATTTTTGGATTCTAATCTTTATTTTTACCAAAATTAATCCTAATCACTCTTCCTTATCCTAAAACAGTTTATAAAGTTGCCTGAAGACTGGGGTCTGGTGCCGAGTAGTTAAGTTTCAAGATATCAATATTATGAATCCAGGTCATAAAAAGATCCAAATCTTTTGCACGATTTGGAAATTCATGCAGGACATTTTCTAAACCTGAAAAGTAAAAATATGAGTATCTTAGTATGGTCACAAGTTCATAACATGTTCACTAAATCTGACTCAATTAATCTAATCACATCTAATCTGAGGTCGGGGGTTCAATCTAGGGCATGCACCTCTAACTTTTCGGAGTTGTGTGTTTTAACTAATTAAATATCACTTGCTTTAACGGTGAAGGAAAACATCGTGAGGAAACCTGCATGCCTGAAAGTTCTCCATAATGTTATCAAAGGGTGTGAAGTCTACCAATCCGCACATGGCCAGTGTGGTAGACTATGGCTAAACCCCTTCTCACTCTAAGAAGTGACCCGTGCTCTGTAGTGAGCCAGCGATGTGTTGATCATGATAGGAATTTGGTCTAGAAAAACTAAAGAAATACCTACTTCTTTATTCAAATAAACTTGTAAATAGGTGCTTTCGAATCGTCAAGAGAATCTATCACTGGATCGGAACGCCCAATACTTAAAGAAAAACCTATGCGTGAACCATATTGTCATCAAGTTCAAGGAATTTAATAAAAATTGCATTCAAGGATTAAAGTAGATACCTATGACGGTATTACAATGGCATTTACAAACCTGCAGTGAACCTGAACAGCCTGGAATACAGCCCCTCTTGTAAGAAATGTTCACTAAACTTAACTAGTACCTAACTATAACTATACTGGAGTCCTGTCTCGTAAATAAACACTGGAGTTCTGTCTCAAAACACTGGAGTCCTGTCTCAAAACACTGGAAGTCTCTGTTTCAAACATGGGTACGGAAAACTTAAAATTTCTTTGGTCTCAAAACACTAGAATCTCTGACAGCTTACTTAGCGTGGGTTAGGTTCACTGGTTTACTAAACGTAGCGTGAAATCACTAAAAACTGGCTTTAAATAGTTACAAAAGGTATTGAAAATAGCAAAATCAGAAAACATTACGACCGCCAGCACAGACCAGGGCTATTCTGTAAAGCATTTTTCGTAATTCGACAAGTGAATTCGCGATGAGTTTTATCATTTGTATTCTGTAAAACTCGATAGTACAGGTGGCGCCGCATTGACGAATGCGGCGGTGAGATAAACTACTTGGTCAGGATAAATGGGGCACAAGTGGTATTCTCTAACGCCATTTCTTGGTTCGATCGAGCTTCGATTGTCGAATTACGTCATCTCAAAGCTCGAATCCACTTGTCAAATATAAAGTTATGTGAGAGCTATCGAATTCGGAGTGAATTTTTGCTTTAGTGATTTTAATTGATTTTATATAAAACATTTAAGCTTTAATTTAAGTGATAAGTTGTTTTAAGTAAAATAATTAGTTTATCAGTTACATTTTGTTAGTCAGTATTGGTTAGTAGGTACCTATAGAATTATTACTGCCATGGCTAGATTGTGTTCAATTTCTTATTCATCACCATCAACCAATAGACGTCCACTGCTGGACATAGGTCTCTTGTAGGGACTTCCACACGCCACGGTCTTGCGCCGCCTGGATCCAGCGGCTCCCTGCGACTCGTCTGATGTCGTCCGTCCACCTAGTGGGGGGTCTTCGACGAAAAAAGTCGACGTCAAGCGAATGAGATTCGTAATTCACTTACTATTATTTAATAATTACTCGAGACTTTGTTTTTAATTACCGACTCTCCGAAGAGTTAATAGAACATTTATTGGAAGAAATAAAACATCAAGATTTGTTTACCAAATATTATTTTCGGTTTCAAGAAATATTTATTTTCTCAAAAATAATAATAATATTCACTTAACTAAAATTTTGTACATATTTTAATTTTAGTAGGTACTTACGCAGAAGTATGCATGTATTATATTATAATTCTATTTTCCTTTATTCTTATACCTAAACTATTTACCTAATTACAATATTACCTAACTTAACTACCTAATATAAATTTAGTTAAATATAATAGACAGATAAGATATTATCTAGTAGGTACACTATAAGAGATACTAGTTATTTTACATGAAATAAATAAAATTTTATTTTATTTTATTTAAAAGTAATACATATTTAGCACGGGTAGCTTATTAAAATTTTTGTAGGATCTCTAATATTTTTTTTAAATAAATTATATTATAGCCTATATCACTCAGGAATAATGTAGCTTTCTACTGGCGAAAGATTTACAAAATCGGTTCAGTAGTTCCAGAGATTACTTCCTACAAACAAACTTACAAACTTTGCGTAGGTAGGTACTTAAACGGGAAAGAGCAATGATCCTAAGTTTATATTTATTAAAGCTTCCGCCAGTAGCTTTAACACCTCCCCGATGGTCTGCAATGCCTGAGACGTAGCCGTGTCCCGTTCGTGCGCATGATTGACGATCGCTTCAAACAGCAACGAACTGCGGCGGTCCACCTCAATCCGCTGTTCTTCAATTGCCAGAAATCTCTCTGTCATTCTGGAGAATTAACACCACCGTTGAGTTGGAGATGCCACTGTTTGGCGTCTTTGGCGACGGTTGGATGGCGCTAGAACAAAAATAACTTCTTAGTAGAATTTATAAAGTAAGTAATTTAGTAGAATTTATAAAGTTAAAGTCAATCTATCCTTATTCAAATCTGTTGGTATATTTACAGACACAAACAATAATTTTATTATTGGGTAGGTACTCTAAATCTATCGCATTTTCTAGTTATCTTGTAAATTATAATTACTTGTCATCGGGGAAGGTGGCTGGTTCTGTGCTGGTGATCCCAACAGCCGACTTTGGGCATTAAGCGTGCGCCGTGAGGGACGAGCACCCGAGCCCGAGGGTGTTGTAGGCAAAGGCGGTGGTCCACTAACTCCAGCTGGTGGGGTGTGCGGTGGGGAAGGAGGTACAGGCAGAACACTCTGATTCTCGTATATTTTATGTAAATTTGATAAGATATTATTAGTAACTAACTCAACTAAAAAAAATCAATAGCAAATTAGCCTTACCCTAGTAGAAATGACTATATCTGATAGTGTGCTCGGAGTGCTTCTGTAACATTGATGGTCCTAAAACAAATTTAAATAATGTGAATAAAACAATAAAATGCCAACAGCTTAAGTGTAACCAGGGTTTTTTAAACAATGTTTCACTTCTTTACATGTAAACCATTCACTTACTTCTGTTTGTGGCAGTGGAGCATCTATCTCCAAACTTTGGTCCACTGTTTTGAAGTTTTAACACAGCCTCCAAGGCTGTTTAGTTGGAGTTCCAGTGCCTCCCAAGATCTTCGGGCTGCGTCCCTTGCACTAGGTACTTTAGAGAAACCCTTTGCAAGGCTTGGGTTTCTCTCCAAGTACTCCAAAAGAGCTCAATTTGAGCCCGAGAAGGATGCGACGCTCTTTCCGTGATGCTGTATTACGAAATGTAATCTTGTTAGACACGAATTGTTAAGTATGAACATAATTTGTAACTAAAGAGCAAAATTACAATACTTACTTCATTTTTTAGAAACTTTTTCCTCAACAAATCCTTTAAAATCCACAAAACAATAGTAACTTTTAATCCACAATTTCGAATTCGATCACTAATGTCACTTGGTTTGTAAACAAACTTAAAACTTTTTAATTCGCAGCCATCTTGCGACCGAAGACCGGTAGGTGCTAAATGTAATTTCGGTATCTTATACGTTAAAAAATGAGATTTATTTTTTTATGTGTACATTTTTTTGTACCAAAACTATAAATCATACATTTTATTAGAAATGTGTTCGTATTTTGATAAAAGACGGATTTAAAAATTTTACCGATTCGCTTAACCATAGAGGACACATCCCTAGTCGTTCGAGTTCGCATTCCGAACTCGCTTCACTTCGCATGTGCGTAGCAGATGTTTACAGAATACCAAACCAATTGTTTGCCCAATTTCTACCATATGAATAGCAAAAAATTTTCTGACAATTTTATTTTCAAGAATATTTATTAAATCAATGATACATACCAAAGGTAGAACCAAATAAAATATTGGTAAATAGAAATTAATGGTTAGAGAATATTTTTTTCTTTAAAATACAAATATGTTAATGTAAACTAAACTACCAATTTGGTAGAAAAATTAAACATGGGATGCCTTGACCACAGAATAATATATCGAATTTGTCCAGTCACAGTAGCGCGGTCTGCTATTGCCTTTTGGTACTAAATGATTTGAAGTACCATGCTATTTGTTCTAAGATTGATGACCCTGATTCAATGTACTCTGTGGTGTAAATAAATATTTTTATTCTGGTCGGTGATATTATGAATTGATATTAATCGGAAAATAAAATTACCCAAATATCCTTACTTTAAATTTTAAGATTGAAGAAAGCTGAAACCTTGGAAAATGGGATCGCGTCAAATCACCGAAAAATCGCTGGTGATGCTAAGATCATTACCTAGGTTGTCTTTAGCCAATATTCGTGACAATCCTGGTTCGAAGAAATATGTAATTTTTTTTATTATATATATAATATAGTGTTTGTTTGTTCTACACCGCAGTGGATTGATTAGATTTTTTTGCTTGAATTCAGTTAAAGAAACTGAAATTGTGTTGTTGTAGGTTAACAAATACTAACAATAATCTAATTGTACAGCGTGTTTAGAAAACTCAATAGTAGAATTCTGAAAAAGAGCAACCTCCGTCGTGTTTCCTTCAATCTACGCGATATTGGCGAAGTAAATAATTGTGACGTGGTGGCACTACCAAAAGCCACTAAGCAAGAAACTGAAAGTGACGCTACTTTTTAAGAAACTCAAGAATTAAAAAAAAAGTACTATTAATGTGGATGAAGTTGCGGGCATTATCTAGTAATTAATATAAATTAAGATATAATAATATTACATTTCTTGCATTTCACGAAGACGAGTGGCTCATGCTTGTGTTCAAGTTGTATCGCTATACGTAAGGTAAAGTAAATGTGTGCGTTTGCGAGCGCTTTCTCGCAACTGATTGGTAAAGTTCACTCGCCTTCGTGAATTGCAAGAACTGTAAGAACTTAAATAAAAAATAGTACCTAGGTATCATACTTACTTACCTAAGTGACGCCATACTTCTTGAATGTTCGACTTTATTTATTACGTTATAGCTAAGCTTCGCGACAGAATACACGAGGTATAGTGTTCTGCTTCCATTTCCCGCTAATACCTGCTTATTGACGCTACTCGTCACCCACATCAGATCATTCCAGGAGTTGGTGTCACCTATCCTATCAATAATATTACAAATGTGAAAGTGTGAACCAATTGGAATGGAAATAGCTTATACCCCAACTTAACTCATAGGCTACTATTACCCTGAAGGAGCATCTTGTACATGATAATGTAAATTTTATTTTTACTTATAGCCAAAGCGAGGTCGTGGTCAACATTCTGGTGACAAACATGGAGCTGGCAATAAGGGTTCAGGTCAACGACAAAATTATATGAGACTTGGTTACGAAACTGGAAATAATCCATTCTATCTAAGAATGCCACATGAACCTTATTATAAAGGTCATCAGTAAGTATCAAAAAATTATGTAGTTTTTAACCTTAAATGCAAATAGAGGGGTGTTATAAGTTAAATATATTCTGTGTCTGTATATGTCTGTGGCAACTTAGTGCTCAAAGGAATAGACATATTTGATTGCAGTTTGTTTTATTCAAACTTGCCGCGTACTATATATTACTTGCATCCCAGCTACAACACAGTAACCTTGACTTTTGGGGTATTTTTTATTTTGGACTTTTTCATCCACCTCATGTACATAAATACTAGTGTCTTATCTATGAAGATAAGGATTATGTGCTCAAGCCTTGGACACATTGGAGCATCAATATCTACATATATTATGAATTTTATAACAATTATTAATCTATTTAAACTGTGCATTGCAGCCATAAGAGAGAGTATCCACCAATTTCTCTACTTGAAATACAGAAATTAATAGACACAAACAGAATAGATATCACCCAACCTATAGATATAGCGAGCATTGCTAAATCAGGACTTTATAAATTTTTTCCTGATCAAAAGCACTTTGGCATAAACTTAACAGATGCAGGTGTTGATCTTTTTGCTGCAAAAATACATATAGAAGTCCAATGGGCAAGTGAATCAGTTATTGCTGCTATAGAAAAGAATGGTGGAGTTATTATGACTGCCTATTATGATCCACACAGCCTATTTCTACTCAAAAATCCGAAGAATTTTTTTGAAACAGGTCAAGCTATACCGAGAAGAATGATCCCTCCACCAGATATCATTGAATATTATACTAGTGCTGAAACAAGAGGTTATTTGGCTGATCCTGAAAAGATCTCGCAAGAACGATTAAGGTTATCACAGAAATATGGATATGAATTGCCAAAATTAGAAAGTGATCAAAATTATAATATGTTGTGTCAAAGAAAAGATCCCAGACAGATTTTCTATGGCTTGGAGCCTGGATGGGTTGTAAATCTAAAAGACAAATGTATTTTAAAACCAAAAGATGAAGAATTGTTACAATTTTATGCATCCTAATTTTATTTACTTACTACCTAATTTAGGCATAATACAGAACTTTCAGTGTATCCTAAACTTATTTTAATTATACTCTAGTATTCTTGTCGAATCATAAATACACAAACATTACAAATATTGTGGTTTTCTTTTAAAATCTAATCTAATCTAATCTAAATCAGCCTGTGCTGTCCCACGTCTAGGCAAAGGCCTCCCTCCGATCCTTCCACAATTTTCTATTTCGTGCCTCTTCAGGCCACGTAACTGTAAATTTATCTAATTCATCACGCCAACGTCGCCTCGGCCGACCACGCTGGCGTTGATGATTCTGGGGCGTCCAAAAAGAAGCAGATTTTGCCCATAACTCATCTGGCATACGGCACACATGACATGCCCAGTCCCATTTGAGTAAAGCGGCTGCAAGGCCAACGTCAGCTACTCGCGTTTTGGAACGTATAGCAGAATTCCTTACGCGATCTGCTAGTTTTATACCTAGTATGCTGCGTTCCATGGCTCTTTGGCAAACCTTGAGCTTGGACTTTTGAGAGTTTGTCAGGGACCAAGTCTGAGCACCATACGTGAGAGTTGGCAGAATGCACATGTCCATGAGCTTTCGCTTAAGATGTATTGGAAAGTTGCCTTTAAACAGTTCTTTCAATGACCAAAAGCTTCTCCAGGCATTTTCGATGCGCCTTGTGATTTCTTTATCTTGCCGAGCCTGAAAAGAAACTATTTGGCCAAGGTAAATATATTCCTGAACATATTCAATTCTGTCCCCTCTCACTTCTATCCTCCGCTTGGTGCTATTTGTCATAAGCTTGGTTTTTGACATGTTCATATTCAGCCTAACCTCAAGGCTTACCGAGTTTAGATCATTCAGCATCTGTTCCAGTTCCGCCGCCGATGATGAAAATAGGATAATGTCATCAGCGAAACGGAGGTTTGTTAGCCTACGCCCACCGATTTCAACGCCCCTTTCCATCCACCCAGCAGCTAATTTCTTAAATACTTCTTCTAGTACGCATGTAAATAATTTTGGAGAATAAGGATCACCCTGTTTAATGCCCTTTTCAATATTGAATGATGGCCCGAGGTTTTCTATTTTCAATGCTGCAGTACTATTATAATAAATATTTTTAATTAAGTTCACATACATAAAATCTATGTTCTGCTTTTTTAGGGAATCAAAAATTGAATCATGTGTTAGACTGTCAAACGCTTTTGAATAATCTATGAATGCAAGATAGAGAGGTAAATTAAATTCTGAATGTTTTTCAATAAGCTGATTAAAGGTTTGTAGGTGATCGGTAGTGGAGAGACCTCGACGAAAGCCTGCCTGTTCTGGTGGTTGATGTTTGTCTAACTAACTCACCTGCGATTCTATTCTCGATCACCTTCATGAAAATTTTATAGAGGTGTGAGACAAGACTTATCGGTCTATAATTATTTATGTCAGATTTATCGCCTTTTTTGTGAAGTAGGATTACATTAGAGTGACAAAATTGGGGTGGAAATATACCAGTACGTAGGATAGAATTAAATAGTTTTGTGATTTTTGGAATTAACTCTGGTCTGCCAACTTTGAGGGCTTCAGTTGTGATACCATCTTCACCCGGACTTTTACCAAATTGCATCTTATTTAATGCCATATTAACTTCAGAGGTAGTAATGGAAGGACTGTCCTCAATGCTATACTTACTATTTTGAAACTGGGATCTATTATTATCTGAATATAAGGATTTATAATATTGTGTGCATATATTTAAAATTTTATCACGAGAGCCTTGTTTTACACCTTTCTCATCCTTCATATGTGTGATCCAAGATTTGCCCCTACTTATACCATGTCTAGCAGTCCGAAGGGATTTATTTTGTTGCAGAGCTGTTTCTATTGTGTTTAATTCGAATCTTCTAATGTCTTTTCGTATACTACGTTTTACTAATTTGTCTTTTCTTCTATAGTCTTCATTATTATTTAGAATATTTAGTTTAGCATTTTCTCTTTCTTCTATTAGCTTAATTGTATAATCTGTTAGTTTCTTATATTTCTTATTTGTACGTTTAACTTTATTGCTTGCTATTTTGATAGCTTTCTTGATAATATTGTATTGGTTTTGAATTTCAGTCTTGGAATCTTCTTCACTATTATCTATAATATGAAGTGTGCTGAATACGTTATGGAGCTCTAAATTAAAGACATCCTCGTTATTTACCAAAGTGGTCCTATCGAGGCGTTTTATGCTGCTGCCAATTTTTTTGATTCTATCGACTTTTAAATTAACTCTTGCCCTTATAGGTCTGTGATCGGAACTAAATTTAATGCGATTAATGACTTCAATATTTTTTACTGAATTGGATCTATTGTTCGTTGTTAGAATGTAGTCAATTTCATTTTTCGTCTTTCCGTTACAGGACAACCAAATCCACCTACGTTGTGGTTTTTTGTAAAATAAGCTGTTACAAATACATAGATTTTGACCAAAAGCAAATTGCATCAGACGTGTACCGCGCTCATTTCTTTTTCCTAATCCATGCCTACCCCTAACGTGTTTATCGTCTAGGTCCTCCATCTGTCCGACTTTGGCGTTGAAATCCCCAAGTATCATGTTCCAACCACTGCGTTGTTCATCTAGAGCCTTATTAAGAAGATCGTAAAACTCCTCAACTTCATCATCAGGATGACTAGAAGTAGGCGCATACACCTGGACCAACGTCAAAGTTTCCTTTTCGTTAATTTTAAATTTGAGTGTGGCTATCCTTTCTGAATATGATTTGAATTCTAAAATATTATTTTTTCAACGTTTAGCTATAAGAAAACCCACCCCATTTAATCCACTTGTTTGACCATAATAGTAAAATATATTGTCATTTCTTTCTAAAGTATCTTGACCTTCTCTACGTACCTCTGATAATCCAATTATATCCCATTTAATATCCGTAAGGGAATTTTCTAATTCTACAAGACGTTCTTCTGTCTTTTAAAATCTACGAATAATTATTATTCGTATCTATACTAATAAATAAAATTCGAGCCTCAATAGCTCAACCAGTATAGGAGTGGACTGAAAACCGAAAGATCGGCGGTTCAAATCCCGCCCATTGCACTATTGTCGTACCTACTCCTAGCACAAGCCTGACGCTTAATTGGAGAGGAAAGGGGAATATCAGTCATTTAATATCAATACTTATAATAAAACTGTAACAGGTCAAATTCTGTACATTGAAGATATTTTGATTTTTTTTTTTTCGAGGGCACTCTATAATCGATACTGAACCCAAAACTGTAATTTTTTCATTTTTGCCTGTCTGTCTGTCTGTATCACGGCCGCGCATTACGCTGAAACTACGGAATGGATTCCAATGAAACTTGGTACGATTTGAGGTCATACTATGAGGAAGAATATAATAGGATACTTTTTATCCCGAAATTCAGCATGGTTCCCGTAGGAGAGGGGATGAAAGTTAAAATGTATACTGAGTTGTAATTCATTAACGCGTAGTCCGATTTCATTCATTCTTTTTTTGTTAGAAAGGGGATATTTTAAAGATTGTTCCGTAAATATTTCAAGGTCATCGGTTTTTAACCGACTGTCAAAAAGGAGGTGGTTCTTTTTTCTACATCGATTTTTTCGAGGTTTCTGGACCGATTTGCAAGTTTTTTTTTAAATCAACAAAAAAAGTTTTCGTGGTGGTCACATAAAAAATTCTGGATTCAACTCCTTAATCCTGATGCTGCAGGGTTACTGCCCGCCTGAGTTATCAAGATTCAGGAAGTGTTCATAGTGAATTCATATTGTAGGTACCAAGCAACGACTTTATTCTCAGACTTCAAGTCCCAACTCCTCATCCCTGATGATGTAGGGTACAGCACTCCTAAACTATAATGTTTCAGTAACTGCGGATGATGCAAAATTAATTTAACCTACCAAGCATAGGCTACATCATTGAACTTCGGATCCTAACTCCTCAATCCTGATGCTGCAAAGTACTAAAGTCCTAAATCGTGGGGATTTTAGAATTTCTGATAGTGAATTGATATTTTAGGTATCAAGCAACGGCTTCACGATGACACTCCCAGTCCGAAATACTCCATCCGAGCGAAGCCGGGGCGGGTCAGCTAGTGGCTAATTATATTCTTTAAAAAAAAAATGAAGTGCGTCTGTAATTTCGAAGTAACTACCTCATATTAATCTCATCCCATCAAAAACATAACATGTACAAAGTCTCACAGTATACCTAGTTCTTCTACCGCAAAAAGTTTGGAGATCTAACCTAACGTAAAACCAAGTCTGTTAATTTATTCAGTATCCATATATGAGTGAGCAGTGGCGTGCACAGGATTTGAAGCCAGGGTAGGCATTAGTTAGGTAGGAACCTCTTTACTGGCAGGGCATAATGAAAAATATACAACTGGGGTAAGCAGTGCTTTTATGCCTCTATGACCTGCACGCCACTGTGAGTGAGAGCATCCGTCTAACAAATTTGTCATAAATCACCACATAATTATTATTAGTTAACTAACATTTTGTAGTGACTGTATCAATATAAGATATCTTTATTTCTTCTCTACATAGTATAAAATAAAATCGCTTCCCGCTGTCTGTATGTATGTATGAACGCGTAGATCTTTTAAACTACGCACCGGATTTTAATGCGGTTTTCACCAACAGATAGGTGATTCAGGAGGAAGGTTTATAGCTATAGTTTAATTCTCCAAAAATTAGAGATCCCTAGAGAAATTGAAGTAATGTGAATTAGGTTCGGAAAAAAATCCTCTCATTTGAGTTTCCGACGCAATGACACCACATTACTATCATATATATAAATATAATGCAATTGCACAGCAAAATAATCACATTTAATAATTATTTACTAATTGAACATAGCCAAAATGCAAATTGTATACACAAACATACAAAGTGCTCAGAGCGCCTAATTCCGTTGTACACAACCTCTAAACTAAATTCAAATGTAGTCTAAATCTATTGCTATCCCTTTCATAATGTTGCTTGCGGGAAAGGATAGCACTAGATTTAGACCTGTTAATTTAGTTTAGTTTAGAGATTGTGTATAAGAGAATCGGCCCCATTATTGTATTTAGATTATATTGCTGTGTGCGCTTGCAAAGTCATAATATTTATTAAAGAAATAAAAATATCTTATATTGTTAAGGTCACTATAATGTTTGTTAAAATTGTTGCCCCATAAAAATTTGGATCCCAACTCAATTCTGATGCTGTACAACCAACTGTTGGTTATAAATTGATATTGGAGGTACCTACCAAGTAAAGACTTTTTGAACTCGAGGACTTAGCCCTGATGCTGTAATCGGGGAGGGAATGCCCCCACTCTCCCTGTGCTAACCCGGTGTGGGCGAGCGCGAGTGACGTGCGGGTGTCCGGGGCGTTCTATATACTTTGAATGAAAGTAGTAGATCTGTTAAAAAACACCTGTATGAAAGTCTTTCATACAAGAGAGACGTCTTTCACAACAGATTTATCGTACACCAAACAGATTTAATTAGATATATTATAGTAGTACACAAATAATACAATAAATTTTTACTTGCTTTTAATATTATAGAACTGTTTAAATGATAAGTAATATTCGTGGGTACAACAAATTGAAATAAAGATGTAACAAAATAATCTAAATATTTGATCCGCGCAGGAAAAGTGGGTGGTATTCATCGACTCAATGCCTATGATTCTAATTCAGAACCTTTCATGGCATGGCACTAGTCCTCTTACATATTCTCCTATCATCCTTAGTAATAAGTACATTTTATGAAAAAGATTCGCGACGAAATAATCGGTCAGTAGGTATGTATGTGTAACATGCGACATTTATACCTATACACGCATATCAAGTAAAACACAAAATGTTAACAGTGAGCTCTTGGACATAATGCCCAATATGCTTTTAGCAAAAGATTTTATCTTAAAAATAAATACAA
The DNA here is from genome assembly GCF_902806685.2 of Maniola hyperantus. NCBI lineage: Eukaryota > Metazoa > Arthropoda > Insecta > Lepidoptera > Nymphalidae > Maniola > Maniola hyperantus. The sequence goes on along the minus strand of NC_048536.1, from coordinate 11,440,630 downwards.
TTACTATCAGTCAATGAATTGCATCGTGCCTACCGATTCCTATTTCATAGATGATGTACAAGAGCTCAAAGTAACGGCACTCGTCTCTTATAAATCTTGCATAATTCGCGCAAACATCATCCCTGTCAGTGATGCTCACAGACTAGCAACCACTCAAGATACGAACTAAACTAAAGCGATTCCGCTCTCATTAAGCTCACAGTCCGTTAATGTTACAACTAGTGGTACTGGAAAATAGATTTATCGCTCGATATCCATTAATATTATATCATGTGAATGTTTAACATTTACGTGATAACTGGTAAGGAATTCCGAATCCGAAAAAACTTCGAATGCTTCAAGGCACTGACGTATTAATAGCAAAAAACTAAAAAGTATCATTAATAGGAAACGGAAATGTTATTGTCGGTCTTTTAATGGCGTTGGGCACCTACTAAGTACTTACAGATTTAACAAACAAATTCGTTTTTAACCAAGTAATGTTAAAAAGTTCATAAAAGTAACAGCATGTTAAACAACATTCAAAATCGCTGTTTGCAAAAGACAAGTTTTTAATTATCAACCAATTGAGATTCTTAAACGAATATTTTCAACAATACTAAATAACTGTAGGAGCACATAATAGGTTTTTACAAAATTTTACTAAGTCAGTGCTTTATGTAACGTAGTACCTATACATTTTGTCCAAAAAATGTACTATGCATGTCAAGAAAAAGAGCTGTTAATTTACATATGTACAAAATGAGCTGAGAATAAAGGCAATACTGTCTTTTTGTTCATCACAAAATTTCTAACTTGTAATTTAATGATTGAAACAATCTTCAAATATTCTATGTGATGTAACACAATTTTATAAATCGATTTTATTAAGTTTATCATCATTAGTCAGGAAATTATCGTGATGAATTTAAAAGATTTTTGGCACCAATATGGCGGCCTTACGTCTCGCTCGTGAAACCTTATGACATCGACACCAATCCTTTTCAGGGGGCTGATTCATGTCTTAGTATACAAAATATGTTTATTCACTTATACATATCACCATACATTCTTCATCATTCATAGATTCTTTCATATCTTACAAAACAATAATTTATAAAATTCATAATCCCTTGCAAATGTGCATCATGCCTATAATAACATACGTCAACTTTCATGCAAGTCTCTTCCACATTACATAAGTAAAGATACCACAGCCACTGTCTGTATCTATAATACCAAATAGGAAATGCTTTAATATTTTTTAGAATATTACGGAAAGATTATAGTGAGGCATTACATCGTTTTTCAAGTGCTGCGCTAGGTGCATAATTGGCCACATAAATAATCACTATGTGATTGAAAACAAAAATTGTTACTCCATTTACAAAAAAACTCTGGGCAAATGATTCAAATGTTTTATGAACTGTTTAATGTATTTAGTGATGAAATTGGATATAGACTGTATGTAATTATTGGCATCTATATAATATGTAAAAGAACATACATACAGTCACACTTATAACATTATATTTAATTGTAACATCTACATTCAAACTAAGGCATCATTGAAATTAAATGTTTTGAAAGTAAATTAAAAAATACTCGCTATTCTTAAGGCCCAGTAAATATAAATGCACCTAACGACTTAAAAATAATAACATGATATGACCTCCCAATAACACATTTAAATTTACCAGCAGTATGTTGATTGAAACTTCGTTACATCACTTTTGTTCCATGATGTTTCAAATCTGTAACAAGGGATTTAATATTTATATAACAAAATCCGGTGTCGACATGCGGAAAAATATGTGTATATACTGCTGTATACTACATATCTAGAATCTAGATATGTAGTATACAGCAGTATATACACATATCTAGCTAGCTAAACGCCTCGCTCGCAAGCATGTCCGGGTCACGAGTGAGCCAGCGGCAGCAACACGCGCGGGCCGAACACCGTGCACAGGTCACCCGGGAGACCCGCGATCACCGGCATGTACTCACCAGCTAGCGAGCGGCGCCTGCTGCTTGAGCTTGCGGATCTCCTTGGTGGCCCAGTTGGCGAGCGTCTTGGTGCGCGGCGTGCGCGACAGGCGCGCGGCCTGCAGCAGGTCCAGCAGCGGCCGCGTCTCCAGCAGCGGCAGCACGCGTTGGCCGAACACCGTGCACAGGTCGCCCGTGAGCCCCGCGATCACCGACATGTGGCCGTCCGTGCGCTCGGGCTCCGACGCCACTTGGATCATGAAGTTGACGATCGCGCCCACGTGCGGCTCCACTACGGCCACGTCCGCTTGGATCTCACCACTCGTGCCCTTCAGCCCCTGAATGATACCCGTGTACGCTTCTAGCACGCTCTCCCGCAGCTCGCATAGATATTCTACCATATCATAGTCATCACGATCCACTTGCGCATTGCTGGCCTAAAATATACAAGAAAAATAATTTAGTCATCATAACAATTTTGGTCATATCCAAGTTTGAATGTTGTTTGTAGGGAGTAATCTCCGGAACTACTGAACCAATTTTGAAAATTCTGTTACCAGTAGAAAGTCCTGAGTACCATAGGCTGATTTTATTTGAAAAAAAAATTAGAGATCCCTACGAAAAATTGTAGTTGACAATTATTAATAACTAGGTGATGACTTCGTCCGCGTGGATTTAGGTTTTTAAAAATCCTGTGGGAACTCTTTGATTTTCCAGGATAAAATGTCCTTCCCCGGGATGCAAGTTATCTCTGTACCAAATTCCGTCAAAATTGGTTGAACAGATGGGCAGTGAAAGGCTAGCAGATAGACAGATACACTTTCACATTTATAATATTAATAGTATGGATAAATATAATTATTATTAATTATGAAAACAATCACTAACCTGCAGCAGCATCTGCATGACTACATCGAAATACTTCTTAAAGTCAGGACCGATACTGAGAGCTATATCTCCAAAGACTGATAGAATTTGAGGTTTCACTGAACGATGAATAGACGGGTCGCCGAGGTTCTCTAGTAACAGTACTATGATTTCATCACAATAAGGTAGCACCTAGAAAAATACACTAATTATAATGAAAGTTTATAGTTAAACAATGTGGCTAATTCCGTTGTACACGAACTCTAAACTAAACTAACAGAATCGGACCTAACTAAGAGAATCGGCCCCATTGGGGCCGATTCTCTTGTACACAATCTCTAAACTAAACTAAATTATCGGGTCTAAATCTAGTGCTATCCTTTTCCGCAAGCAACATTATGAAAGGGAAAGCAATAGATTTAGACGTGCCATTTTAGTTTAGTTTAGAGATTGCGTACAACGGAATTAGCCTCATTATAACAGTAGCTATAATTAAATACTTCAAGCTTATTGCCCAGGATTGAACTCAAAGGTGGACCTGGGGGTCCACCTATGGGGTCAATCAGGACTCTCACTTTTTTTTCTTACTTAAAAAACACATTACTTTTTTTAACTACATTAATAGTACATTACAGTAACTTGCATTAACAGTAAAAGAACACATTGCAAGGAAACCTGCAGACTGCATGTCTGGGAGTTTACCATATTGTTCGCAAAAGTATGAGAAGTCTGCTAATCCATACTTGGTCAGTGTGGTGGACTAAGGCCTTAGACCCTTCTCATTTGAGAGGAGACCCCGTGCTCTGGATTAGCAATAAGTCATCATAATGATGAATTAAATAATTAATTGAAATGTAATTCATTCAATTTGATTGGGTATAACTGGTTTTGTAAAGATTAAACTAGGTTAGTACTGTGACAGACTAGGTTGGTTGGTTCTGAATGTCCTGATAGAGCTAGGTTAGGTCGGATAGCACTAGGATTGCCTAAGACTGGGTAAGATTAGGCAGATATAAAGTTTACTACATGTAGGTAAACTACTTGAACACACAGACATGTTTTTAAGTATCAACATCATCTAAGTTAACTGATGGACATACGACGATTTCCAAACGTCAACTTTTTAACAATAGCAATAACTTACAATCTGAAGCATATTTACCTTACTCTTTAGTGCACGGCATATGTCACCAGTAACACCTACGGCAGATATGCATACTTGATATTCTTGGTGATTTTTAAGACCAACATACAGGTATTGTTTGAAAGCATCCATATATTTTAGGAACCCTTCTCCTAACACTTCAACCAATGTCGATACTGCCATCAAAGCGTCTTCTTGGACGCCACCAGCCTTGCCGGCGTTCCCGGCGAACATCGTTAGCAGAGCAGTCATAATAGAGTCAGATATTTGCGGCGCATCCTCGGGAGTTACCTTCCGTAGAACCGATTGCAGAGTGGCGCACAGCAGGCTCTGAAGATCAATCAACTGAGATCTGTCAGCCTGGCTGGAGATATGGTTCTCCATTTGTAGCACCTGCTGCAGACGCTCCAATATAACCATCGTAGTTTTTTGCACAGTGACATAACAGTCCGTCGGAGAGTTTTTGACCATTTCCATGAGAGCTTCATAAGCGGCTGACCGCAAATTATGCTGTGCTGCATCTTGGCGGTCTGTGGTCTCCAATAGTCGTTCAACGATGTAATCGAAGTAAGTGGACATACAGTACGTCTTCGGCTGGTGGGAGTCACTGCAATCGGCGGCTTCGTATGCAGCTTCGGCTAGTCCTGTGAATGCCCAACAAACATTCGCCGCTACTCGTGGCTCACCCTTCAGTCCACTCATGAGACTTTCTAGAAGAGGTTTAAGATACGTGTCATTGATGGCCGCCTCTGGGACGATTTCACAAATCCTACCAAATGTCCAGGCCGCTGTATCTCTCACTGCTACACTCGAGTCATACATAGCTTGAATGAGGGTAGGCATCGCTTCTTCTACAAGTGGTTTTAAAGTAGCCGATTCTAGACCACCTAAGATAGAACCGAAAGCCATAAGAGCTGCTTCCCTGTATCGCCAGTTTTCGCTTTTAATATTTGAATGAATAAATGGCAGAACATGAGGAACAATATCGTCTTCACAGCAGTTTGAAAGCAGCATTAAACATACTGAAGCAGCTTTTGATGGGTTCCATTCAAGTTCATCGTCAGAGTCTTCCTGTTTTGTTAGTTTCTGCATCAACACTGGAGCAATATACTGCAAAGCTCCCCGAGCATAGAATCTTGATGTTCTTACAGGTGGTCGCCCTAACAAAAAAATTAATCAACTGAATTTGCTGGAACAGTTCTTCTGACACTTAATAATACATAATATTCAACTCTATAATATATTACAATCATACCTGCTTCGTTTGCCTCAGCCATCTCAATGCCTAGATCTATTTCTTCATCGCTAACATTTGACCAAAATTCTATTCCTTGCAAGGAGATCTCATCTATGTCAGATTTCATAGCTTCTAAAGTGATAGGGAACAGCGCCTGTCCCATGTAAGGTTCCATGTACTGGTAGTATAAAGATAATATTTTCACCTAGAAAAGGTTTAAAATTTAATAAATGAAGTTATTGAACTTCTCTAATCGTAATGGATTAAGAGCCAGCACACGCCAGACCTTCTTTATTTTTTAGAAAGTTTCTCTGCATATTGTCCTCAAAACTGGGAGGAACATTTGTTTGGATGATGGTGGCTTTGGGAGATAACAGTAATAAAGGTAGGATTAGAAATCACGTCATGCATTGAAAATATCATTTAATATAAACAGTATCGAAGATGAAGTAGATAGAAAAATTCAAATCTCATGGAACAAATTTTGGTCTCAGAAAGAAATTCAAAAAGGAAAGTATGAACTGCACCTGAAAAAATGATTATGGACACTTGTATCTTGCCAAGTTTAACACATGGGTATATACTACGTAAGCAAAAAACAAGATAGTAACATGCCAACGCGCCATGGAAAGGAGTATCCTAAAACTAAGAAAAATTCAGAAGGTAAGAAGTACAGACATCAGAAAAAAGACAAAACTGATTGATGCGCTAGAATATGCTTTAAAACTAAAGTGGCAATGGGCTGGACATATATCCAGGTGCAGACATGGGACCGGGTGGGGTGGACAGAAACAGTGACAAAATGGACTGGACCACTTGGAATGCGGAAAGTGGGCAGGCCCAAGACACTATAAAAGTGGCTGGAAGAGATTGGATTTATGTTGACCAAAATAGGAAGAAGTGGAAAGAAATGGAGGAGACTTTCACCCAGACTTTGGGATCCATCATAGACTAAAACACTAACAAACTAACACTAACTTTTAATCTATTTACTAAAACAACTAACAAATGAGTAACCATATGAAGTTTGTAAAATATAAATAAGTAATCACATGAAGTTATGTAAAATGTAAAGATGGAAATAAAAAGCTTAATTATTATTATTGAGGATGATGAATATTCTCCATTAGCTTGCTTATCACTAATTCAAACAGAACAAACTCACTAGACATTGAAGTGCCGCTACACTTATTCTCATATCTGCGGATTGTGTCGCCTCACAAACAACTTCCATGATAAAATTCCTCTCATTTTCTCTATCAAAATTGGCCCTTGTGAATTCAAGGGAATTGAGCAGAGCTTGAGTTGCAGCAAGACGAACATGAATGCTAGGCTCACTTGATCTCATGCCATGGATGATGGCAGTTAAAATTGCATTGCTTTGTTCTGTCAGCACTTCAGCGTCTATTTCTTGACAAATATAACCTGATAACAGACAAAAAACAATGAAAAAACTAAGATTTAGAAAATTTCAATATAGGGTTATGTTACAAGGGCCAACGTGTATGTTATGTTACAGTGAAAGCTCTTATCTGGTCCAAACTACTTTTTTGTTTGAAAAGTATAGGTTAATAGTGCTTTTTATTAAAAATATCAGGCAAAAGTGGTTACAAATATGAACCCTTGGGCTGCACAGTCAAATTTGTCCTAGCCAAAAGTTTTTAAATTAGCTACACCAAGACATGCTTCGTTACTCCTACATTCAGTTTCACATAATGTTGTTTCGGGCCACTCTGCCAATTCATTAAGGATCTCCTTCACAAGCCTCTGGTTTCACACTTTACAATAGCATAGGGGTAGGACCAGTGGCATGCACAGTGTTTGAAGCCAGGGTAAGCATTAGTTAGGTAGGAACCTATTTACTGGCAGGTCATAATGAAATATATGCATTGAGCCCATAGAGCAGAAACAAAGAGGAGTTGGCCTAAGCAACTGTGCACTGTGATTTTCAACTAGGTCCTGACGTCATCACTGTGGGCGGGGCCTTAGTTAGTATGCTGTCTGCGTTCGTCAGGTTCACATATATTGAGACTCGTATTATCGGTGTGTTTTCGCGTTTTTAAGAACAAAAGGATGAAGTGTTGTGTTTTATCGTGTCAAAGTTATTCAGACAGACGTTCTGATGCTATGAATGGTATCACATTTCATTTGTAAGTAATTTTATACGTAATTATTAAATTAGTTCTAGATTATTGACATCTAGTGTGAGATAGCTGAACTATGTAGTGACATCAATATATCGATGTTAGGTCGCTAAGCGAGTAGTTTTGCTACTAACCCGCAGATGGAAAATTGAGAAGTGGGCGGCGTTCCACAACCCCTCACCCCGCAAAATGTCACTCGATATTTCATAGGGAAATCTTAATACAACATCTCCTCTTTGTTTCTGCTCTATGATTGAGCCATTACAACTAGGGTAAGCAGTGCATTTATGCCTCTATGCCCTGCACGCCACTGGGTAGGACAGACAAGACTGGTGCCGATTTCATGCTGGGCCACATTTGACCTAATCTTATAGTGTAAATTATTTATGAACTAAGTGACAATTTATATTCTAGCAAAGAGTTCAGACTGAAATTTTGAATAAATAAAATAAATAATAATGGTATTTTTAGTGAATACAGCCTACATTTGGTATACAAATCTCTTAATTAAAACAGGTTCAAACATTTTTTTTAATGTATTCCAATTTTTTCGAGGTTTCTGGACCAATTTGCAAATTTTTTTTTAATCAACAGCAGAAGTTTCCGTGGTGGTTCCTTAAAAATTTCTGGATTCAACACCTTAATCCTGATGCTGCAGGGTCACCTGATGTTGCCTGAGATATCAAGATTCAGGAAGTGTTCATAGTGAATTAATATTGTGGGTACCAAGCAACAACTTGATGCTTGGACTTCAAGTCCCAACTCTTCAACCCTGATGATGCAGGGTACAGCACTACTAAACTATAGTGATTCAGGAAATGCGGATGGTGCAATATTATTTTAGGTACCAGGCATAGACTAAATCATTGAACTTCAGATACTGACTCCTCAATCCTGATGCTGCAAGGTACTGAACTCCTAAGCCATGTGGATTTGGAAAGTTTTGCTGGTGAATTAATATTTTAGATAACAAGCAACTTGACTACTTACACTAAAAAGCTTAAAATAAAAAAAATATTAAAAAACTGACTTCTAAAACCACTAAAATGTAAAAAATAATTTTTATTTCTACATTATATGTATGTATGAAGTCAGCCGAGCATAATAAAAGAAACTAGAAATCAAAGCGTGAAGCTCGTCCGACTTCAACATACATACATGTGCAGAAACAAAAATTATTTTTTAATATTTATTTGTAATGGTTTTGTAAGTCAGTTTTTTAATTTTTTTTTAAAGTTGTCAATTTAGCATCAGTTTTATACAGAAATACACTTACCAATAGCCTCTAAGCTTGCTTCTTTCTTTAGTTCAGTAGATTCAGGATTTACGACATTTTCTACTAGGATGGGAATCAGACCATTCCATTGTCCTACAGCAAGTTCAGCTACTGCAACATATGCTACACACTGGGCAGCAGAACTGGGTCTACTGTTCTCTGTACCGATAGCTGCTAATATCTAAAAATAATTTTATTGGAACTAAAAATTCAATCCAGTATGTTATAAATGGGAATATTAATATCAGCACATTATAAAAGTGTGCCTGTCTTTCTATCTGTAACCTTTTCAAAGCCATATGTCTAACCAATTCTGATAAAATTTGGGACAGGTACGGACATAATATGCTATGGTTAGAGTTCCATACCTCAAATGGAAAAAGGAACCTATCCTGCTATGTCTGTCAAGAAAACCTAAAGGGTACTTCCCGATGACCTATAATCATGAAATTTGTCAGGTAGGTAGGTCTTATAGCACAAGTAAAGGAAAAAATCCGTAAACCGGCGGTTACAGCACAAGAAAAAAAAATGTGTAAATGAACAAATCACGCGATCAACGCAAAACTTTGTTTGTTTGTTGGTTTGTCAATTCAATCACGTCGAAACGGAGCAACGAATCAACATGATTTTTTTGCACTGGTTTGCAGTTTAAGATCTGGAGAGTGACATAGGCTACATACTTCTATCCTGGAAAATCAAAGAGTTCCCACAGGATTTTTAAAAGTCGCAGGCATCAGCTAGTATAAGTTATAATTAATGATGGATATTTTGAAATGAGCCCATATTAACTTACCATTACTCTTTTTATGAAAAAGAGTTTTTATGAGAAAGATTGAAGGACAAACTAACAAACAAACACACTTTCGCATTTATAATATGGGTAGTGATTATTTCAAATAAATAATAGAAAAACATATGAAAGAAGTAAAATTACATTATTTTTAATGTAGAGTCTGGTATCTTCAGGTAGCTCTAGCCATCTCTGTTGATATTGCTGTTTAAGTGTAGGGTCTTTCGAAGTGAGGTGGTTTTTTAACTGCAAGCCAGCAGCCATTCTCGCCACCTGGCTATTACCTCCCTGGACCAGCACATCTGATAACATCTTGATGAAAATCGTGAAGTTAGAGACAGCTGCATGGTCAAGGTATTTCTCTGCAGCTTCCAATTCATTTCGATCTGTAATATTATATTTCGATAAATGAACGAAATACTATTATAATCAAACCATTAGCATTTTAACGAAGAAATCGACATTGGACTGTTGGTACAATGTGAGGTTATCATACAGTGTCACACCTTAAGTAAATACCCAAAAATTAAGAAAGTTAATAAGAAGTGAAAGAAAGCCACAATTCGAAAAACAATCGTACGGCGCGTACGGCCCAGAAACTTCCTAACATGACGAGTAACGACGGAATAACGTGTTACACGATCTTGTTAACGAGTTAAACTGTTAAAAATAAAATTTACAAAAGCTTTATTTTAACCGTAAAGAAGTTTTAATATTACTAATATCATGTTATCGAAATTAGTCATAACGATTCGAGCTATGTACGTAGATTTACAAAAGTGAAAAGTCAGTTGACAATAAAGAAGCGCCATGCTCAAAACTAATGAAAGCGTTACTTACCTGGTGAAATAGTCTTTTCTAATACCTGTATCAGCGTTAACGTCGGTTCTGTAATCATTGTGTTAATTTATATTCTAAATCACCGTACAACTATCTGAAAAACTAATAACCGAAGAAAAATTGGTAACCGGCACACGACGAACGAACACTCAAAATCACAGACACATCACAGACACCGACCAGAAATAAAAGATCACAGACGCAAAATTCAATTAAAATTTTCCAATGTTGCCTTTGGGCTTGGACGATCTAACCTATGGACTTGTAACGCGCCTAATATTACGAATAAAAATTTCTGTCACTTTTGGTGCGGGACGAGGAAACACTACATAGGCAACTTGACACACTGACTCAACAAAGTTTTGTGTCATTATTAACACACACATATCTAAATCTTCAACACTACTACATTTTACGCACACTAATAAGTTATATACATCAACATACAAAGACATTACGAGTGTAAGACAGTCAAATTGATTTGCGATGCTACCGTATCGATATTTTAAAATATATCGATAGTTTTTCAGAAACAAAAGTAGAAGTAAGAATTTATTACTCGTATTTAATTACTTAAAACCAGTGTTTGGTCAGCGTAGCGTATTCTTGCATACATTCACCTCACTTAATAGGTAATTATCCCAAAAACTAATAATGCAACGTAAAAATAAGAAAAATATTTATTTAAAAAATATGCACATACTTTTTTACTTATTTTATATCATTTTTAATCTTTTGTATTTTTTTATATAACGAAATTTTCATTTAAAATTTCGATAGTGAAAATGTGCTTATTAATGACTTATATTATTATATAATACAAAATAAACCTGACCGCGCAAAAACCTACCAAACATAATTAGTAGGTATATCAATCAATAAAATGTTTTTTTCTTTCCAATCAATCATTTATTTATTGCACATTGGGTTTACATGGTAATTCCAATATGGTGTACTCTTTGTCCAAAAAAATTAAATGTAAGTTATTAAATATTACACGTATTGCCCTTACAAATTAGCAATGCAAAAATTTTCTCAATACCTGCCGCTTTTACCCCACAGCAAAATTCCATAAGACATATATGATACTATGAAAATAAATTAGTAAACACACACGGTGGCCTCTTCTATTTTTAACACGTCATTATTTACCATTAGGTTAATGTTATGTATATTCTTGGCGATTCTCTCTGTAAAAATATCGAAATCTGTAAAAATAAAACGATTATGATAAATTATTACCTAATCCTCATCCTTGAGAAAGGTACACCTTTTAGCTACAAATTACCCAGTTCAGAGACACCCTACCCCGTTTCTCGCCTATCACTAAAATTGCGTTGCTTTAATATTTTTTTAAATGTATTAAGTACGTGAAATCACAGAAATCGACCAGTTTTATTACAAGTATAGGTAGCGAAAAAATTGTGGTAATTAATAATAACTATTCTTTACTTGACTTGAAGACGGTAATTTAGTCGTTAAGAAAATGTTTTCATCGATATCGATAATCGAACCGCAATCACTATCACATGATTCTTAAAAATCGAACCTTATGTCCTATGCAATTAAATCTAATACTGAAAAATTTGGTAAAAATAACACAATAGTCTCGTGGGGAGTGCGGTATACTATAGACGGAGAGCCAGGGCCCAAAATACTGTTTGAATTTACTAAGGCTAATTTTTTTATAGTTCATTAGAATGGTTGCGTACACAAACATACTGCGGTCAGTCAAGTGAACCTGAGAACAGTGACTCAGGTGCGCTATCAAAGGTGTCGTACCTGCGAGGTAATAAAATGAATTTACTAAGGCTGAAAATTGTTATATAACTTGTATATTGCATATAAATAAAAGTTGTAATGGTTAGTCAGCAGAATATGGGGACAGAGCTGGTCAGTATGCGCAAAAAATTAGCCTTAGTAAATTCAAACAGTTTTTTGGGCGCTGGCTCTCCGTCTTTAGTATACCGCACTTCCCACGAGACTAGTGTTATTTTTACTACTACGTAATTTCATGCTGTTCACGCGTATTCAAATTTTAACCTAATTTGTATATAACGAGGGTTGCAATTGTTTAGAAAAAACAAAATATAGTCTCGTGAGAAGTGTGACTCGTTTCTACCGAATTATTACGTACTCAATTACTGAATCGGTAAAGTTCTCGATTGTTATTTTATTATAATAATTTATGTAATTTAATTTATAGAAAGCGTTTATTACACCAAAAATACTTACTTATGAAATGAAATTCCATCTTTTTGTAAATTTGATGTGTTTGATTTGTTCTTGCACTCACTAACGGCACAAACAGGCATTTTTCACCCAGCGTGTAAGACGTAGTCACACATCGAAAACGATTCTGACAATGACAAAATCGATTCCGCAAACAGTGTTTATAAACGCAGTGGATTAAAAATCCATTACTATTGACAGAGGGGAATAATCATGCGAGGCGCGTCCTTAGGTTAGATCGTCCAAGCCTTTGGGCTTTGCAATGGCTGATAGATTACCTACCTACCTATCTACTATAATATGGCTGGCTGGTTACGAAGGTTAGGTACCTACCATAATATAATACTACTCTATGGTTACGACCAGGTATTTGTTCTGAGGTTGCGACCATAGATTACGAAAATCAACACATGCAACTAGCGTGGCCCCGTAGATAGAGTAATAAAGGTAGATACAGGAACGTTTGCTTACTCATTCACACTAAAAAGAGAGCACAGATGAAGTGACTTATGTGGATAAACAGAGACGCAGCTAACCTATTTTTTGTCCCTTATCGTGTAACTGGTTTTTTCAAAAATACATACAACTTACATACAAGGTATGCAACTTTAGTTGCGAAATAAACTTTAAGAATTCGTAGCGTAATTGTATTTCTCATGAGTTTTTTACTTGTTTTCACATAAAAAACGTTTAATACAAAAATATTGACTACTAAACGTCGTGTTATTCATCGTTACGTCGTGCTATCGCTATCTCATACGCGGTTACACATTACTTAAATCTACCTATTATACTATCTACGCGAGGCCCCCTCAGTCCCTCTCGCTCAAGCAGAGGTACTTAAAAAACAACAATACGAATCAGTTATTTATTTACAATACTTGAGTCAACATAACCTCACTTCACGTTGTTTGCCAAAATCTCACGTACAAATACATTTTTGCAAACAAAAAAAGTGGCCACGGTGATAAGGACAAAACATAATCATTTTGTCATGTTCTCTTATTAGAGATACACACAGATTCTGTCACGTTCTCTTATTAGAGAACATGACAGAATCTGTGTGTATCTCTATAGATAGTAATGCATTTAGCTATCTCGCTCTAACAGTAAGTGTCAAAATAGGGCTAGTTCTAATAGTTCTTGTTCTGAGACATGAGTAAACACCACAGAGTACTTTTTAGCTTTTAGGCCGGAAATATACGTCAGGTTTTTTCATCCGATCCGGTCCGGTCAGGTTATCTGACGGCATTAGAGCCGTATATTTGTTTGAAAAAAATATATTTTTGTTTATTTATTACTAGATGGTGCCCGCGACTTCGTCCGCGTGGATTTAGTTTTTTGAAAATCCCATGGGAACGCTTTAATTTTCCGGGATAAAAAGTAGCCTATGTCCTTTCCCGGGATATAAGCTAACGCTGTACCAAATTTCATCAAAATCGGTTGAACGGTTGGGCCGTGAAAAGCTAGCAGACAGACAGACAGACACACTTTCGCATTTATAATATTAGTATGGATTTTTTATGTGTTTATCTGCCCGAATAGTAATTACCTAATTAATATAAATGGCATTTAGCTATGTTTTTCTTAAAATGCAATCAAAAAGTTACAATAAGCCAACGCTACAGTACCACATTCAAACAAATGTATGACTCTAATGCCTTCAGGTAGCCGGACCGGATGAAAAACCTGACGTATATTGCCGGCCTAAAACTTTACAAGTACTCTCTGGCTAAAACCCAGAGCCGTAAAGCCAGTCGAAAAAATTATGGTGTAAGCTCTGTGGTGGTTGTTTTGACTTTTGAAATGATTTTTGTGACTTGTGTGTTGAGTTCTTTTCTTTTATATGTCGGTGGTGTTGACAGGAGCTTTTCGTGAACGTAGAGCGAAAATAAATAAGTAAAATGGTACATAAATCTTTAAATTATTAGTTAATCATGAAATGCAATTCTTTAATTATTATTGGATTTTAATAAAATAGCGTATGCGGTGATAACCTAATGTATATTTTGTTTGAAACAAGTGCTTTTATTTGCAGTCGCTTGTAATTCCGGATAAGTTTCAACACATTCTTCGTATTATGAATACCAATATTGATGGCAAACGCAAAGTAATGTTTGCTATGACTGCCATCAAGGGAGTCGGTCGCCGGTACTCCAATATTGTATTGAAAAAGGCAGACATTGATTTGGATAAACGTGCTGGTGAATGCACTGAAGAAGAAGTGAGTATAAAGTGAAAATTTGTTTGTGTGTGATCACTGGATCTAATGAGTCAAAGCTTTCGCAGGCTTAAAACAGCCTAGTCTGTTTCAATGTTCAAAATCCCGTAAGCAACCTCAAACTCAAATTATTTATTCAGAATAGTTAAAATTTTATGCTTACTGATGGTCAAAATTTTAAGTAAGATGATATGAACTTGATCCCAGTCTATCTCAGAATCTAGATCATAATTAATTGTAATATAACCATCAATTCCTCTGTCAGAGTGAACTAGGGTGAGGGAATTCTCGGTTTGATCCTGAATCGACGATATGCCAATTATTTGATTTTGGTGACTCGTTTATGTTGAATCTCAAAGAAACCTGCCATGTGCGAGTCGGACTCGTACACTGAAGGTTCCGTACTACAGAAGTAAAACTGCAAAATTTTTCGACTGGTAGGTAAACTTCATAGATAAGGGGAGAGGAACAGTATTACTTTCGACATTTTGCGCAATAAATCAAAAACTATTATGCATAAAAGTAAATAAAAATCTGTTTTTGAATGTCCAAGTAAAGCCCTTTCGTATGATACCCCACTTGATAATAGTTATTTTACTTTGAAATTACTTTAATTCATAACACATTTAGATTTTTTTTTGTGATACTACCACAAATTTAGTTTTCGTATTTTTAGGGTTCCGTACCTCAAAAGGAAAAACGGAACCCTTGTAGGATCACTTTGTTGTCTGTCTGTCTGTCTGTTGGTCTGTCAAGAAACCTAGAGGGTACTTCCCGTTGACCTAGAATGATAAAATTTGGCAGGTAGGTAGGTCTTATAGCTGACATTCGGGGAAAAATCTGAAAAGTGATAAAAAATTAAATTGTGGTCTTGAACTAATAATTATTATTTTCAATTTTTGAAGTAAGATAACTATATCAAGTGGGGTATCATATGAAAGGTCTTCACCTGTACACTCTAAAACAGATTTTTATTTATTTTTATGCATCATAGTTTTTGAATTATCGTGCAAAATGTTGTAAAAATAAGACTGCAGTACGGAACTCTCGTTGCGCGAGCCTGACTCGCACTTGGCCGGTTTTTTGTCTTTACTTGCGCTATAAGACCTACCTATCTGCCAAATTTCATGATTCTAGGTCAACAGGAAGTATATGTTTTCTTGACAGACAGACAGACAGGCTATAAAGTGATCCTATAAGGGTTCCTTGCGTCCTTTTGAGGTACGGAACCCTAAAAAAATAGAGCTACTTTAGGGCTACCTGCCAAAAGTTCTAACATTGGATGCCTGCCAGTGATGTCGAAGCCCCAACATTTTGTTAGAAGTTTCCTAACTGTCTTGAACTGTGCCCCTGTGGAGAGGGATAGCTTTAGTCTCATAACAGAATATAATTGTTTCAGGTTGAAAAAATTGTCACTATTATGTCTAACCCAAGGCAATACAAAATCCCAGACTGGTTTCTCAATAGGCAAAAAGATATTGTTGATGGTAAATACAGCCAATTGACTTCTTCAAATTTGGACTCTAAGCTCCGTGAAGATTTGGAGAGGTTGAAAAAGATTCGTGCACACAGAGGCATGCGCCACTACTGGGGCCTCCGTGTTCGTGGTCAACACACTAAGACTACTGGCAGACGTGGTAGGACTGTTGGTGTGTCTAAGAAGAAGTAATCTGTGTAATTAAAAATCTTTTTGTCAAAAACTGTTTTATTTGTTCTCTGGTTCAAGGTGTTTATATAATCAAGCTTTTTTTAAAGTTCCTTTGGAAATATTTTATAATCCTTAGTGAGGATCTATACATAGTAGTAGTGGCAATATATACAGAGATAACGTGAAGATGACATGCTAAATTACAAGGTCTTAGACCCAGCAGTTAAGCTTACATTGTGGCTAATTCCATTGTACACAATCTCTAAACTAAACTAAAATTACACGTCTAAATCTATTACTATCCCTTTCATAATTTTGCTTGTGGAAAAGGATGGCACTAGATTTAGACCTGTTAATTTAGTTCAGTTTAGAGATTGTGTACAAGAGAATCGGCCCCATTGAGTTTCTCAATTTATAAATTATATTGAATTGATAATATCAAACTTCAGTATTGTTATTTTCAGTAAGACCATTAACTTCATCAAATATACACTAAATTTTCATGCTTTGGTTTATTTATATTACACAACTAGCTGCCCCAGCGAAACTTCGTACCGCCTAACAGTTGATTCTTTTTCAGTAATTTTTTAATTTTTCTCTCCATAAGAACCATCCTCGTAGGTACCTCAAGGAATATTATGAAAAAAGAATTGGCGAAATCGGTTCAGCTGTTCTCGAGATTTGCGATCAGCAACACATTCAGCGATTCATTTTTATATATATTACACAACTAGCTGACCCGCCCCGGCTTCGCTCGGGTGGAGTATTTCGGACTGGGAGTGTCATCGTGAAGCCGTTGCTTGATACCTAAAATATCAATTCACTATCAGAAATTCTAAAATCCCCACGATTTAGGACTTTAGTACTTTGCAGCATCAGGATTGAGGAGTTAGGATCCGAAGTTCAATGATGTAGCCTATGATTGGTACCTAAATTAATTTTGCATCATCCGCAGTTACTGAAACATTATAGTTTAGGAGTGCTGTACCCTACATCATCAGGGTTGAGGAGTTGGGACTTGAAGTCTGAGAATAAAGTCGTTGCTTGGTACCTACAATATGAATTCACTATGAACACTTCCTGAATCTTGATAACTCAGGCGGGCAGTAACCCTGCAGCATCAGGATTAAGGAGTTGAATACAGAATTTTTTATGTGACCACCACGAAAACGTTTTTTGTTGATTTAAAAAAAAATTGCAAATCGGTCCAGAAACCTCGAAAAAATCGATGTAGAAAAAAGAACCATCTTTTTGACAGTCGGTTAAAAACCGATGACCTTGAAATATTTACGGAACAATCTTTAAAATATTCTCTTTCTAACAAACTTACTACGCGTTAATGAATTACAACTCAGTATACATTTTAACTTTCATCCCCTCTCCTACGGGAACCATGCTGAATTTCGGGATAAAAAGTATCCTATATTCTTCTATTCATTGGAATTCATTCAGTAGTTTCAGCGTGATGCGCGGCCGTGATACAGACAGACAGACAAAAATGAAAAACATTACAGTTTTGGGTTCAGTATCGATTATAGAGTGCCCTCGAAAAAAAAAATTTCAAAATATCTTCAATGTACAGAATTTGACCTGTTACAGTTTTATTATAAGTATTGATATATTACACAATATATACATATGAAAATAACACAAACTATCTTACGAATAAAGATGTTATTACAGTTTTAAGTATTAGGAATCCTATCAAAATAATTTTGATAAGATAAAGTTTATCTGGCAATTTTGTAAACCGGGCCGTAGAGCGTAGCGAAACCAATAATCTATGATCGGGCCTTTTGTTTGTTCCTTTGAATACTATGAATGAATAAACAATAATTTCACTAAATTCATACACTACAACACATACCTAGTAGCTTATTAGGTTAAATCGTCCAAGCTTATTTATCTATATCTAATATTATGAATAGGAAAGATTTGTTTGTAATTATTGAACTCTGAAACTACTAATTATATCAATAGGCTATATATTATGTAAACATGTAGGACTTCGGTGTATCTTTCACCTTAGCAAAGTCTGATGGATTAGCTAAATATGCATAGTATTATTCATAGATACAGTTCTAAAGTTTGATCGTATGAGAAGACTTTATCTGTAATCTATCGATAAATGTTTTTTTTTTTTAAAGGCATGGTTGGCTAACGGTCTAGTCTACTATATTGGATGAAGGTAAAAAATCAGCTTCACCTCCATTGGTGCGAGTTGAAGTATAAGGCATGTAGTTGATCAGCTTGGGGAAGAATAGCAACTTCTGGTGTTTGTCTTGAAGGGGAATATAGGATACACCCTGAGGCTGCTCGAGGCATCATGGAGGTGTAGCAGAGCTTATTAGTATATGTATAATATGATCCTTTTACTTAAGTAGGTTGATTGTTACTTGTTTCATGCATTTTAGAAGTTACCCCAATAATATGGTGGCTAACCATATTATTGGGGTAACTTCTAAAACCACATGCAGTAAAGTTATGCTTATAATAGTATATAGCTTAACATTACGATATTTTTACAAGTTTTAGAACAGTTATTTATTTATTATTTTATCTTGGAAAATAATGTTTACCTGCTACTATATAATATATAATAATTTAAAGCTACCTGCTTTGAAAAGTTAAATCTGAATTAACAAAGTAATTATTTGGAAAAGGAAGCTTATAATTGTATATCTAAATATATAAAAGGAAAAGGTGACCGACAAACTGATCTATCAACACACAGCTCAAATTACAGGACAGATTGAGCTGAAATTTTGAATGCAGATAGCTATTGACATAGGCATCTGCTAAGAAAGAAGGAAATAGGAGTTCGAAATTTGGGTAATCCACGCAGACGAGTCGCAAGCATAAGCTAGTACAAAATATAATCCCAAGTCTATCAGCTGAGGATCTTGTTTTTAATAATATTATAAAAAAACTTTGAATGATTGTGATGTTTTATCAATTTACTAAAAAATGGCAATATTATTATTAGAATACAGTTTTTACACAAATAATTTTCTTATTCATATTGTGCAATAATCACCATCATATAAACACCAGCAAGGAGAGCAAGAATCTCTTTGATCGACTGTGAAAGTTTATTCGATCCTTCCAATAGTTCTGGAATCACAGACACAGTAGCAATGTATATAAAACCTCCAGCCGTGAATGGTAAGACGAGTGAGGAAACAACACCATCTCCAGAGCCCTGAAGATATATGGAAATGACGGTGCCTGATATGGCACCAAAAGCTGTCAACAATTGCAACATCATAGCTTTTCTTCGAGAACATCCAGACTGTACAAGTATAGCAAAGTCTCCAATTTCATGTGGAATTTCATGCAGTAAAATGGTGACAGTAGTGACCAGTCCTATGCTCTGCCCTGCAATGTATGAAGCTCCAATTGCTAATCCATCAGTGAAATTATGTGTAAAGTCAGCTGCAAGATTTAAATATCCGGCAACTTTTATTTCATCCTTTTTATTTTTGTTGGATTTCTTGGTCTTATCATCTGACTTTTTCTTGTCATTACCATGTGTATGGCCGTGTCCCACGTTAAATAGTCGCACAGTTTTCTCCACAGCTAGAAAAGTTATAATGCCTCCTAGGACGCCGAGTCCGACTGTCATATCATGGGGTTCATGTTCTTTTTCACTGTGGGAATGACTATGGCTATGACTGTGTCCTGCTCCATTACTTTGAGACATTAGAGCGTGTGGTATCAAGTGTAAGAAAGCATCACCGAGAAGACCACCGGAAGCAAAGGATAACAAAACTTTTAAGAGTGGTTGTTTTTCAACGGTACCATCTATCGGTATGTAGAATAATATAAGAAACGGCACGATACTTATAAAGATGGTTGAACCTAAAGCCTTTACATACAAATCATAATTAGATTCATATTGTTCTTCACGCTCATGTTGCAAATTTTCATTTGCATTTTTACTGTATTTGTACGCTGCGGATTCGTCCTCGTGTGAATGTGAATGCGAATGTCCGATAACAGCAGATAAAGCCCATGCCGTTACTAAACAAAATAAAACTCCTTTAAACGGTTTACCCATGTTGACTAACTAGAAACTGTTCAATATGAAACGCTTAAAGAAAATTAGCGAACGCGAATTTTTATACGAAACTACCTAATTTCTTTAGAATATAAACAACTGTTCACAAACTATTGACCACCTATTGACGAAAAAGTCATTGAACTCTGACCGTGACGTGAAAGATGAGTTGTCAATTTACTTTTCTCAACTCGCTTTACGACTCTGGGTTCTAACCCTTTAGAGCAAAACCACCAAGGTAATTTTTTCTTTATTAAAAGATCAATGAATTTTTTGACGTTTTCAGTCAAAAATCATGGTAACAGTACGTGTACAACTGTCTGTGGTCTGTCTGCAACATAGATACAGTTCAGGGCCGTAAAAAAAAAAAAAATTACAAAAAAATAAAATAGATAGGTACAGTTCGACAAACATATCTATAGGTGTATAGGTACCTAGTGCGACAAGCATGACTTATAGAATATAAGAATTTGTTTTGCAACTAAAGTTGTATTCCTTGTAGGTATTCTTGAAAAAAATCGGTTACACGATAAGGGATAAAAAATAGGTTAGCTGCGTCTCTGTTTATCACATTAGTAATTTTATCTGTTCTCTTTTTAGTGTGAATGAGAAAACAAACGTTCCTGTATTACTCTATCTACGATGTGGAGTAATGGGACTTGGGAGTTGGGACTGGGAGTCTAGCACAGGAGTCTAGTATATAGTGCTCTGTGCTGGGCTGCTGTCAAAGAGTATATAATCACTACGTTTTACGTTAGTGCCTGGCTGCTGTGCTGCTGTCACAGAGTACATTGAATATAGCTGCTGTGCCTGCTGCCAGGGTCTTTTCACTCAGTACATTTTAGCCACAGTACAAAATCGCACAGGGTACATTGACTCAGACTTAGCTCGACAGATGGCACTAGTAGTAAGTTTTGTTGCCAACCACGCGCAACAGGTGGCACTACTTGTAAATTTTGTGGCCGGTCAGCAGTGTGACCGTTTGTGGCAGATTTCTGCCATTTGGGCAGATTTGGCTCCTAAATTTTAACTCTGGCAGAAAAAGCTGACGATTTAACAAAGTGGTAGATTGTGGCAGATTTCAAGGAAATCCTTATTATTTTTCTAATCTATCGCCACACTCACACACACACAGTTAAAGTATCAATTATTAATCTTGGCAATCTATTTTCGTCCTTATTCAAGCAATTAGCAAGAAGTGAAATGTAAAAATTCTTAAATGTGATGGATGAATGCAATAAGAAAAATATATGAAAAGACATTGCTATGCTAGGAGAGTCAGACTCAGAATAATATTAATAATTAATTAAAAAGCAAATTCGTAACGTTTTTTTTCTTTTTAAAAATTACACGGTAATTTACACGGTATTCTTTTAGCTCATCCACCGTAATTTAATCAAGAAACACCGTATTTTTAACCTTACAACACGGTAATTCTTGATTTACATATGGAAACACTGGCACAGTCACAAATTGTCAAGTCTGTGGTCTGTGTCTATTAAAAATTATTTATTTTCAACCACTTTTTTCGAGGTTTTCCATTATATCAAGGTGTTTATGTGATATTTTCCAACGACTTGACTTTGTTAGTTGGATTTTGGTGATTCTGTTATAGTGAAGTGACTTGTGCTTTATTTTGAACTCTGACAACTCTACCGAGCAACTTTCTTTATTTCTTTGTACCTCTTTAGCCATAGGGGTGCAACTCCAGAACATTAAAAAATCGCAAATTGAAATTCGCTTGTGGTGCCATCTAAGCGCGAGTACGGCTAAACAAATAGATAACAGTTAATAAAAGACGTAAATAGATGGCGGGCACATTGTTGTAATTTTAAATTACAAACATTTGGACAGCCACAGTCACCGTCAGTGGTGCCAGATTAGGCGAATTACCGCCATTTAGGCTACCTCGGGGGGCCAATCGGCGCCCAAAAATCCCGATTGGCTACCAGTAACCATTTAGGCTACCAGTAGGGCGATTGTCTAAAACCGGTATCAATCATTATTACAATCTCAATTGTTCTGATTGGCTGAATTTGTGCAATCCTTGTTGCAACAATGCATTGTAGCCAATAGTGAGCGAGCATTAACCAATCAGAGATGATTGTGATCGTAACATTGTAGCTGTCAAACAACCGCGGTAGGGCCCCTGGAAGATAGAAACGGGCGATTTTAGGCTACTCAGCAGGCAAAATCCTAAAACAAATTCCTAAAGGCCGGCAACGCATCGGCGGCTCCTCTGGTGCTGCAAATGTTCATGGGCGGCGGTAATCACTTAACATCAGGTGACCCGCCTGCTCGCTTGCTCGCTATATCTATTAAAAAAAAAAAAAAAACGGGCGAATTCAATTGGTAAATATCTGGCAACCCTGGTCACCGTTGAAGTTCAAAACTTTTCATGTTTTCGTGTATTGTTGTTTGTGCGGTTCTAAATATTTCTATTTCTGATAAATTTATCTGACCCTGCTTTGTTTACTGGACTCTGTGTTTCCTTTAACCACCTCGATAACTACCTAAGGATTGATTTACGGACTCGATTCATGCCTGAACGATTGACCACGGCTACGGATTACGGACTTGTTTTTGCTTTGTGAAAAGATTTTCTGTCGATAGATTTGTGCAGGGAAAATGCCACGGAGATCTCGATGTGTGTTCGGATGTGAGCAATTCGGTAAGTTTAAAATCAGCTCACTTGTAATCTAACACAAATCTCTTAAACGAGTCAAACTCTATGCTCCATTAGTACATTAGGTATTTTATCATGATACTAAATAATTCCTGCGATTTCGTCCACGTGGATATCATCCAAAAAACCATTTTAGAAATCCCGTGAGAAGTCCAATTTTCCGTGATAAAAGTAGCCTACAACCGTCTCCAATGCAAGCTATCTCTTCACCAAATAGATGATGCCCGCCACTTTGTCTACGTTGGTTTAGGGTTTTAAAGAATCCCATGGGAACTGTTTGATTTTCCGAGGCAAAAGTAGCCTATGTCCTTACCTGGATGCAAGCTTCTCTGTACCTTCTAACTTTTATCATAAACGGTTACACAAATTGACTGTGAAAAGCTAGCAGACAGACAGCCTGACATACTTTTGCATTTATAATATTGGTAAGGATTATTGACTACTAATTCTGTACATTTTTTGTTTTGTAATTAAGTGTAGGTACGTAGGTACAACATTAGATATTATTTTGAACTTTAATGACTATGGTTTTTTTATATTTTACTAGCTGCCCCAGCGAACGTCTTACCGCCTAGTCGATTTCGGGCAATTCCATAAAAACCATCCTCGTACTTCAAGGAATATTATAAAAAAAGAATTAGCGAAATCGGTTCAGCTGTTCTCGAAATTTGCGCTTAGCAACACATTCAGTGATTCATTTTTATATATATATTATAGAGATTAAGTAAATAAGTACAATAAGTATAGATAATACAATAATATATTGCATATTTTATGTTACTACTTTTTCAGATGTTTTGCATCACTTTCCAAAACCTGGCCACTCCTCTTTGAAACGATTTCAACAATGGAAAGAGATAGTAGGACAAGATTTAGAAAGCAAGACTGATGATGAAATATATACGAATTATCGAATTTGCAATCACCACTTTGAAGATCGTTTTTTATACCATCACAGTAAAAGACTAGCAAAGACAGCATTTCCTTCTCTTAACCTTGGTGAGTTTTATTTATTAGTTATTACAGTAGAGAGGATTTTGAGAAATTACATTGATTGACATGTCAATAATAGGTCAAAGCACAGATTGTAGAAGCTTGAAAACACTGGCCAAGTGTGGGTCAGACTTGTGCACAGAGGGTCCCATACTTCAGTCGTATTTTTCGACGTTTTGCACGATAAATCAAGAACTGTTATGTAGAAAATAACTGGCCAAGTGCGAGTTGGACACAGCACATAGGGTTCTGTAATACACAAGAGTAAAACAGATCACTTTTCTTAACAAGCCGCAAAACTGTAGAGGTTTATTGTTAATATCAAAAAAATCGACTTGGCAGCGCTACGGGATACCCCACTTGGTATCAAATGTAATAAGTACAAATGTTTCTATGGAATCTTCAAAACTGAAATCTCCTAATGAAGTTGCAGACAGAAACTAACTATGTATAACTAATAATTATAACATAAACACTTCTTCTAAAACTCTATTTTGCATATTTCAGGTGCCATTGATTCAAGTCTAGATGCTAATACAATAAATCAACCAGAAAGTTCTACACATAATCAATCGGTCGCTCAAAGTACCCCATCTGTGGTTCACAACATCCAAGCAGGATATTCTCAAACTCAGATTCAGAAAAAAATAATTACTAGTAAGTTGTGGCCATAAACAACAAATAATACACATACACACATACACACTGGGAGGTTACCTGGCTGGCACCCCACTAGACCTAGGTCTACTTAATTGTTATTACTTGTTTTTATCTGTATTATAAGTATTTTTTGTGTTCCTTATATGTAATTTAATATGTAATAATATCCAATAAATTTAATTTAATTTAATTAAATAAGAGATAAAAAATCTTTACTGTTTAACAAGATTTTAACAAGAATAGAGTATTGAAAATTGTCTAATAGTTAATGTATACTTAATAAAAACACCTTTTTTTTTCAGGAAAAGCTGGTCAAAGACATGTGAATCTCAAAGTTCAGAAATTGTTAAGGAAAATAGTTCATTTGAAAAATAAATTATTCGAACAAAGAAACCAAGTAAAGATAGCAAAAAAAATGTCAAAAACAAAATTATTTAACAAGGTTCTAAAATACTTACCTATGCCTGCTCAAACACTTGTAAAAATGCAATTAACACAGCATAACAAAAAAAGCCGTGGAAGAAGATTTAATCATGCAGAAAAATTAATGTCACTCTCGATATATAAGAAAAGTCCAAAAGGCTATAACTTTTTGAGAAAAATGTTAACTTTGCCATCAAAACGAACATTACTGGATGTCCTTAAACAAATAACAATTAAACCAGGCTTAAACCCTGCGATAATTAAACTTTTGAAAAATGCGGCAGACAAATTGGGGATGGAGCAACGATTATGTGTATTAATCTTTGATGAAATGTCTTTGTCTCCATCCCTACATTTCAATACAGCATTCGATCAAGTAATCGGATTTGAAGATTTTGGGGGAAATGAAATTACAGAGAATATTGCTGACCATGTTTTGGTATTCATGATAAAGGGGCTAAAAGCTAAGTTCAAACAGCCAATTTGCTATTTGTTTTGCAAAAGTGCCACAAAGGCAGTAATATTAAAAAGGTGTATTAAAAACATAATTACACAAATTAATCAAACAGGATTGGCTGTCGTCTCAACTGTCTGTGATCAATCTACAATTAACAACAAAGTTATAAATGAGCTGATAAAAGAGACTAAAGTAGATTGTCTTAGATTAGGCAACGAGCCTAGGGATAGTAGTTTTGCTGTAGAAAATAATAATATATTCCCCTTATTTGATCCCCCACATTTGTTAAAAGGAATACGAAACAATTTACTGACAAAAGAATTAAGATTCACACAGGAGGACGAAGTAAAGACTGCTAAATGGATACATTTAAAGCTTCTGTTAGATATTGATGCAGGAGAAGATGACTTACGAATGTGCAACAAGTTAACAGAAGCTCATGTACTCATAGAGAAAATTCCGAAGATGAAAGTAAAACATGCTGCACAAGTTTTTAGTCAGCGTGTATCAGGAGCGCTACGATTTTGTGCAAGTAAGTACTGTTAATGTTCTGAAACTTTTAAAGACCTGATATTTGAAGACCTTCTTCACTTTAGAATTAATTCATCAGACTTTGGTACTACTTGACTAGCAAGGACTAATCTTATTCTCAATAATTATTTATTAGCAACATATATGGCGCTATTTTACATCTGTAATGTGATGATAGTGCAACTTTAAAACATCCACAACTCCATACTAATATTATAAATGGTTGACGCCAGCTCACTATTGGCTACAATGCATTGTTGCAACAAGAATCGCACAAATTCAGCCAATCACAACAACTGAGATTGTAATAATGATTGATGCCGGTTTTATGAAATCGACCCACAGCCCACCCAATTTTGACGTTTGGTATACAAATAACTTCTTAGGGAAGGACACTACTTTTTTCTCTGAAAATCATACGAGTTCATAGATTTTAAGAAACCTAAATCCACGCGGGTGAAGTCGCGAGCATCAGCTACAAATCCATGTAAATGTGGCCTGACATTTATGTATAAAAAAATATATTTAAGTATTTATTTAAGTATTTAATTTTTAATCTTTTTTCTTTTTCAGAAAATAATTTACTACCACAAGAGTGTGCTGACACAGCCGACTTGCTGCTATTATTTGATCGTCTTTTTGACTCCTTTAATGGAGGGTCTTATAAAAAGACCCATAAAATATATAAAAATTGTTTGAAAATGAACTCTGACCATTTTAAATTATGGGATGAAAGTGTGCCAATATTAAAATCAATGCGATTTAAGATGGAAACAAAAAAAAAAGATGGAACAGTAAGTATTCGTTATGAACAGGTTCCATCAATTAAAAATTGGATCCACAATATTAAAGTTATGAAAGAATTGTGGCTATATCTAAATGAAAAACATAATGTAACTAGTTTGTTAACGCGCTGTTTTAACCAAGATCCTGTGGAAAACTTTTTCTCCTCTGTGAGGAGCCACGGGGCTAGAAACACAAACCCTACCTGCCAGCAGTTTGAAAGTATTTACAAAACATTACTTGTAAATAATTTAAATTCAAGTCACTCATTAGGGGCTAACTGTGAGGAAGATCCTAACAAAATGTTACAAAATTTAGATTGTCTTTTGATAGAAAATGACATCAAAGAGCCCCCGATGAGCAATGAGCCAATGGATACAGATCTAAGTATAGAAAATTTGGCAGATAGTAGTTCAGAAATTGGAGACAAATTAATAATCTCTGAAACTAAAAAGTATGTGACAGGGTTTGTCATAAAAAAGCTAAAAAGGAATGTGTGTAAATCTTGTATAAAATGCAATAATGAATTGTGTGACACCACCCCACCTCAAGCAGATGAATACATACATTCTATCGATATCACAAGGAGATCTCTTTACCGACCCTCGCGTAACTTTTCAAATTGTGTGAGAAATATAATAAAAATAGTAAAAAGCATGTTAAAAAATGATCCTGGGAAAAGTGGCAAAAGTCAAATGATAAAATTATTAGTTGATCAGAGTACAAGTTTTGATTTTTTAACATGTGATACACACAAAGTCAATTTGAAAAATTATATAATAAATTTTGTGATCAAATTGATTATTCACAGCTGGTGCAATAATGTAAATAAAATTTTAAAAGGTAAAAATTCAGATACTGAAAATGATAGCATAAAAATTCAGGCGTTGAGATATTATCAAACACATAAAGGTAAATAATCTATTTTATGCAATCTAATGAAATCAGTAGTTGAATTACAGACTTCGTTTGATAAAACTAGCTTATGCTCGCGACTTTGTCCGCGTGGACTTCACAAGTTTCAACCCCCTATTTCACCCCCTTAGGGGTTGAATTTTCAAAAACCCTTTCTTAGCGGATGCCTACTTCAAAATAGCTATCTGCATGCCAAATTTCAGCCCGATCCGTCCAGTAATTTGAGCTGTGCGTTGATAGGTCAGTCAGTCAGTCAGTCACCCTTTCCTTTTATATATTTAGATAAGGGGAATCATTCAAGCTTCTGTCAACTATTGCACATTCGTAAGTCATCTTCTGCATCAATATCTAACAGAAGCTATATCCGTTTGGCAGTCTTTACTAAATTGTTTTCTTTAGTAAATTGTTTTGTATTCCTTTTAACAAATATGGGGGATTAAATTGTTAATTGTAGATTGATCACAGACTCTTGCCAATCCTGTGTGATTAATTTGTGTAATTATGTTTTTAATATTACTGCCTTTGTGGCACTAGTCAAATATAATATAATCTATATATAAAAGGAAAAGGTGACTGACTGACTGACTGACTGACTGATCTATCAACGCACAGCTCAAACTACTGGACGGATCACGCTGAAATTCGGCATGCAGATAGCTATTATAACGTAGGCGTCCGCTAAGAAAGGATTTTTCAAAATTCAACCCCTGAAGGGATAAAATAGGGGTTTGAAGTTTGTATGAAACTCTGTCAGTTTTGAAGTGTCTATAAAGTTTTGTAGTTAATATTTTTGCAATTTGCAGTATGACATATTTTATTAAGCTCATATGTTAAAATCTCATTGTTAAAGATCAACTCTAAGTGTGTGAAACAGGGGTTCAAAATTTGTGTAGTCCACGCGAACGAAATCGCGGGCATAAGCTAGTAAACATAAATTCCCATCAATAAAATCAATCTAGTAGATTGGTTTTATTGATTACTTGATTTAGTATAATTTATGTTTATTATTTTACAGTTTATTTACAGGGAATTTTATTTAATATAATTTATGTTAATTTTTTTTATTTTGAATATTACAATAAAACTTAAAGCTAGCTTTATGTTAATTATCTTTGGCTCATATAACAATTATTTTATTGTTTTCTGACTACACAAATACACCAATTGTGGTAATAATTTGAAAATTATTAAAAGTAAATAACCGAAAATGTTAAATTTGAATAGTAATTATTTCACAATCTTGCGGGTCTTGAATTTGGGTATGTATTTTATAGTGTTTACATACACTTCGTATTGTTTTCTATTCTATTGTATTTTATGTATCTACCTAGTTACGAATTTATGATAATAAATATTTACAAAACCTTAAAACCTTTTTCTTTCTATAATATAGTTATAATTAAGTAGCTCAAAGAGTCATAGTCTTGTAATATATATTTTTAAACATGTTTTAAACAAACGTTAATGGAATTATTAATGTTTATTTAAAACGTGTTCCAAAAATATAAAATATTCTAGTAAAGTACATTTAAATAGCATTTAAATTTTCGCGCTCTCGCACGCCTAGCGCGCTTTTAGTGCCCTCTAGATGTGAGTACACGCGTAACTTTGAAAAAGAAATCTAGAGTCGCACATCTATTTCTAGTATATAGTAGATAATCTATGTCTTTAGCTATTCGAAACTGCAAAGTATGGATTTACAGTGCATTGTGCTGATCTGGATGTGATGGAAAAAGCCATAAAACAAGAAAAAAGAAGAGCTCTATAAGTACCTAACTAATATAACACCGACTACGTTTCTCGGACTACGATTTGCTGTAATAACAGAAAAAAAGTGTGTGCCCAGTTATAAAAATAAATAAAAGATTAGGTATTACCTTATTTATGTGTTTTATTGAAATTAACCATAGAAAAATAGAAATAAAAGAAAATTTAAAACCTATATATAGGTACCTATCTAGGTAGCGTATATACTGTACCTATAGGGATTAGTATATATAGCAGATCCTGTAGTTGCAACTCAGCTCAATAGATGGCGTTACCAAAAAATAGGGACTGATGACTCTATACCCGTATATTCAATGTACTCTATGCCTGCTGCTGTGCCATTCATATAATGTACTCTGTGTGCCCCACTGCTGTGTTCAATAAAGCACAATAATAAACATATAATATTATTGAGTCTTTAAATAATTGTAATTGTATAAGAGTCCGAGAACATGTAAAAACTGTTTCACTTTTGTTCCATTCACCGTGTGAGTATTAGACATTAGTATTTTTATAATTTATGCACATTTTGCACAATTTTCTAATGCCAACAATGATTTTATCTAAATCATCAGTACTCTTATTATAAATGCGAGTGTGTTTGTTTGTTGGTTTGTCCTTCAATCACATCGCAACGGTGCAACGGATTGACGTGATTTTTTGCATGGGTATAGATAAAGACCTGGAGTGTGACATAGGCTACTTTTTATCCCGGAAAATCAAAGAGTTCGCACGGGATTTTTAAAAACCTAATTTCACGCGGACGAAGTCGCGGGCATCAGCTAGTATATAATATTATCATATTATAACGCCAAACGAAGATATTACGAATGGGGGTACTCATTGATCAAAATTTATTTCATATCCAATCCATACTCCATATTCCATACTAATATTATTATAAATGCGAAAGTGTATGTGTCTGTCTGCTTTCTGTTTAGCTGTTTAGCTTTTCACGCCCCATCCGTTCAACTGATTTTAACAAAATTTGGTACAAAGCCAACTTGCATCTCGGGGAAGGACATAATAGATACTACATACTTTTATACCGGAAAATCAAAGAGCTCCCACAGGATTTTTAAAAACTAAACCCCACGGCCGAAACAGCGAGAATTATACCCATGTCACTTTTTTTTGATGTTGGTAATTTTTAGTATACTTTCACTATTACAGTTCTTGACATCATGGAGAATCCAGAATCTAGTACAAGGACAGGCCAGGAGGCACCTGTTTCTTGCTTCCATCCTGCTACTAAAACACACAGATTTATAGGCCTTGTATTGATGTGTTTTCTTTGTTTTGGTGAGTTTAGAAGTGTATTGGCATTGCAGAGGGTGTGACTTGGTTGTGATAATGTTTATCAGGGTGCTCACCCCGGCTTCACTCTGCTGGAATTCCCGAAAATCCTTTCTTAATTGTGTGTATGTAACAATGAAGCAATTTGCAAACTGTTGAGGTGCATGCAAAACTTCAAGAAATGACATGTCAGTTAGGGGTAAAAATATATATATATAATATTATAAATACTCGTTGATTCAAAAGTACTTGTAAAAGTTTAATTGAATAGAAAATATTTATATATTATTTTATTAGGATTCCGTACCTCAAAAGGAAAAATGGAACCCTTATAGGATCACTTTGTTGTCTGTCTGTCTATCTGTCAGTCAAGAAACCTACACGGTACTTTCCATTGACCTCGAATCATGAAATTTGGCAGATAGGTAAGTCTTATAGCAGACATTAGGGGAAAAATCTGAAAACCGTGAATTTGTGGTTAGATCACACAAATAAAAAGTAAATTGTGATCATGAACTAATAATTAGTATTTTCAATTTTCAAAGTAAGATAACTATATCAAGTGGGGTATCATATGAAAGGGCTTCACGTGAGCTTTCTAAAACAGATATTTATGCATTATAGTTTTTGACTTATCGTGCAAAATTTCTAATAAAATACGACTGTAATACAGAACCCTCGGTGCGTGAGCCTGACTCGCACTTGGCCGGTTTTTTTTATTTTGTCCTGACTGACAGACTGATCTATCAACACAGAGCCTAAATTTTGACAGTAGGTTCCTTTTAGGGTTCCAGTAGGGTATGTACATTATATGGTTCCACTTTGCTTTCCTTTATTGCTGGTTTACTACAGAGAACTCCTTCCAGAGTTTAAAGGGTTCTGGCCAAGTGTGGAGTGGCAGACTTCACACACCTTTGAGAACATTATGGAGAACTCTCAGGCATGCAGGTTTCCTATTCCTACTTATGTTTTCCTTCACCGTTAACACGTTAAATATTACTTAAAACGCACATAACTCCAAAGAGTACATGTACGAGATTGAACCCACGACCTCCAGTTAGGAGGTGGACGTCCTAACCACTAGGCTACCACAGCCTAAGATGTAGTAAGCTCCAAAAAATATACTTAAAATATTCCGTTCTTGTAGTAAAAAATTAATAATCGAAATTGTATTTTAGGTATGTAACAAGATTCTTTGTTTTAGGTTCATATTTCTGTTATGACACACCAGGAGCACTTGCTGATAACTTCAAAAGTGACTCACACTTGAATACATCACAGTTTGCCCTGCTATACTCTATATACTCGTGGCCTAATGTAATATTATGCTTTATTGGTGGTTATCTTGTTGATAGGTTTGTATCATTATTGCTGTATATACATAATAGAGAGAGAGCCAGCGCGTGCTAGACCTTCCTTATTTTATAAAAGCTGAAAGTTTCTCTGCGTATTGTCCCCAACACTGGGAAGAACGTTCGTTTGGATCGTCTAATTTTTTTTTTAATTTTTTTAATTTTGTTTATTTGAAAGTAATCAACAGCGTAAATACATAATTATTATTTAAATTTAAATCTAGGTATAACAGAAGGCCAAAAGAGATTACTTAAAATAATAATTAAACTATTTTAACAGAATAGAGTTAGAATAAATGTAGGTATATACAATAATAAAATAAAATAAAATAAAATTATAGTATAGTATTAAAGTGTCTGGCAGGGGGTTGCCACCATACTAACTACTAAGTGTCTGGCAATGCACGACGTTATTTCTGATATATTATCTAGGAATAGTATTATTCTGAAGTAAATATAAAAAAATTTGACTATACTCTGCTTTTGACATTTTCATACAAAGCCACCATGATCCAAACAAACATACAAACAAATGTTCCTCCCAGTGTTGGGGACAACACGTAGAGAAACTTTCAGCTTTTATAATATAAGGATGGTCTGGCACGCGCTAGCTCTTAGGCCATAATATTGTGCATTATCACTGTATTATGTACACATGTTTGTTGAAATATGTTATGATCACCAGACTTAATAATGTTATTGATATCTAGCTATTCTGTTAGATGTATTTGATGAATTGAAATTGAGACTCACAATTTGTAGGTCGGTAGGTATATAACAATGATTCAATATCATTAAAGATTGATTTGAATTTTTTTAATTAAGTAGAGTTTAATAAATTTAATAAACTTTACTCATTCAATAATTTAAACAATTTTTAATGATCATGACAAGCAAATATTACTACAATCTTGTAACGAATTGTTTTTAAATTCCTACAGCAGATAAAATATTCATAATTATCATCAAATTAAATCATATAGAATATTAAAAAAGTATAGCAGTTTATATAAATACATAATTATATTTATGAATTGAAAAATATATTTTTTAAGATCTTTTTCTGCCTGTTTCAGATGTTTTGGCGTGAGATTAGGAACAATAATATACATGACCATTGTGTTTATTGGGGCAGTAGTGTTTGCATTTGGAGTTTACATTAACGCTTACTGGTTAATGATACTTGGCAGATTTATATTTGGGTAATTTTTATTTGACTGTCTTATCAGTATAGATTTTGAGACCGGATGTTTTATGAGTTGTTATGCATGTGGTTTAAAAATTAATGGCCCGACTTCGTCCGCGTGGTGTTTTAAAACCCGGATTATAACTCTTTGACTATTCAGGATAAAAAGTAATAAAGAAATGTCAATCTCCGAATCTGTATCAAATTTCATTAAAATCGCTCTAACAGAGCTATCTCCACCTTACAATGATTATGCTTACCTAAGAATAATTACTTTTATATAGGATTTTTGTTATTTAATTTTATTTGATTTCTGTAAAAATGCAAGATTTATTTACTCCTAAAACGGAGCCTTAAACCCAATTATTGTTTCTTATAGCTTAACTTATCAACACTTCCAAAATTACATTCTGTATATACTTAGTTTTAAGGTACATAGGTATAATGAATCCTTGCTGCTTGGGTTGCACACCATCTCGAAACGTAACTAAATTGATAGGTGTAAACGTAGTGCTATCCTCTTCTCGTTTTATAATTATATTAAATGGAATCTTTGAAAATAGCAACCGCCGAGTTTCTTGCTGGTTCTTCTCGGCATTCCGAACCAGTGGGACACAAGATACATTTGACGATTCAAAAGTATATTCGAATCGAATTCGAAGTGTATCGAACAAACTTTTACAACTACAGTACGCGACTTGACATGGCAATCGGAGAGGGTTCCCTCTCCGATTGCCCCGCACACCCGCACAACCCCAGCGCTAACCCGGTACGGACGTGCGCGGGTAACATGCGGGGGAGCCTGGTGCGGAGTGTCCCCCCGCCTCGCACC
Organism: Maniola hyperantus; assembly: GCF_902806685.2. Taxonomy (NCBI): domain Eukaryota; kingdom Metazoa; phylum Arthropoda; class Insecta; order Lepidoptera; family Nymphalidae; genus Maniola; species Maniola hyperantus. The sequence continues at coordinate 11,406,322 of NC_048536.1, read as the reverse complement.
GATAGCTATCTCAACCTATCGCGGACTATGTACTATGTAGTTGTAAAAATATCTTTCTCTATCTAATTCTATTAGTATCGGCGGGGAGTCGCTGCAAGTGGCAGTCAACAACTATGTGGTGGTGTGGTTCAGCGGCAAGGAGCTCAACATGGTGTTCGGCCTCCAGCTGTCGGTGTCGCGGCTCGGCAGCACGGTCAACTTCTGGGTCATGGAGTCCATATACCGATGGGTGGCCAACTACTATGGAGGCTATGAAAAGCTTGGCGTGGCTTTATTCATAGGTTTGTGGGGTTTTTACATTACTAGATGATGCCTGCGACGGCCGCTTCTTACTAATTTTTTAATTCATAGACTAGTGCTTGGCTGCAATCAGGGGCCCTACTACCAACGCTTAAAGTAGTAATGTTTTAATATTGTTCTGACATTTTCTTACAAAAATTGTATGAAAATGTCAAACAATATTAAAACATTACTACTTTAAGCGGTGGTAGTAGACTGTAGAGCCCCAGACCTTTTGGCAAGTGGTGATGCAGCCTGAAATGGACCGCGCTTGCTTAGAAAATGTTATCTTATGTGCTTCCGAGATGTCAAGCACGTAGATTTTTGCTTGAGCTAAGCATTCTCACCGTTTATAATGTTAGCTTGATGCTTGAGTCAAGCATTTACGTGCTTAACGGTGATTGGTGCGATTTTATATTTTTACTTGACGCGACGTTCGGACAGTTGGAGATCATATGAGAAAAGTGCCGTTGGTGCGACCGTCAAGTAGCTTGATCAAGCAAAACAAAACTGCGTGCTTGACGTCAAATCGCTTGACCGTCTCGGAAGCCCTTTAAAATAAAAAGAAAATAAAAATCATTTATTTCAACCAGATCACGATCATATTATTTGTTAAGTAGTTATGACACACACCTTAAAACTAATATTAGTAGTCATAAAACTGTTTACCTAATCCTAAAACTATATCCAAGAACGGCCTGATTAGTCAGCGCGTGCCCCATATGACAATGATTCAGCTACTAAACCTTTCAGAAAATGCCCTCAGGAAGAATCCTGAGGCAATAGCAATTGGAACTAACCCGTATCCTGCGCACCAGGCATGCATATCTTTAGGCGTTATCTAAAGGCGTTATCTTTTTCAGCATCACTAACGTGTCTGGGCTCGCTGGTTTGCGCCCTGCTGCTGGGCTGGATGGACCTCCGAGCGGAGAAGGCGCTGCGGCGGCAGGAGGCGCAAGCTAAGCCGGACCAACCCTTCCACCTCAAAGATATATTGAAATTCAAATCGGTTTTCTGGCTCCTGGCTGTTATTTGCGTTGCCTATTATTTGGCGATTTTTCCCTTCATCGCTCTAGGAAAGTAAGTAAGCTAGTTGACAACCTTTATTTCGTAGCAAGTACCCTTAAGCCTAACGCGGTGTACGCGCCTTTTTTGTATTATATGCAATCTTGCACCCATAGGCCGGCTCCACACATTGGTGCCAACGCCCGTACCAACGTTGGTCGGTTATTTTCGTGAAGCCATCCACATCTTGGGTATTAATACATTTCTGTCCCGACAGAGCCAACGTGAAGATGTCTGATACAGAAATCGAAATTGCTCTAATACAAATTAGTATAGTACCAAGTGCCTATAATTTATATTAGTTTAGTGAAAAAAAAGGAAATGCCACGTCAAAGAAGATGGTGGACGTACGCACTCGATGTGTATTGCAATAAGACTGATGTTGGCGGCAACGTGTGGATGGATCGCTAACGGTGGCGCAGATTTCTTTGAAAAAACCGACACAGAACGGCCAACCCCTAACGTTGGCGCGAGTGTAGGGGTGTGAGCCAACGTGTGGAGCCGGCGTTATAGTGCATTTAAAAGATATGTGTAACCACACCTCACAAGATCATCCAATGTCAAGGAATACGGCGGTACTTATTTCATACGAATAATTAAAAGACAAGATTTACTAAAACACCCTCAACCTTGTTGAAATAGAAACAATACCTGGCTACCTAGAAACTTATCCACCATTTAGTTCATATAGCACGAATAAAATTGATGCTACTGCATTGGCGCAAGAGGCGTAAAATGCTTATGAACCACGCGAAATTAATTTTTCGGTGGGTGATGAAAATACATAATATGAATAAGTGCAGCAGCATTAGTTGGCAGTATCGCGCTAATTGCTTGGCTTATAACAAAATTATTTACAGGTTGTTCTTTGAACGCAAATTCGACTTCATGCCACAAGAAGCGAACACAGTGAACTCGATGGTATATTTGCTGTCGGCGGCGCTCAGCCCCTTCTTCGGCATCCTCATTGACAAGACCGGGCGCAACGTGACGTGGATCATACTCAGCATCGTCGCCACCATCGGCTCGCACTTCCTACTCGCGTTCACGTTCGTTAATCCTTATGTTGGAGTGGTGAGTTGTCTGTTTACTTGCCCGCGACTTCTTCTGGGCCCATCTTCGGCATCCTCATCGACAAGCCTGTTGGCAACGTGACGTGGATCATACTAAGCATCGTCGTGGTAAGACTTCATTATTATTTTAGACCATAATTATGTTCTTTCACCAAGTTTCTTACGGCATACCTATTTGCTATCAAAACAATATGCAAGCTTCTTAGGAGTGTACTCGTTTAGAGATACTGTGCTTATTATGAGATTTTACATCACACAAACGTTGATAGAATTACAGCGTCGAAACTCAATATCGTCAGAGTTAAATGAACCATTACCCATTTATCGCTATCCAACTCCGACTGCCGAGAGAGAGCAAGCGTGCTCTAATTTGTTAATCGGAGTGGGATAGTGATAAGTAGGTATTTGCTTCAAATATGTAGGTATTAGGGGCGCTTGATCCTACATGGTTGTATCCTAGTATTGACACCCTCAACATCTGTCAATTGGCAAACACTCTCTCTGAATGCGGTGCCGTGATATAGCGGTCACTACCTGAGGCCGAGTAAACTTAGAGTGTTTATTGAGGGGTTTAAAAAAAATTGAGTCAAGAAGAATCTGTTTTCCCCAGATATCGCTCGGAATATCCTACTCTCTGCTCGCCGCCGGTTTGTGGCCGCTTATTGCGATGGTCGTTCCGGAGAGTCAAATGGGAACTGCGTATGGAATGTAAGTTATTCCACTATTTTGTCTAAGGGAATGTTAAAAAATCGGTAAGTGCTAGTCGGACACGCACACTAAGGGTTCCGTACTATCCATTCCGTGCAAGAAATAACACTTTTTAATTTACACGACGGTCATTTTGAAATTTTAATTACTTGTTGTTATAGTGGCAATAGATATACACATTCTATAGAAATTTCAACTCTACTTATTACTGTTCACGAAATACAGCCCGCTGGCAGATAGACAGACGGACGGACAATGGAGGCAGTAATAGGATCCTGTTGGCACCCGTCGGGTACGGAACCCTAAAAAGTGACCCAGCATTGATCAAAATAATATTTTGTATAATGCTAGATTCGTAGTGTCTGTACCTTTCACGGCTATGATTGGCTAACTAGCCACCTCAGTATCGAAATCTGAATCATGAAAATGGAATTTCTGAAAATCTTTACTCGAATTCTTCATTTTAGTCTAAGTTCCATGATTCGAATCACATCATCATTAATATAAATTGAAGTTCTAGTATTGTACATTTTTTTGCATTGGGACTAATGAGCATTTTTTGCAGATGTCAAGCCGTACAAAATCTGGGATTAGCTGTGACTATAATATTTGCCGGAATAATAGTTGATAACTATGGATATTTCATGCTAGAATTGTTCTTCCTTGGATGTTTATTTGGTAAGCTTTCTATGAACATAAAACCGAGCATTAGTGTTCGACCGAACATTCGGCTTCGAAGTTTTGGCCGAAGCTGAAAGTTTTTAGTAAACGCCAAAATTTATTTCAAGTAAATAAATTTTCATTAAGTACTTTTAAGTAGGTAAATAGTTATTACGCGTGACTGGATTTAGGATTTTTTAAATCTCATGGGATAAAAAGTATCTTATGTCATTCTCTGGGTCTTTGGTCTTTCTCAGTGCTTGTATGTTGGTCTGTTTTTCAGTTGGTCTCATTTTCTATAGGCAAGCGCGCTCCATCTTAGGCTGCATCATTACTTGCCAGCAGGTCTGATTGCAGCCTAGCGGCAGTCGAATAAATAGTAGTTTTATACTAAACTAGCTTACGCCCGCGACTTCGTCCGCATGGACTACACAAATTTCAAACCCCTATTTTATCCTCTTAGGCCTAGGGCTTCAATTTTCAAAAATCCTTTCTTAGCAGATGTCTACGTCTAATAGCTATATGCATGCCTTTCAGCCCGATCCGTCCAGTAGTTTGAGCTGTGCATTGATAGATCAGTCAGTCAGTCAACTTTTCCTTTTATATATTTAGATAAAAAACCGGTCAAGTACGAGTCGGACTCGCACACGAATGCACACAACATACAATAAACTATAAATAACAGTTTTTTGTGATATAACCACAATTTTACTTAAGATATTTCTACCTGCCAAATTGCATGATTCTAGGTCAACGAGGAGCACCCTATTTTGATATCCTTGACTGATCTTACGAACAGATACGACTGACAGACAATGAAGTCATCCTAACAGCGATCACGCACTCATACGATTCGAATCCGTGAAAATACGGACACAAAAAATATCTACGACATATGTCATAAGCTACCATACAAAACCAAAAGGTACGTATTATCACGGACTTGGATCAGCTTGGATCGGATGAGTGCGTAACCGCCGTTAGGGTTCCTTTTGTCTCTGGAGATACGGAACCCTAAAAAGACCGTGGCTTTTAATCTTTGTTTTGTCTTCAGCGTCGCTGATAGCGGCCGTGCTCATCTACATCCTGGACTCTGCGGAGGAAGGAGTGCTCAACCTGTCGCCCGGCGCGAGGGAATCCCTTGTCAAGTGAGTTGCATGTTGTATTGCTACTAGTTATCATCTCAACCCCTCGCTGACCTACTACTAAGCACGGGTCTCGTCTCATGAGAAGGTTTTGCCATAAGAACATTAGAGAACATGCAGGTTCTTCTTCTTATACTTTGGTACAAAGTATTATAGATAGTAGTATCTTGTAGACATGTGTCCGCTATAGCTTAACTTAACTGAAAACCGCTGCCGTGCCTATAGCGTACCGTAGCGTTATTGTCGTAGCAAACAACGGTTATCAGCTATCATCTATGACGAACCACCTGACAACGCAACACTGCCAACTGGCAACTGACAATGCATTGTTTGGTTTTTTGGTAACTAGAAACGCAATAATTATGCCTTCTCTTTCTTTCTTTCACTGAAAGCTGAGAAGGAGCGGTTATTGGGTACCGGCTTAGTAACTAAGAACTTGGTAAACCAAAGCCGACCTTATCTCTATTACGCTAAGGCTTAACTGTACAAGTACTTGTCCATTACACTTTGATCTATCAATCTTAATACAGTTAGCCTTAGAGTAATAGAGATAAGGTTCTCTTTGGTTTATCAATCTTCGTGAAATGTTTTTGGTTAACTGGACTGTGGCTAACTATTCGTGGAGGCGTCCACTATAGTTTGACCTATGTCAATGATCAAATTAAACTTTGCTGCTATGAACTTAAGGTTGTGATTACTTCACGATATTCATGAAAGTAAAATTGGTTTTATTTTAGTGAATATGCGCGCGCTAGCTATACAGACGGTATTGATACGGCACCTAGCTTAGTTACTACTACGAAAACCGCTGCGCGTTGCGCATATTAAATTAGTTGAAACACAACTCTGATACTGATATTCGGCAACAGTTATCAATATCGGTATTGAAACTAAATAACTGTTGATTAACCGTTGCCATAAATAGCCAATAACGCCCATCTTTAGTATCTTGAATACCCTGTATCACTGCGACCGTCTCCGATCTATTGTGTTTGCCTCCACTTCACATTTCCTTGTCAAATCCTGTGGCCGCCAGATACAGCAGCACTTTTTTGACTGGAATTGAAGTAACATCCTCAGGGTATTCGATGTGTTTCCCTAGGCGGATGCTACGTTTGTGCATTAAAGCAGGGCAGTAGCAGATAATGGGGACTATCTGCTACGATAGTGGGGGGTTTAATTTTTTTTTAATTTTTAGTTTAATATATTAATTAGATTTAGATAATTTTTAAGGCTTAATCTAGTGCATTAGGACTATTTCCTGTAATGCTAGATTTAAGGAGTTGAATAAATAAATAAATAAATAAATGTGCAACAGAGTCTCGATAGTCTCGTGGCACAGTCTGAGGATGTCCGAGCCCTGGAGCTTAAGGTTGTACATGTGCCTGTTTAGGCCACAGTGACCCGTTAAAGATCGCACTTGAATGCACAGATCAGCTGGGTGATTACGTAAAACGTTGCAGGAGCGACAGCAACACGACAACAGTAGCAATGAGACAGTTCATTTGCTGTCTCTCTTCTTCTTATTTTGCTTTGTGGCTATTGCTGTCTCTCTCTAGCGGCTGTTACGTGTGATGTTTGACAGCAATGATCGCGAGATTTATGCCTGTCGGAAGCCTGTCGCGAGATACGTAATTACCCCGAGGGTTTCTCACGATGTTTTCCTTCACAATTAAAGCAATTGATATTTTAACAAGTTAGAGGTGCGTGCCCGGGATCGAATTCGGAACCCCTGAAGCGGAGGCCGAAGTCATAACCACTAGGCTATCACCTCTAGTAGTTATAGTAGCTCGATACTTTGTTAAACAAAGCTAAATTGTTACTTGCTGTATAATCTGATCAGAATTATCATATTATACATTATAGTTATAACATAGCTTAAACAATAGTTTTAATGAATATTTCTAGTCTGACTAAAACGTTTTTTAGCTATTTATAACGTTATTAATTATAGCGATTATATTATTTTCAAGAGTTTTGACAGAACTTTTACAGTAATTGGTACATCAGTTACAATATAGCGATCGTAAAATGTAAAATGATCGTAAAAAAAGGCTTTATTTAATTATTATTGAGTTAGCCTAATAGGTAAAGAAATAAAAACGTCTAAACATTTCTATATCATTTTTTGATAAATAGAAAAAAGATTTTATAATGAAATAAACTGTGCAAGTTATTTTTTAATATTCAAATAAATCTGCCATGATAAAAATAATCTAATACTTATTTGTTGCATGGACAATGTGGGTAATTCTATTGGACACAATCTTTAAACTAAACTAAAACAACAGGTTTAAATTATTGCCATCCCTTTTATAATGCTACCTGAGGAAAGGACCTTTATACTACCAAACTAAATAGACAAGTCAAGTACGATAGTACTTTTACGTTTTACGTTTAAAGGTTTTGTATAGCATACATAATAAGAATTAGCCACATCAAAGTAACTTTTACTATGTATTTTTATTCGCGCTTTCAGAACGAGAGTCAGTGCAGAGGAAACTGCCAACTTACTCGAGAACACTGAAAGTTCCGATCAAGAGGAGATCGACTCGGAACCTTCTAACAGAAACCCCGACCCTGAGGCGCTGGAGCAGAGCGCGGGCGCGTCACGTGACCCTGCACAAGAGGAAGCCGACCGGATACGCAGTCGATATTTCTCGCACCTCCTACCCACTACTGTCCTGCCAGAAAGACCGTAGGCGGATGCTCACTGGACCTGGGCTAACCCAATACTTTACATACTGCTTTATTCCATATCTGACACACATTTGACGTATAAGCAGCGTGTAAATGTTTATTGGTAAAGGCTCAAACTATGCGCAGAAGCAGGAAGACGTACACCTAGCCGATACTTCTGACATCTTCTGCCTAGTCAGAAAGACCTTTGGCGGATGCTCACTGGACCTGGGCTAACTTTACATACTGCTTCATTCCAAATCTGACACACATAACTCATAAGCAGCGTGTTTATTGGTATAGGCACAACCCTTGCGCAGGAACAAGCCGACCAGGCACGCAGCAGGTACTTCTCGCACCTCCTGTCAGAAAGATCTTAAGTGAATTGCTCTCTGGACCTGGGCTCGTCTAATAGTTTTACACACTGCTTCATTCCACACACACTATTGACGTATAGGCAGTGTGTAATTTTTTATTGATAAAAGAGTCTAGGCGACGTCAAGTGCGCGGGCCTTTATACGGTGCCTGCTCTAGGTTAAGAATCAAATGTAATTGCAGATTTCCAAGCATTGATGTGGCGTTGAGGCGACTATGTCGAGGCTAAACTTGCACAACGTCTCGCTTTGACTCCGTCTAGACTATAGTGAGTTATTCGTCTATGGTTGTAGAAAGGGCGACTAAGCCTATCCATAAAAAAGAGCTTATTAGTCCTTTCTACAAACCAGTGACGAATTAATATAATGTATGCTTTAGACTAAGGCCCAGACTCACTTTGAACACACCACCCAACCCGATACAGTCGACGTGACGTGTTCAAAGTATAACTCGGGCCAGTGTTATATAATGTAAATATGTAATTAATTCGTAGTTTATAAATATTCCTATTGATTTCGTGATATTTTTTATTAAAATTGTATTAAAAGATAACAATTATTATGAATATAGACTTATCCAAGTTTGGTCGTTTCATTTGTTAAGCCTCCAGTACACATTGGTCCAATGCGTACGGCAAGTGCCGGTCAAGTATATTTTATTGATGTTTGTATGAAAATCCACAAATACAAATATAAGACAAAACGTCACATAGGTATGAGTGACAGAGACAACGCTCTACAAAGCCGAAATCTCATTCTAAAGGTCGATCTTAGATCATCATTATCTTCTACCACGTACTATATCTTACCTTGGTGTAAATGCTGTGAAGTGGCACATGTTGCCCCCTACATTAAAGTTATTTGAATTTGAATTTAGCGAGTGGCGGCCTTCTGATTGATATCGGTTATCTACTCGCCTTACGTACGTATGTATGGTACGCGACAGGTTGAAATAGAATCGGGGAGGAACACCCCGCACACCCGTACAGCTCCCGCGCAATCCGGTGCGCTGGCTGGTGGCTTCCCCCGCCTTGTACCCCGATTGCTATCTTAACCTGTCGCGGACTATAAGTACCAATCGCTTGCGTATATCGAATATATCGATGTTTTAAGTAATAGGTGATTGTAATTAATTAGGCTTTGACACGGACACGTTAAAAGTCCCATAAAAATTAAGATAATAAATAGGTATAAAATAATTGCTATTCATTTGCAATTATAAAATTATTTAAACTTAGACCTTTAATTACGAAACTAGTTAAAATAGCACTTAAAACCAATAGGTCATCTTTAAACTGCCATCTTTGTCTCTCTGGGTTTCCAACGTGCTCGCTTGGCGGACTAGTTTGCGCATAGAATTCCGCCGTAAAGGCTGCATGTCTGGCAACACGTCTTCTGTAGACGGAGCTTGGGCTAGCTCGAACTGGTCCAAGTTTTCGTAAGAATCTGACTCTGGAACTGCACTCCTGTAACATAAAATATAGATGATGAATGATGATGGAAGTTATTTTTCAATTATTATTATTATTTTAATTATTATTATAATCCCTAGCCCCGTTTAGGGGTTGTGTTCAAAAATCCTTTCTTAACAGATGCCTACGTCACATAACTGCAGTCCTCCGCATGCCAAATTTCAGCCCGATCCGTCCAGTAGTTTAAGCTGTGTGTTGATAGATCAGTCAGTCATCTTTTCCTTTTATATATTTACACTATATGATGTCCGTAACTTCATCCGCGTGGATTTAGGTTCTTAAAAATCCCGTGGGGGCTATAAAAAGTGACCTGTGTCAGTCTCCGGGGTGCCGTACCTCTGTACCCTTCATAAAAATCTGTTTAACGGATGGGCCTTTAAGAATCCCGTGGGAACTCTTTGTGAGTTACCGGGATAAAAAGTAGCCTATATCCTTCCCGTGGATGTAAGCTAACTCTGCAAGAAATTTCATCAAAATCGGTTAAACGGATGGGCTGTGTATAATATTATTAAGCTCGTATGATACTCGTGAGCCAAGATGAACAAGTTCTTAAATTATTCTCATTCATTACAAACACAACCCTGAACCATAAACCCTAATCACCGTAAGCTATAAATGAAATTCGAGTTTGAATGGATTTGAGGTTTTCCGCATAGCGGGGCCGTTGCTGAAATATGATTCTAATTCGTAGCGGCGGCGTAACCTTCATGTTCCGTATGATATCGTAGCAAGCACCTACGCTAGAGCTACGCCGACTATTGTAGCATGCTCCTGACGTCGCTCGTTGTAGATAAATAATATGGCAATGATATGGCATATATTATTTGCTTTGAAAAACAAAAATGTCATGAAAAAAATATACACTTGATAGTAAGCTTGATAGATACTTGCAATGTTTAATTTTGAAAGGAAATTCGGAATTACAATGGGAGCGTTGTGTCTCCGAAAATATTTAATTAAATAGAAGGCATCCCCCTGGTAGATGTGATAGAGTAATCGGGTTTTAGTTTCTGCACTTTATCTTGTTTATCAATACTAGGTATACATTACGTCGAAAGCCGAATCTAAGGCTTCTGCAAATCCGTAATCGTTAGCGGATTATCGCAAGACTGAGGTTATCTTTTATCGATAAATCGACATAAAAATCGACACTTAAAAAAATAAAAAGGCGGCCTTTTGACCTGCGATGTATACGTAGCGATTTAACGAGGTATGTGTGTGAAATCCACGACCAATTAAACCCTTTCATTTTAATTGAACCCGTTTCCACCAGACCTAGGAAAATAAAAGATCTTATACATCATAAGGCCCATACCTAAATAAATATAAATAAATGAAAATAGTTTTTATTCAATTAAACATTCACAAGTCCTTTTGAATCCATACACACATACCACTGGTTTGGAATGCCTTTCCTACCGAGATGAATCAACAAGAAACTTGACGGTTGCTCTTTTCAAAGCTTTAATACACACTGGGGCCGATTCTCTTGTACACAATCTCTAAACTAAACTAAATGAACAGGTCTAAATCTAGTGCTATCCTTTTCCGCAAGCAAAATTATGAAGATTTAGACGTGCCATTTTAGTTTAGTTTAGAGATTGTGTACAACGGAATTAGCCACAATATTATGCCATATATAAAAAAGTAATTGCGGTCCCGCGCATTGCTGGAACGAGCTGCCGGTCAAATCCACGCTCTTTTAGTAATATTCGATTGTGTACTATATACATCATAGTGGTGGGTTCATAACTTCATACACATCCCTGATGAAAGGGTAGCCTTAGTTATACCTTTGGCCACCGCACGCTAAGCAATCCTTGTACGTCCAATCTTTGCCAAACTCTTCCCCCTCTTCAGCGGTCTGAGGTAGAGAACAGTGAAGCGTTTCCGGTAGTCGCAGAGCTGTAATGCCTCCAACCACCGATACTGCGCCCATTAGAACCAGTGGCAGCACCAAATTGCTGGTCCCCTAAAAAGAAATTCATATTATATCAATCTATCAAACTCCCACTGCTGGACATAGGCCTTTTCGAGAGCGCGCCACAGCACATACGGTTATCTTTCTTTCTCATCAGTCGCCATCTTAAGGTCATCACTCCAGCGGACTGGACGTCTGGGAGAGTGGTCCCATGCTGCGCTTATCGGTATGCGGTCTTCACTCCAGAACACCACATTGGGTATCGGCTCTGTGATGAACAAGACATGTCCAGGTCCACTCCCAAATTAATTCGAAAACAATCCTAATCCTTATCCTAATATCCTAATCCTAATAATCCGAATCCTAATCCTAATAATCCTAATCCTAATAATTCCTAATAATATTATAAATGTGAAAGTGTGGATGTTTGGATGTTTGTTACTCAATCACGCAAAAACGGCCGAACGGATTTGGATGAAATTTGGAATGGAGATAGATTATACCCTAGATTAACACATAAGCTACTTTTTATCCCGAAAAATTAAAGAGTTCCCGCGAGAAAAATATAAAATCCACGCGGACGAAGTCGCGGGCATCAGCCAGTATTTGATAATCCATTGGACCTATGTCCAGCAAACAAGCTGATGATTCAAATTATAGATACAGTAGATAGAAAAGCAATGGTCGCTTACTGAAGGCAATAAGATAAGTTTCTGTATTCGGCCATAAAACTTTTTGTGGTAAACCTTGTTCTTAAAGTCGTAATTATTCTTACCAAATAATTGATGAACGGGATAATTATTAACCCCAGTCCGCCGATATAAGCTGACGTTCCGATTCCGATTCCTCTTAGCTCTGTTGGATACAACTCTCCAGCGTACGGGTAAATTATCAAAAACGATGCCGATATGAAACATTTCGATATTAAGTATAAAATCAGAGTTTCGTTCTCAGCGTCTAAAATGAAAACAGAGCTTTAAGCTGCAGATCTATGAATGTGATGTGGTGCTACGTAATCCGGCGTCACCAACCAGTCGAAGCGCGGTTTAAGGCGACAGAGTGTATGCACGTCTTCGAATAAAATGTATGACTTTTTTACAATACAAGATTACATAGATACAAGTTAGCCCTTGACTGCAATCTCACCTGATGGTAAGTGACGATTCAGTCTAAGGTGGGAGCGGGCTAACCTGGAAGGAGTATGGCAGTTTTTATTAAACCCATAGGTACACCTTTGGTTTCCACACGGCATCGTACCGGAACGCTAAATTGCTTGGCGGCACGGCTTTGCCGGTAGGGTGGTAACTAGCCACGGCCGAGGCCTCCCACCAGACCAGACCAGAAATTTAGAAATTATAAAATTCCAAATCCTTGCCAGGAGCCGAACCCGGGACCTCCCACTAATAAGACCAAAGCGCTTACCACTGCGCCAGGGAGGTCGTCAAAACCTCTCGTCGACTCGGACTGCCATGACTATACCACAGTAATTTAATATTTTCTTTAGGTAAACTGATAAATTTTAGCGTTTACACACATGTATAATGAAAAGTTTTAGTTACCGCTTGGCAGAAGAACAGTGACGATACAGAAAATTCCGCTGATGACCATTGAGAGGCAAAGAGGCCAACGACGCCCAACGCGATCCATTAGAATCCAACAAACAATATAGCTTGGAATTTCTACGGCGGACGAGAGAAAAAAGCTCATGTACTGGTTGCTTCCGATGGCCGGTCCATAATAACTAAGGCCCACGTACACCATTTCTGATGCACACCAATTTAGGGTAATCAAAATAGTTTTAAGCCTCATATTTGGGGTTCTACATAATGCAAACACACTAGGAGCTTTTGCTTCTTTGAATCCATGTTCTTTTTGTTCTAACACTTGTTTTTGAAGTTTTTCCGTGAACTCTTCCGGTAACTCTTTGCCATTAACTCTTGCGATGGTCTTTAGGATGCTGTTCGCTTCTTCTAATCTTTCTCTCATTAGCAGCCATCGAGGCGATTCCGGTAAAACGAACCAGTAGAGATAATAGAAGAAAAACGGAACAGATGTGGCTAGTGCAAGCGATCTCCAATCGCGCAAGACGTATGTTACAATGGATAAAAGAATCAATCCCAAAGTATAGAATATACAGGTCATTACAGTAACAAACGATCTGTAATTAGGTCCTGCAAGTTCCAATGCTAAAAATAATTACAACTTTACAAATAGAACAATATTAAAAAGAAAATATTTTCTCTGCATTCATCAAGTAAAGTATCAATAAATAATACATTAGGTCAAATAAAAAAACGTACACTAGGTACCTAAAATCTACACTTACATATTATGAATGGTATTTGATAAACAGCTGGAATAGTTAATCCGACAATTATTCGTGCTAATACCCAAAACCAGAACTCATGTGCGTATGCTGTCATCATACTTCCAAGCAGTAAAGTTGTTAAACAGGCGAAAAAGGATTTCTTGCGTCCTATTCGATCATTCAGAAGACCAAAAGAGTACACTCCAATGGGTCCTCCGACATTCAGAGCAACTAAGCCGAGTGTAGGATAGACATCGTATTCGCATACTAAATCAAACTGAAAAATAAATAAATTCATAAAAACCGGTCAAGTGCGAGTCAGACTCACGCACCGAGGGTTCCGTTTTTTTTTTAATCTAAACACAAATTCACGGTTTTCGGAATCATCACTTTACTTGCACTATACACGTGCTATAAGACCTATACCCACCTGCCAATTTTCATGATTCTAGGTCAACCGGAAGTACCCTATAGGTTTTCTTAATAGACACGACAGACAGACAGACAGACAGACAATGAAGTGATCCTCTAAAGGTTCCTTTTTTCCTTTTGAGGTACGGAACCGTAAAATGTAACATTTATTTTCTCCACTTACAATTTACTAGCTTATGCTCGCGACTTCGTCGAGTCTGTGTGGAGTACACAAATTTCAAACCCCTATTTTAGCCCCTTAGGGGTTGAATTTTCAAAAATCCTTTTTTAGCGGAGTTCTACGTCATAATACCTATCTGCATACCAAATTTCAGCCTAATCCGTCCAGTAGTTTGAGCTGCGCGTATAGTCTGGTTTTAGAAGCAACGAAATCTGTATACGATTAAAACGCACATAATAAACCGTAGACTCCGTCGCAGAATCTCTCAAACCTATACTGTGCCTACATAGCGTGTATAATCCATACTAATATTATAAATGCGAAAGTGTGTCTGTCTGTCTGTCTGTCTGTCTGCTAGCTTTTCACGGCCCAACCGTTCAACCGATTTTGACAAAATTCGGTACAGACATAGCTTGCATCCCGGGGAAAGACATAGGCTACTTTTTATCCCGGAAAATCAAAGAGTTCCCACGGGATTTTTAAAAACCTAAATCCACGCGGACGAAGTCGCGAGCATCATCTAGTATTTACTAATTACTACACAAATCTACATCTTTTGACTTATCTTTTCTTCGCTTCATTCTTTCTCTTTGCTCTTTGCAGTATATTTACAGGACAAGTAATACTCTTGTTATATTTAAAACTCTACATATATATAGGTAGGTACATTAATTAGTAAATTACGACTACTTACATCGATAACGACAGAGGATTTCACTTCAGTTTTGTCGTATTCATAGCCATCTAAACAAGGTTCAACAGGCCAACTCTCATTTAGTTCTATTGGTTTGCCTGTGTTTAATAACGCAGACCAATCGACTGAATATCGAAGACAACTCTCAAAGGTCGTATTATCATCTTCCTAAAATGGTAAAACAAGTTTATCGTCATGTTTTTTTGGATGGTAAGCAAAATTAACTGAAATCATTACCTTACGTGGAATGGATATCATTTTACGATTATCTTCCGACATGTTGTATAATTGCGGTACTTTGCACCAGTGATCAGGGGTGTCAGTCATAAAGAGCTGGTTAAAAGCACAGAATCCACACGGAAGGCACGCAGGAAGGCAGACGAACCACAAAAGACACTTTTGGTACACTCCAAATTCACCAATTTTTGGTAGCACATCATCTAAATCGATTGGGTCGTCATTTTTTTCTTTTACCTTTAAAATTAACACGAAACTTAATAAGTACTTATTAAACTTGTTCCTATAGTCGTATAAAATTTTAAACATGAATAGCGTTTTCACTTTTGTTAATTTAAATGATTGCAAATTTAAAAAAATAGTTAAGTACCGATGGATGCTCCTGGGCACTGTAATTTCTTAAATGGTTTGAATTCTCAGACATGATAGCTTGTTTGTTTATATACACTTAATTTCGTACAGTTCCACACAACTAATGGCTGTTCTAGTCGAGTAGTTATTAAACTACCTTGGTATTGGCTGAAGCCATATAGTATTAATCTAATTGATCAAGTAAAATTGTATATCTACTGTCCTATAGTAAATATCACCCAGTTAATATTTTGTAAAGTTGGAGGATTACTCGTATGACAATAAAACTCAATTAATGTAATAAATAATTCGATTATTTACCTACTTACCTGAAGAGTATCAACAACATGTATTGTAACTAATACTTACGTAGCTACCTACCTAATATGTAAGTTGTGACTATTTTGCCAAGGAGTAGGTACCTATACCTACTTATTTCAATAATTTGGTGTACCTTGTTGACATACATAAATAATACATATATTGGATTATGTCGGTATATAGGTAACAAATAATAGATTTTCGCATAGGTCAAGGCAGCTTTAGGTTTTGGGCGGGCGTAAATGTTGTTAGGTACCTACGACTTGTGACCTTATTAGGACATACCTTTTTGCCACTTGTGTAAATCCTTTTATTCAAGCAAACTTTTACAAGTGCTTTTGGATCGCCACTGAATTTAACAATGCTCCGGAATGCCCTTCCTTAGCAAGAAACTCGATGGTTGCTCTTTCCAAATAATAAATAATCAATTCACTCCGCAGTAGTTCCGTAAAGACTAACTAATATCCGCCGGAAATTAGTTTCGTACCTACTTAAGATATTTATTATACTTATACCGGTCTACAGTACCTGGCAAGAATTATTGTACATCGACCTTTAAAAAGGAGCAGTTTCGTAGAGCGTTGTCTCTGTCGTTGAGACCGACAAAACGTCACATAGGTATGAGTGACCGAGACAACGCTCTACGAAGCCGAAACCTCTTTCTAATAGTCGATGTACAATATTTCCTGCCGGCTATAGGTATAATATTTCTTACAACATTAATTACTCGGATTAGGCAAAGCGCGCACGCCTTACCGATCGGTTTATTTAAGCGAGTGACTGGCGCTGTCTTATTTCAGCGTATTTAAAAAACTGTTTTATTAATGCATAATAGATTTGCTGTTAGTCATTGAAAAGACGGAATAAACCTGAAATCGATCTCTATGGATCCGTCCGTTGGGGAGGGCTTGGGAGGGCTATGCCACATACAGAAAAGTGCCGAGCTTACATTTTGCGGAATAGGTGCTACGTCTATATTTCAGATATCGATGAGAGAATACTTATACTCTATACTTGTTATAATATTAATATATCAATTTACTGTATATAGTCCGTACAAAACGACTACTCACGCGCCATTTTAACTCTGTGAGTCAACTGTCATGTTTATGTTTAAAGACTAAAGGCTCCCCCACACAGCCGCGTTATTATCGGTCGATAATATCGCATGCGTTATTGCGATATCTGTTTTCAGTACATTTTGTATTAGGATGGTCATGTAGTTACACACTGCTGCGATAATACGTCCTACTTCCATTGCGCCGTTATTATCGCAGCAGTGTCTAACTACATTACCATCCTAATACAAAATGTACTGAAAACAGATATCGCAATAACGCATGCGATATTACCGACCGATAATAACGCGGCTGTGTGGGGGAGCCTTAAAATCGTACATTTGACATGAAATTTGACACAAAGTTAAAATGGCGCGTGAAAAGTCATTTTTTACGCATTTATTGAATATCAATAAAATAAAATAGTAATGATTTTGTTAAAATATTTTATTTGTGAAACGTAGATAAAATTGATACACGTAATTAAACTCTTAGAGATAACTTAAAGTTTTTACATAATAATGAAATTGCGAAAATTGTCTTATTTTAACAATATAAGGATTGCGCGTTTTCCCACAACTTTCGTAATTGTACAGCGTGTCAACAGTCTCGCATGCACACTTAATA
Source organism: Maniola hyperantus (assembly GCF_902806685.2). Taxonomy (NCBI): domain Eukaryota; kingdom Metazoa; phylum Arthropoda; class Insecta; order Lepidoptera; family Nymphalidae; genus Maniola; species Maniola hyperantus. The sequence continues at coordinate 11,388,758 of NC_048536.1, read as the reverse complement.
TTTATAACTTTATAAGAAGTAATAAGTAAGATATTTAACTTTCTTATATAATAATACCTTCAAAAACATGAAATTGACTTCTTAGTTCCAACACAAATTAGGTACCTACATGCTTGTATAGCACATGTTTATTTTAAAATATAGAAATTTTATAATTTAAAATATTATAGATTTTTAATTTAAATATACGTCATGTTCCAATTGCAAGACCAAATACGAATTTTCTAAATTTTATAATAAAATATAACATCCCTTTTGGTATCGGTGACAGAATCAATATATATAATATAACATAAGTAGATAATAATATGTACATATATGTACATAATCAATTTTTTTGTACATTTAGTAAGTTAGAACTTAGAATAAAAGCAGCACATTGCCATTATTATACCTATAGGTATGTTTTACCTACTTTGAGTTTGGGAATAATAAAAAAATTAAAAAAAATCCAATTTTGCCACAATACAATAAACTTACAATAAAAATATACAAACAAAGTTCAAACATCGATAGTAATATTTTTTCAGCTCTGAAGCTACAAGGAATTTACTACAGAGCCTCATATTAACATTACTTTGAACCGTCGAAACAAGTTTTATAAAATAATCTACTTATAACATGGTCTCATAATTATAATGTTCCTTAAAAAAATTGTCGCTCATCATTCACTATTTTGCGTTCTGTTTTATTTCTACCTAAACGTATGTATTTAGTAAGGCAAGCATTTTAACATTACAACAAGGGCGAAAACCTACAATATGCAGGTTCTTGAGTAAATCGTGCATCTTACATTCGAAGTTTTCGTCTAGTGGTCACGAAAATCTCACTCTCACACCATAAGAATATTTCATATTGACTCGACGAGGGTGGGGCATATTTGCACTTTGTATCCATAACTTTTCTCGCTTTTCACACTTTCACAACTTTAATAAAAGTTCACTAGCAAATCGAAGTCTTTGTGTATATCTAGATAGATAATTAAAATCGTTTTGGATGGTAAAATTTAATATGTTTAAAGAGGTTTAGGTCGTCATTAACTTATTGAAATATTTGCACATCGGACATAGTTTGGGCGGTGTGATTATTTTATAAATGTTATGTACACGTGCAACATTACACTGCGAACGAAGGCGCGCGTGCGCCGCCCGCCGACGCTACGTGAGCAGCTTGAAAAACATAATGCCTAACGAGATGTTTATGAACAGTACAAGGATCACTAGTTGCTGTCTGGAGAACCAGTCCTGAAACAAGCAAACATTCATTTTGACATATTTTTAATATATAAAACACAAAAAATATTTCTACCTGTGTCGGTTGTAGTCTTTGAAACCATCTAACCGATGTGCCCCAGACCGGTTTCATTACATTGAAAAGACAATAATAAGAAGATGGTTTTAGACAAAAATAATTAGGAACATTCTTTTTTTAGCGTAGTATCACACGCCGGGTATTCGCTAGTGCTAAATAGTTTTGATGGACATATAGATAAATAAAAGCAGATGATAGTAAAAAACTTGGTACCTTTACTTGTGGACTAACTAGGTAGAGGAGGGGGTTGGCTCTCAGTTTTTCGGACTCATCGTGCATGCGGCGGACCTCCTCGCGTCGCGCGGAGCCCAGCGCAGAGACCTCCTCGCGCGACATGCCTCCGCCGTCCGGCAACCGTGGCATGCCCGCTACGTCAGGCAGCGATTTCTTGCGTTGCAGAGTTTGAGGGGTGCTGAGCATCTGAGTAAATATCAAAAATTCGCTTTACGCTAGCCATAATATACAAGATTTTTTTTATTTGGGTGGGTATCTATTGATATTCAATGGATGCATGTATATAATTTATTTGTTTCTAACAGTCGTGAATTTAAGGGGGATATTATCTGTGCAGATTGAAATAAAATTATAATTGGATGAAAAAATATAGTGCCTTTAGAAAAATTTATAAAGTTACTCGGCAGGAGGCAATAGATATCAACTTTAGAGATGTTATCAATTGACTACGAAGTACCTAATTTCACTATTACCCTTAGTTTCTACGTAATATTTGTATTGTCTACTTTTGGTTTAATCCCAAACTAAGTTCAGAGACCATATGTCAATTATTACTAAAACTGCTTAGAAGAAATAAATCTTGTCTTACGTCGCGTCGGGAAAATTCTAGGCCACAAAAGCAAAACTATTTATTTTATTTTACCTCAACGGGAGGTACATTTATCCAGCTTTCGGAAGCTCGCCGTGCAAGTATAGCCGGCGAACACATAAGGTCCTCGTCTTCATCCTCGTCTCCTCCTTGATACCACATTGTATGACAATGGCACACTGGTTCTTATATATTTTATCAATATACCTAACGTATATGCATATAACGTATTTGTTTTAAAGAAAAAGATCACGCATCACTTTTTCAGTTATAAATTGTATTTACACAACTTTAAATATTTCCACTGAGTCGTATTTTAAAAAAAGGCTTCGATTTTCCATTAACAGAGTCTAAGTATTTTCTATTTATATATTCAGCGAATAGGTGATGCGCGGTAAGCAGCAGCGAATGACTGTCTCGATTTAGAAATAGAACGGGCTGCCCGCCCCAGCTCTCCCGCCCACCGCCGAGCGTAAAACGCGCACATAACTATGGTTGTATATTACTAACATATCATTACGAATACACTAACAATGTTTGTTTCGTAAGCATAATGTGGAAAATAGTCGAAACGCGCCAATTTGTAGTAATTTAGTCGAAACGACATTTTATAAGGCACAATTGCACTTCATCTTCAAGCGTTAGGTATTTAATAAAACTTAGGTATCTAGCTAATTTGCTATACCTAGATACTAGGCAATAGGTACTTTAAGAAGAGGCTAACTAATACGTCATAATTCAAATTATATAAAATAACTTTAATTTGCCTTTAGAGTATTTTTTTATTACACAAAATGCACATTTTGATATTTAGATCTTGTTTAAACACGTGTTCTTTTTGAAAGTTGGAACTGAAACAAAACCATCTTTGCTAAAAATCCTTACTAATATTATAAATACGAAAGTGTGTCTGTCTGTCTGCTAGCTTCTCACGGCCCAACAGTTAACCAATTTTGATGAAATTTGGTACAGAGTTAGCTTACATCCCGGGGAAGGACATAGGCAACTTTTATCCCGGAAAATTAAAGAGATCCCTCGGGATTTTCAACAAAACCTAAATTTACGCGGATGAAGTCGCGGGCGTCAGCTAGTCTAGTAATATTTTAATAGTATACGAGCCTACGGATCATTCGGGGTTTTTTTATTCAGATACAAGTTAGCCCTTGACTGCAATCTCACCTGGTGGTAAGTGACGATGCAGTCTAAGACGGAAGTCGGCAAACCTGAAAGGGGTATACCGTATATGACAGTTTTTAATAAACCCATGCCCCTTTAGTTTCGACACGGCATCGTACCGGATCGCTAAATGGCTTGGCGGCACGGCTTTGCCGGTAGGGTGGTAAATAGCCATGGCCGAAGCCTCCCACTAGACAATTTTCTTAATTTGGTCTTACTTCTATGTAGATGAATATATGCTATGCTAATAGGTACATTCATGAAAGTTAGTGACCGTATGACGTCACAACTCATCTCTTCGCTGATTATCTTTTTTTTTGTAAATTAAGCACAGACCATTATGGTGGTGAAGCGTTGGATCGTAGAACTGAAAGCCGGTCATGAAATTATTTTCTTAGGTTAACATGGGTTACGAGTTAGTTATGACAGTCAATACAGGCGGAAATTGACCCAGGATACGCGCAGGGTTATTTACATCCATCGAAGAAATTCAAAATAATCAAAAAAGTGTTACCTTTCGTCCTCCTCCTCCCCCGCCCGCAGGCGCTGGCGGTGGCGGCGCGGGATTCTGTGCTACAAATAAGCTCTCTGTTCTTTTTGGTTGATAGGGTGAGGGTGAAATATCTTGTCCTAATGTTCTTTTGCGTAATAGTGAATCTTCGAAAGGCTGGTGATCTCTCGAAGAAGCGCGCGAAACGGATCCTCTACCGGATGCTAAGTGGCCGTTGCCCGCAGGAGTAGCGGCGCGAGACGGCGGTCGCGACGTGGACATGGGCTGCGGCGCGACGGATCCAGCCCGCGAGCCGCTGCCGGGAGGCGCAGCCTCCACTGAAGGTTGTCGCGATCGCCTGCCGTATCGATCCACACTGGAATCTCTACTTGGAGGCCTTTTATAGTGATCGAAGTAGTCAATTGAGGGCCGACTTCCCGGTGGTCGTTGTTCACGATCTCCATTAATAATGTCCTGTTCTGTTGCATTAGTACGATAGGATGGTTGGTCGACTGCTTGTTGGCGATAAATTTGTTTATCAGGAGTTTGTCTATAGCCTTGTTGGTCCATTGGAGGTTGCCGGTACATCTGCTGTTCCGGCACTTGTCTATAGCCCTGTTGGTCCAGTGGTTGTCGATAGCCCTGCGGGTCGATTGCCTGTCGGTAACCTTGAGAATCTGTATTTAAAGCACTTCTATCGAGAGGACCTTCAGAATGTACTGTACCGGTACGAAGTTCGTTTCTGGCATAGGCCGCCATACTAGGATCCGTATAGACATTACTTTGTGGATCGGTCGTAGGTAAAGCGAGAACACTTTGTCTCCGTGCTATACCCGCTGGAGAGGTCCAGTCTTGGGGTGGTTTTTGATTTGTTGGGGGTCTCATTGAAGTTGAAGGTCTCCGAGTTTGGAATTGTTGGTTCATTTGATCAATAGGTTGTTGTTGTTGTAGTCTGTATGGAGCAGGCTGTTGACCTTCGGGCGACGTGATGTTATACCCACTCGGTGGATCATTAGAAGTGTATATTTTTTGATTACATATCTGATTTTGTGTACTTCCAGGCGGAGACCACGTGTCTTGGTTAGGTTTGTAAAATTGATCATACTGCGGCCCTAGATTTCTTACATCGGTATTGTAGTTGGGACTATTGGAAAATCGTGGGTCAACTGTATGTCCTACGTTTGAAGGATATTGGGCTGATGGTCTTCTAGAAGACACCGAATTTGGCATTTTGTTCATTTGAGGAAGTTGTGAATGCATCGGAGGGATATGATTTGGAATGCTCTTGCCGTCCATGGTTTTATCGGATCCTTGAGTCACAGAAGTAACCTGTGATTCGTAAATTTTCTGTCTATATTTCTCTCTTAAACCTATACGATCAAAGCCAGGATGCTTAAAGTCTGGTGCGAACTGCTTGGCAGTTGTTTGTGCTATATCACAGTCTTCTTTAGCTTGGTCTGCCGATTCGTCGGCTTGTTCGGCTTTTCCTCTCGCTGTAGCTGTCCTGCATTAAACGGTTTAGTTAATAGTGAATTACAAAATTGCTGCTGATATTATCTTTAATTAATTAAAAAATATCATTGTTTTGTTTTATTATTTATTATTTGTCTTGTATCTAGATTCTAGGTATACAACTACTACCATATTTTATTATAAATGCGAAAGTGTGTGTTTGCTAGTTTTTTCTTCAATCACGCCGCATATAGTTAAATCTCACAACGACGTGATTAACATGGATATAGACGAAAACCTAGAGAATGGTGTAAGCGTCTTTTTATCCCAGAAAATGAAAGAGTTCCCATGAGATTTTTACAACCAGAATCCACGCGGCTGACGTCGCGATAATTTTTTCATCACAATTTAAGATAATAGTAAATAAATTCTTTTTATTTCTTTAACCGAAAAGACGTTAAATAGCTAAAATAATTTATCTCAATATTTTGTAATATTGACATAAGAGATTAGGGTACAAATAAGGTAATTTGTCACACCACAGATTTTTCGGTGATTCATCATCTCCGTAACATATTAAATTACGAACCTAGAGGTGGCGATGTCGGCTTTTTGTAATGCTATTTTCGATGCACGCTGCGCTGCATTCACTGCTGAGTCAACTCGTTCCCGAAACTTTGCCGATCGCATGAGGAAAATGTGTTTCCGTTTCTGGCTTGTGATGAGTACGTTGTTTTTGTATTTGCCCTCTTCCTTTGTACCATCTCTGAACGTCGTAACGCCATAGCCATACTTCCTGTTCGCGAACCACTCGCCTTCGTATCGTAGACCGTCGCTGCGCTCACTCACACCAAACCCTGTACGTTTGTCATTCTTCCATTCGCCCAAGTAAGTTTCTGTCACACTGGCATCCAAATGTTCATCCTGGAATGTAAAAGGTAAATAAAATTAAAATTTTGAGAATGTTTCGTTAATATAAATATTTATATAAAGGCATTGCAACTTAGTTTTAGAACAATTATTATCAATCTTAGAAATTACCTACCCGAATTAATTTTACTCAAGACCGGGAAAAGTGGACGACAAATTGTAGAAAAGTGGACTCCACCTCGGTAGTTGCTACGTAGGACAGCCCAATGTCGAGGAAGATCTATCCGAATTAAACATTTGGACCTATCATGAAAAATATAGTTGACCGAGATTCTACGGCATGAAACCGTCATATTATTTTATCTATAAGTATCTACTATTAAATTAAAAAGAGGTAATATTTGTTAGTTTAAGATTGTATGTAGGGGGTAATGTGAACTTATAAATAATAATAATGATGAAGCGTACGGAATTATGCGCAAAAGCTAGTTTAAATATACATGTCCAGACAACTAGGTCTCAGAAAAATCTGGTTCTTAGGTTTCTGTAGTAAAGCAAGGAACGTTTAAGTTTAGCCCAGTTCGTCTGTCCATCTGTCTGTGAATCAGTCATTTTAGAAAATTGAACTAGAAGAGATTTAAAGGTGAAATTTAACACAGTTATTGAATCCTAGTACCGCTACATAGGCATATTTAAAAAAACGATTAAAAGCACATCGGGCTATGCGCAGTGTAGTGTTTCAAGTTGCCCGTCACAAGAAAACTAGCTGTTAATAACACAAACAACTTCATCTACACAATTTTCAATTAAATCTATATGACTCCAAGTACCTACTTTTTATAAGTTGGTTAACTATTACTCGTTAACTTTTATGAGTGATTAATATGTTTACCTACCCATGCCAAATTTCAGCTTTCTAGGACTAAAAGTCTCGGCTGAACTAAGCCGCAGACAGACAGACGGACGGTCGACGGACGGACATGGCGAAACTATAAGGGTTCCTTGTTGACTACAGAAACCTAAAAAAGGAGGTTTCCTGAACATGAAAGTGAACTGAGTAGAGATATTTTTGGTTTACCCCTCAAAGTTTTCTCGGGATAAGAACTGCATTAATATCCCAAGAAAACTTTGAGTATTCCATGAACCTTCCGCATACGACTCGACTAAGAGTATGAGATTTCGTCTCTAAGGTACGGTTATTATCAGATGTTAGTGATAACGGGACTGACGACGGTTTAGGGATGATTTATGCCTACACGTGGCGGTCACGAGCCGTGTCACGTACAAGGCGCGCACGAGGCACGGATTCAAAACATCACGAACATTTTATATGACGCAGTTCCTGCTTCATCGTGTGGCGTCTGTGCACGGACACGACATGGTGAAGCATAAACTTTAAGGGATGATTTATACCAACACGTGGCGGGTATTGGTGTGTTGGTATAAATCATCCCTTACAGTGGTCTCCACCTAGCGCAGCAAGCCGCCGCGCTTGTCCAAATCGCCCGCGCTACGTTGTTTACATGATACTAACTGTATGTCATCGTCTGCATACCTCGACAATGAAGCTGGTGTTGGAGTTGGTGTGGAAGGAGCCGCGCGTGGCCGCAGAGTGCGTGCTCTCGACCGAGGACACCCAGGACGCGGCCGAGCCGGCCGAGCCGCCCGAGCGCACCGAGCCGCCGCCTCGCTTGTCCAACTCGCCCGCGCTACGTTGTTTACATGATCCTAACTGTATGTCATCGTCTGCATACCTCGACAATGAAGCTGGTGTTGGAGTTGGTGTGGAAGGAGCCGCGCGTGGCCGCAGAGTGCGTGCTCTCGACCGAGGACACCCAGGACGCGGCCGAGCCGGCCGAGCCGCCCGAGCGCACCGAGCCGCCGCCTCGCTTATCCAACTCGCCCGCGCTACGTTGTTTACATGATCCTAACTGGATGTCATCGACTGCATACCTCGACAATGAAGCTGGTGTTGGAGTTGGTGTGGAAGGAACCGCGCGTGGCCGCAGAGTGCGTGCTCTCGACCGAGGACACCCAGGACGCGGCCGAGCCGGCCGAGCCGCCCGAGCGCACCGAGCCGCCGCCTCGCTTGTCCAACTCGCCCGCGCTACGTTGTTTACATGATCCTAACTGTATGTCATCGTCTGCATACCTCGACAATGAAGCTGGTGTTGGAGTTGGTGTGGAAGGAGCCGCGCGTGGCCGCAGAGTGCGTGCTCTCGACCGAGGACACCCAGGACGCGGCCGAGCCGGCCGAGCCGCCCGAGCGCACCGAGCCGCCGCCTCGCTTGTCCAACTCGCCCGCGCTACGTTGTTTACGGAGTTTCTGCAAACACAAATTGCAAACACTATTATTTTATTGCCTGCTGTGTAGAATAAAATCCATACTTTCCACACTAATATTATCATTGCGAAAGTGTGTTTGCCTGTCTGTCTGTCTGCTAGCTTTTCACGGCCCAACAAATCAACCGATTTTGATGAATTTTTGTAGTGTTAGCCTATACCCCGGAGAAGGGCATAGGCTATCCCGAACAATCAAAAAGTTCCCACGGGATTCTCAAAGGCCAATCCGTTTAACCGATTTATATGAAGTTTGGTACGGGTAACTTGCATCCCGGAAATTGACATAGGCAACTTTTTACCCCGGAAAATCAAAGAGTTCTCGCTCCGCTCGCGGTTTCGCTAATATAGGTACGCAGCGATCTCTATGTAGGTACTACATGGCTGCTTCAACTCAATCCATATTGCTACGATTTTTACTATCCATATTAATATTATATACTAGCAGTTGCCCGCGACTTCATCCGCGTAAAATTTCTGGTTTCTCATAAGATCAGAAATTTTCCCGCTGCAAAAGGCCTCACTTACCTACTCACTCAATCTCACCTTAAGGCACGGAACCCAGAATATCTAAATGTCAATTTTCACGTCTCTAACTTCAAAACTTAGAGCTTCAATAGCTCAACCGGTATAGGAGTGGACTGAAAACCGAAAGGTCGACGGTTCAAACCCTGCCCGTTGCACTATTGTCGTACCTACTCCTAGCACAAACCTGACGCTTAATTGGAAAGGAAAGGGGAATATTAGTCATTTAACATGGCTAATATTCCTTTTAAAAACAAAAAAAAAACATAGGACTTTCATACAACCTTTGACCCCCCCTTTCACCCCCTTAGGGATGGAATTTAGTTAGATCCTTTCTTACCTGATACCTACCCTCTATAGAAAGAACCTACCATCATACAGGAAATTGCCTCGAGTTAGTTCGTTATTTCGTTGCGCATAACAATACAATGTAGAGACAAAATAGTGGTGTTTTAGGACATAAAAATATACTTTCGTGGAAGATTGACCTACTTAGATTCAACTCAATATTGTTGTTAAACGGGTTGAGTTGAGACCACTTGAGGCGAGCTAGTCTAGTTAGTAGTGTCATGAACAGACTTCACAATACGTTCTTATGTTTCTATTTTCTACTTTTGTACGAGCAAAACCATTTTTGTTACAAGAGTTTTTCACTGAATTACAGTTGCAAAGTGAAATTTAGTTTTCCAAATGTAATTTTGAGATATGAATCTAGTACCTTTTTAATACACCTAAAAGTATCCATACTAATCAATACTAATATTATGATGTTGGTACTGAAGTAGTGCAAAGTGTGTTTGGATGTCTGTATGTCTGTCTTTCTTGCCCATCCGTTTTTGATGAAACCGGTTTTGGTTACCGATTTTGAGGTTTGGTATACAGACTACAGAATATATTGCTTGCATCCTGGAGACGGATGTAAGTTACTTTTTGTCCTGGGAAATTAAAGATATCCGATGGGATTTATAAAAACTCATATTCACTTGGATGAAGTCGTGGGGATCATCTATTTGGTACAGAGACGTATTGCATCCCGAAGGATGCAAACTGTCTCTGTACTAAATATACATATAATATAGCTACATTATCTAATCTTTTTTGCGAAAATTAAAGAATTTTCTCGGGATTTTTTTTTTTTTTTTTTTTTTTTTTTTTTCAAAAAAATCTAAATCTACGCGGGCATCGTCATTATTATAAATAAGAACGTAACTCTTTATAGCTCTTTATCTGTCTGTTTGTTACGTTTTCATGGTTCACCGCTGAACCGATCTTGACGAAACTTGACATAGAAATAGCTTGCATCCTAAGGACGGACATAAAATACTTTAGTCTTGGAAAATCAATAAGTTTCCACGGGGTTTTAACGGACTTCTAAAAAGGAGGAAGAGGCTCAATTTAGTACCTACGTATCTATTTCTTTTTTCTGAGATATAATATATGCACCGATTTGCGTGATTTTTTTTCTACTTTAACAAGTTTTAAAGGACTCGATTTAGCCCCTTATTAAAAGAACAATAGTTTTACTTACGGCAAAAAGGCCCTTTTTAGTTTTTTCGACGAGTGAACCTCGTCTTCCCGTAGGCTCGTCAGAGCTGGCCTTAAGCACGAAACCGCCTCTGGCTTCGTCCATCCGAGTGGTTCTCCGGTCGGAGGGGTCGGGCGTGCCCGTCGCCTCCGCCAGCGATGACAGCGAACCGCGGTGGTCGCGGGAGCTCCCGCGGTAGTGCGACGCCAGGCCGAAGGGCGCAGAAGTGCGCACTCCGTAGCCATGCCTGAAACCACGCATCCATTGTCCTTGATACGTGCCTGAAACAAATTAAGGGCATAGATTAATTTTATTTGTCTCGCTCCGCTCTACACTAAGGGCTTGTTTCCCAGCCGCCAGATCTTTTTTTTTCTAACGGATAGATTTGATATTTTGACAGATTTCCAATACAAATGACTTGAAAGCATCTTGAAAGACATATGTTTTTTTTTGTAGTAGCATGAAATAAGTTGTCGACATGATTGTGTTGTGGGGCGTCGCACGGCAGGCGTGCTACGCTATATTTAACCGGCGAGGGCCGCGAACGCAGGGTGATGCAGGGCCGCCTCACTCATACCATTCACGAACTCAAATCTTAAATCACTAATTCTTATTTTTACATGTGTACCGACTCGGCATTGCTTGCATGAATAGTTTAATCCATACTTAATAATACAAATGTAAAAGTGTTTATGTATGTCTGTCTGTTAGATTTTCATGGCTCATACGTTTAACCGATTTTGACGTTTGGTACAAAGATAGCTTGCATCCCATCATGGACGGACCTAGGCTACTTTTGTCTCGGGATTTTAAAACCGAAATCAACGCGAATGAAGTAGTGTAATAACATCAAAAAGCAATACAGCCGGTTTTTATTATTATAATAAATGTAATAAAGAGCAAAAAAATAGCAGATAAAATCAAGTAATATGCCTTTTCAATATTATCAAAAGGCAAGAGCTACAGAGCCTGATACCGTCAACAAATTAGGTACTGAAACAACTAGGTACACAAAGATCAATGCACGAATGCATGGATAACAAACAGACACATAGATCCATACTCGATATTATATAAATGCTGAAGGGTGTCTATCTGTCTGTCTGCTAGCTTTTCACGGCCCAACCGTTCAACCGATTTTGATGAAATTTGGTACAGACTTAGCTTACATCCCGGGGACGGACATTACTTCGGACGGCTACTTTTTATCCCGGAAAATTAGAAATGCCATGGGATTTAAAAATAACCAAAATATATGTGGACGAAGTCGAGGGCATCATCTAGTTTTTGTATATATGAAACGTGGACATAAAACCCCCTCTTCACTCGCGAGCCATCCGTGGTGCGAAAAAAACATACACACTGCTGTTTCGTGTCGTTCGTGGAAAACTCGTTCAGAGCTTTCCCTCCGCGATTCACACGAGAGTGAAGAGCAGACATAAACTTTTGAAAAATACTTAGGTATATAAGTTCAAAGACAAAAACCATTTTTGAAATTGCGTAAAAACGTTCCCTTGACGCGTTTTGACCGGATGACGGATGTGACTAATATAAATTATAATAATGTTTTTAGGAAAACGATTCAGTGCTACATATTTGCGATTTTATGAATGACAAATCTTAATGCGGTGGTGAGTCAACGTACAGGCGAGGCGTCGAGAATTGTGTGACGTTGTTTCATGGTAATGCACGGACGCGGCACGGGTTGTATTACGTAGGTACAACCGATTTTTGGTGCTTCAAGGTTGCATTAATAACATAGAGCTCGTTACGTCTAACGTACCTACCTACTTATGCGTTGAAAAATTAGTAATTTCGATATTTGCTCGTACGTAAAGAATTAGGAATTATCCCAATAATTTATGTATAGCAGCCAAGGCCATTGCTAGTCTGGAATTGATTTCGTGGACGGGCCAGAAGAAGAAATGAGAAATAATATTTTTGTTGACTTAACGTGGTCCCTGGTCGGTAAAATTTTGCCTATTAATTTGACAGGACGAAAGAATTTTATAAAGTATGCATTCAATACCAAATACCAATTGAAAAATGCAAGAACGAGAGAGAAAAAATATTTCACATGAGTTTTCGGGGGGGAGGGGTGATTTAAACACCAAAAATCCTTCTTTGCCTAGAGCATGCTCTAGCAGCATAGAACAATGTAAATAATGGGTTCATCAATATCGGTGGAAATAAAGAATACAGTATGTAACGTACCTACTTACATACGGGAGACGTCACGATATTCAATTGTTTTTCGTTTGCATTATTCTCCATAAAGATTTTTCGCACAGTCTATCAAGCATATTTCATATTTTAATAAGAGTTTATTCGTAGCACACTCCAAATAAACGTAGTTTGGCGCTCACTTGAACACTAATCAATCAAACTGAATCAATTTTTGTAGATACGTTCTAGAAACAAATATAATATGTCTGTATGGTTTGCCCGATTTCCTTTAAAATATTTAGTTTCAAAGATGCGGGATCAAGGATACAAACCTTTAAAAGTGTGTAACTTTAAAACGACATTTTACGGAAAGCTGGTAACACTGACATAGATATTTGATTGGTTAATATTCAAATGAAAACCAAACTACGTTTTTATGGAGAATTCTGGAAATGCGGTAGGGAAACTTCTCTTAAATAGACTTCGTGTAGGTAGGTATTTCTGAGCTATTCTCTTAATAGGAAGCTTCATAATATTATGTATACTAACCATCGATGATACTAACGAATTAATGCACATAACAAATAACAATGTAGGCATAAACGAATAATAGAGCTTAAATTAATAAGGGGCTAGCCAAGACGCGAGACGTGGACAAGCTTTCATCGCTCATACATTGTAAGATTTTCTAGAAGAAAATTACTACCCCCTTCTGTCACAAGCTTCTTACTAAATAGACATACTTACGGCCCTGTATTTTGTTGAAAAATACGTAAAATTTGAATTTTTGAAATCTTTGAAAAAGTTTGCTTTAAAATCGTAGACTCGTAGACTTTTCGTAGATGCCTCTACGATGTTGTATTTTGACGATTTATCATAGAAGTCTGCCAATCCTCACTTGGCCAGCGTGGTGGACTGTGACCATATCCTTCTCATACTGAGAGGGGACCCGTGCTCTGTTGTGGGCCGGCTATGGGTTGATCACGATGATGATTGCCATTGATGCGGACAAACAAACGCATTTATAATATGGGTAGTGATATTATGGACATTTTCTACACGTTTCCCGAGCGCGTGCGTTGCGCAAAGCAGGGGAGTTTCTTTTTAGTTCACGCAATCATAATGTAGGTCATTAGGTGATATTCATGTGCAGCTATTATTAAGCCGATGCCGACGGAGGCAGCGGTGCAGACGGATTTAAAAGCTCTCTTTATGAAACATTTATGCTTCTAAAGAATAACAATCTTCAATGTTTGTTTTGTTATGGTTGAGACCTGTTAAAGATTTTTAAACTGTGACTTTCACTATCATTATCATCAACTTATCACCGGCCCACTACAGAGCACGGGTCTCCTCTACAAATGAAAGGGTTTTAGCCCGCTGAAATCGCAAATGAAAGGGTTTTAGGTTCTACCACGCTGGCCGAATGTGGATTGGCAAACTTCACACACGTTCAGAACATTATGGAGAACTCTCAGGCATGCAGATTTCCTTACGATGTTTTCCTTCATCCTTAAAGCAAGTGATATTAATTTAGACCCGAAATCGAACCCCCGACTCCCCGAATAGGAGGCCGACGTTTTAACTAAGTACTAGGCTTTCACTGCGTTGTGTGTGTGACTTTAAAAAGCTTTTACTTTTAATTTGTACTTGTACAATTTATATTTGTATACCTACTACTAATGTCCAAGAACCATATAAGTAGCAGGCGGTACGATTTTGCATCACTTTGCGAAGTAAAGTCAACAATGACAGAAGCTTCCAAATAAATAACCAGAAATCAAGACAAATATTCAAGTCCATCTGGTTATACCCCTATGATATATCATTTCGTAATAATATGTACCTACATACAAATCTGGGAAAATCTGGAAATCGATCTCGGCGTCGTGCATCGGGAGAAATAAATAAACGGCAAAAAGTGAAACGAAAAAACAACAGCTGGGCAGCAGTATTGTTGGCCGCATGAGTGAGCGAGATAGGGCACAACTTCGCTTCTTTCAGCAGCCCTAGCCCTACGGCAAACTATACACGTTGAAATTTTAGTGGTTGTCTTCCCGCGGCAGGATGATTGGCCCTCAGTAGTAGTATCGAAATTTTGAGTTAAACTTAAAAAATAAAAATGTTTTTGTTTTGAAATAATTAAAAAAAATCGACAACTCGAAAGTGTGGGAAACAATAGTAACTCCCTAGACGTAACGTGAATAGTTAGGTAGGTACATCCACTCGAAACGCGCTGCCAATAAAGTGAAAAAGTTAAGAGCAAAATAAGCTCTCGCGCGTAGTGATACGGCATAAACTAGCCTGCACGCACGCGGTATCACTATTGGTTCGAGGTCTCATTCGATTTTTGTTTTTCTCGATTGTAAATTTGACATTTTTGACTTTAATAATTTTTTATATTTATAATTCGATTGTAATACCACGACAAAATCATTTCGCTTCGGGAAAACAACCATTAAAATTTCAGGGTGTATAATTTCCCGCTCCGCGATAATACCAATTCCCATTCGCTGATACCTAGTAATATTACCGTCCCATGACTCGCAGGGCAGAAAATGATTCATGCCATATCTGCAGGTGTCCTTCGATATTTCACAGAAAATAAGTCTTCCCCTTTATATTTAGGTTTTAAAGTTTGAGATTTTGCTACTGCAATTTATAGTAGGTAGTGTAAATAAAAATTGTGCAATAATTAAAAAAATATTTAAAAGCATAAAAGTAAATAGTAGATAGTCAATTTTTATTATCAAACAAGCAACTAGTTGACAGTTTTCGCGTAATTAAGTATAACAGCATAGGTGCTCTATAAAATATAGCGTATCTACCCGAAAGCCGTGCCAATAATTTTTATTAAAGCTTTGGAGTTAATTGCTCTGATTGAAACAATCTAATATGCTCAGACTACTAAATACGAGATGAGAGCGTCATGGTCATGTAAACCGAAGTATTTTTGTCGGTATTTAAAAAATTTGGCAATGAAATTAATATAGAGCTGCCATTTGTCTACGATAGAGTTCAAAACCCCATCACATCTCATAAACGCTGAAATATAGTAAAATTATTTTTCTGTCTTTTGGTACCTAGTATTTTAAAATTGGGATAATCAAGTTGCTTCAAGAACACGTCGTCAATCGCATATCTAGCGTACTATGTTAATAGTATTATTGTATACTAGATGATGCCCGCGACTTCGTCCGCGTGGATTTAGGTGTTTTAAAAATCCCGTGGGGACTCTTTGATTTTCCGGGATAAAAAGTAGCCTATGTCCTTACTCGGGATGTAAGCTTGCTTTGTACCATTAGTATTAATATGGATCTATGGATCGGTGTCATACATTTTATATAAAGATGTGCACACAGTGACAGACTGGCTCGCTCCAACTGAACAATCTTCGCGCCAGATTGCGATGCGATCTAGTGGTTGTAACATACCAGTTACCACATTCGAAAACATAGTTATATTGTTGGAAGAACTAGTACATTCTAGATATCGATGGGTGGTAATTAGAGTTGAATGCTTACCGCCATCCGCATATGTCTCCGAGCCATATCCGTCTTGAAGCCCGTTAGCCCATGTACCCTCGTATTTGGCATTGCTCGTGCTGCTTTGCCGGACGCCGTAGCGGCCCTTGTAGCCCTGCGTCCACTCCCCGCGGTACAACCACCGGTCGCGCGACTCGACGCCGAGACCATGCCGTTTGCCGTTCTGCCATTGTCCCTCGTATGAACTGCCACTGTAAAAACACAATTCCATCATTATTTTCCTATTTTAGTAGAAACTATATAAATATGTACAAGAATTATATATCATATTTCGTGTATTCGGTATGGGGAAATCAAAAACCATACGAGATACAGGGAAACTGTGTTAGGGAGGCCTTTAGTTCTTTTTTTTGGGAAATCAATTTTGACACAGTCAATTTTTTTGGTCAAGCGTGAGTTGCCTATAAAAATTAATGCCCTGTGCTGTGTATCATTTCATTTACAATAATATCTTTAGAGATCTCACGAAATTAAAATAAAATGGCCACGGCAGCCGTGCATGCAGCGCGACTACATCGCAGAACGACGTTTTTCCCGACTGCGGGCTGTACAGGAGTGGAGAACGCGGGTAAAGACGCAAGGGGTGCAACGGACCGACGTGAGTTTTTCATGAATATACTTAGTAAAAGACCTGGACAGTGCCATAGGCTACTTTTATCTCGGAAAATCAAAGAGTGCCCACGGGATTTTTAAAAACCTAAATCTACGCGGACGAAGTCGCGGGCATCGGCTAGTTTCTAAATATTTATGTATTTTTTACTGTTCTAGTCCTAAAACTAAACCCATATCGTTTCATCTCTTCATATCTACTATTCCCGACAACATATTGTCGTAGTAAAATTTTATTTTACTTTGATTCTGTTTGCAAACCATTCACACAATATATATACGAAACTTAATATGATTGTATGAACAAGCTAAATATAGCGTAATACCAATAATGAGGTTGATGTGGGAATGTGTGTTGAAAGATGGTATAATACTTCTTGTTATGTTTTTCCTTATTTTGTGCTCGTTAAACTGCCAATACGCATTAAACGTTTAATGGTAACGTAGTATTGTGGTAGAGGCCACAGTCTAGAGTTCTTCTGAAATGTTATAGAGGAAGAGCCTGTGAGGGCCAGACTTTCGTTATTTTATAAAAGCTGAAAGTTTCTCTGCGTATTGTACCCAACACAGGGAGGAACGATCAGCGACTATGAAGTTTGGATCATGGTGGCTTTGGGGTATAACAAGTAATAATGGTGTAAAAAATCTTACGTGAAAGTATAAAGTCAACTTTTTTATATTTTTTTTTATTCGGAGTAGTATTAGATATCTCGTCATGCATTGCCAGATTTAGTGTCGTTGCCACCCCCTACCAGACACCCGCCAAGTCTGCCAGTAGGCAGAACTTTTAAATTTTAAAGGCGTCTGGCAGGGGGTTGCCACGACACTAAGCGTCTGGCAAAACAATTATAACTAGCTTATTCCCGCGACTTCGTCCGCGTAGACTACACAAATTTCAAACCGCATTGTACCCCTATAGGGGTTAAATTTTCAAAAATCCTTTTTAGTGGATGTCTACGTCATAATAGCTATCTGCATGCCAAATTTAAGCCCGATCCGTCCAGTAGTTTGAGCTGTGTGTTGATAGATCAGCCAATCAGCTTTTCTCTTTATAAATATAGTTAACTAGCTGATGCCGCTGAACTTCGTCCGCGTGGAATTAGGTTTTTTAAAAATCCCGTGGGAACTTTTTGATTTTTCGGGATAAAAAGTAGCCTATGTCACTCTCCAGGTCATCATCTATACTCATGCAAAAATTACGTCAATCCGTTGCACCGTTGCGACGTTATTGAAGGACAAACCAACAAACCAACAAACCAACAAACAAACACACTTTCGCATTTATAATAAGGGTACTGATTAACTTGATGATGCAAACGACTTCGCCCGCGTGGATTTAGGTTTTTTAAAATCCCGTGGGAAACTCTTTAATTTTATGTGAAAAGCTGGCAGACAGACAGACAGACACACTTGCGCATTTATAATATAAGATATACATATATATATTGGATATACCTAGTTTTTGTGAACAAAATAGATATATCAATCAATCAATCATCAATCAATCAATACTTATAATAAAACTGTAACAGGTCAAATTCTGTACATTGAAGATATTTTGAAAAATTTTTTTTGAGGGCACTCTATAATCGATACTGAACCCAAAACTGTAATTTTTTCATTTTTGTCTGTCTGTCTGTCTGTCTGTATCACGGCCGCGCATCACGCTGAAACTACTGAATGGATTCCAATGAAACTTGGTACGATTTGAGGTCATACTATGAGGAAGAATAAAGGATACTTTTTATCCCGAAATTCAGCATGGTTCCCGTAGGAGAGGGGATGAAAGTTAAAATGTATACTGAGTTGTAATTCATTAACGCGTAGTCCGATTTCATTCATTCTTTTTTTGTTAGAAAGGGGATATTTTAAAGATTGTTCCGTAAATATTTCAAGGTCATCGGTTTTTAACCGACTGTCAAAAAGGATTTTTTCTACATCGATTTTTTCGAGGTTTCTGGACCGATTTGCAATTTTTTTTTAAATCAACAAAAAAAAGTTTTTGTGGTGGTCACATAAAAAATTCTGGATTCAACTCCTCAATCCTGATGCTGCAAAGTACTAAAGTCCTAAATCGTGGGGATTTTAGAATTTCTGATAGTGAATTGATATTTTAGGTATCAAGCAACGGCTTCACGATGACACTCCCAGTCCGAAATACTCTAACCTGATGATGCAGGGTACAGCACTCCTAAACCATAAAGATTCAGGAACTGTTCCTGTACTGTCCTATTTGATAATAAAACACACTTACAATCTCACAAGTGAATGTAGGGTACACGAATCACTCGACACGTCCGCACCCGGCCTGAGCTTACGGCAGACTGGCGCTTGTTCGCGTACACTACATCCCTTCTTTATTTTTATTTATTTGAAATAATAGTAATAAACATGTTTCATTTAAGTAACCTTTTTACAAGCGCTTTTGAGTCGTCGGGTAGTTTTAATTTACCACTGGTTCGGAATGCCGTTCCTACCGAGAAGAACCAGCAAGAAACTCGGCGGTTGCTCTTTTTAATTTTTCAATTTACAATGTTATTATACCATACTATAATACAAGCCATTGCAGCCCCGTGCATTGCTGGAGCGAGTCAAATGATTCAAAATTACAATAGCTTTTAACGTTTCAACTTAAACACCTATAACATGGCAGATAACTAATTAAGTTTTAAATATAAGTATTTGTTATACATTTCTAGCAAAATTTAATACAACAACTTTGGTTTTAATTCTTTTTACCAACATTCGAAACCAATTTACTTTAGTATAAAATATAATCTATCAATCAACAAAGAATCTACGCTAGTTCACCATTTGCTCCTAAATCATTATTACTGCTATTTTGATTTCCAACAGTCCATGAATCATTTACTTTCTTTATATGAACTACGTTTTGGTGACATTGTGTCCCGGATTCATCATCTTGAATATCAACATCTCAACCACTCACGTCCGTTACTGTATGCGTAGTGGGATTGAAATAGTAAGTAATAGTACCATCAGAAAATGTTTAAAATTGACAACTGTTTTGTTAAATAAATATTTCTCATTTTTCCATTTTCATTTTCATTTTCAACTGCTGTCTGTCGCCTTCCTTTGAGATCTCTATACTCCTTCCCTTTTCCCCTTTATTTGTAGATCCCTGTCTCTTACTTCTTCGTCTATTGTTTTGTATCCCATGTCTGGTGCTGCTGGGATCTCGTCTCAAAACTGTCTTTTATAAAATGATTCCAAGGGAGATTTGCTTACAACAGAGTGAGGAGTACTATTATACATCATTAAGCAACTGAAAATGTCCTCTTTCTAATCCCTGTTTTCAGCCTGACAACTTTTTAGATGTTTTAAAACGTCTCGATTTTTTGCCTCACAAATTCATCCTTCATTTGAGGCTAATACGGGACCATATTATAGAATGATTCCACCTTCCTTACAATCGGTTTGATGTCTGCACAAATAGCGATTTTAAACAAGCGAAAATTTAGTAGCAGCATAATCGATAAACAAATCCGACCATTTAGGACCTTTATGTAATAGTGAGTTTAGCTTGAGTCATTTACAACGGACGATGCATCTAGAACGAGTCTGACTGCAAGTAGAGACTTTATCGTCGCGTTGAACACCCTGGTGTGGAATAACATGTTGTACGTCAGAGCAATCTTGCGTTACAGGACTTAAGTAATCTTTCACTAAATATTCCTCAATTATATTATTGTAATTATTATATTTTCTAATTTGCGTTCTGTCGTATTTTTATAAGTATCTTGCAACCTTGTTCTTCCTTGCCAAGGAAGTTACTCTTAGAGGGAGGTACCTCTTCCAATTCAAAATTGCGTAAATAATTATTTTATTTTATTTTATATGGAAAACCAACAGCTTAAATTAACATATTATAATCTTATAATTAAATAACTAGAAGCTAGTAATAGGTTCTCACAGGTAGATACAAAATTAAAATTCAAAGAACACAGTGAAAAGCAAACTATAACTAAATATAATTACATTATGCTAGCAAACAAATTCATTAATTGTCTAAGTGTTCATTTGTAATAACACCCAGCGTTTGCGTTTGTGAAGGAGAAGTGGATTGCGTTAGCGGAGCTTGACCAATAATAATGTACCCAAATGTAGTTTGCAATGCGTGAAGCATACCTACCAGGTGGAGCCGCTACGCGGTCTGATAGCAGGATTTGCCTAAACATTTGCGCGCCAAATCATATCAACCTTACTTGGAAGATGGTAGGTATTATCTGCGAATGGTACCCTCTCTAAGTAGTTAAGCATCCGATAATAATGTGGGTAAGTGAACTGTGATTTTGTCAACAATCAACGCCGTGAGCGAATATGATCTATCGATAAATCGACTTATACTCTTTATTCTACTGGAAGTACCTCTGAACCCGTTCACAATCGCGGGATTTGACTGCGTCTTGACTGTTACTTGACTGCGTCTAACACAATCTTTTGTTATGGTTATGTAGCGTTATCTATAAGGTATTTGAGGATATATTCTGCTAGAGTCTAAAGTGCGAATGGAAGCGGTTGCGAGCAAAACGGTCGTGCGCATATTATTATTAAGCTAGTAAAGCGAGATTGCGATTTGACTCTGTTACTTTGTGTCAGAAAGGTCTGCAAGTGTGCGATCACCTTTATGCCCAGAAATCTCGTTTTAGTTATCTCTATGGAGTAGCTTGTGGTGTTTTGCTCCGCAAGTATAAGATTTATCCGATTGGCGTAGCCGATTTTCTCGAAAAGAAAAGGATAAACAAGATGTGCATCCTTGATTAGACTTAGGACAGCAGTAGTGTTTGTGCGTAACGTTTTTACAAGGCAGGCATAACTGATTTTTATCACCAACCGAAATATCAAAAGATTTTGATGTAAGTATATGAAGAGGGTATATTTTTGGCGAAGGTAGTTTGCGTTGGCGCAGATTTTTATTTTCAATTGACGTGTGATGAGAATTCTCAGGAATTCTATCATTTACTTTAGCTGATTATTTTATAACTCATTAAAATTATCCCAAGTAGATACTTTTTAGAGCGCATATACTTTTTATACAAGTGAGTGAATAAATTAAGTCTTTATTTTCTATATTCAACTTTTCAACCGCTACGATTAATGTTCCCCAAACATCTAAGAACGAGTTTAAAATTAAAGTTAAAGTTAAGAACTTGATCTAGGTAGTTTTAACTTAAGGTGCGAACATCTTGGTATTTCTCTACCAATGTTGAGTAAATAAGCTCATAACCATCCCCAGAGGGCTCAATCCCTGCTATGGAGGTCACGGCAGCGTCTAGAAGCTGGCCTAATAATTTTTTTTTTTCTACTAAGTTCTTTATTTTTGTGAATTTTAGTACTGAAGCATTCATAAAAGATAGTTGTTTTATATCTCCACCAAATGTATGTAAATTTATAGATGGCAATTTTACCTTAGACTTACAAGACGTCGCAGCTTGACAAAATCTTGAGTCTTTAAAGCCAATGTTGATGGCAAACGCTTTTAATTTGAGTTGAACGGTCAACTCAAATTGAACCCACGAAAACCGATCTTCAATGCAATTAAAGATGGAAAATTCGCGAGATAATCTGGATTATTTTAGTATAGAGTAATATTCAACTTCTTAATAAGGTCTATGTATTCTGTGCATGATTTTATTTTTTATTAGCGGCTTTCAACAGGAAATTTCATCTTCACTTGTCATATTTTAAGACGCGTTATATTTGCAAAATAAGCTCCTACCTGAGTCTCCAATACTAACACTTCTGTACTGACCTTTGGGGTCGAACCTTCTCCTTTCGTCATTTTCGACTTCCGAAATCGGAAATCTCCTTTTCCACGAAAGAAAATAGGTATTCAATAAATAAAGTGAATTATAAAATTATACAGGTAGGTAGATAAGCGAATTGCGTAACTGGCTTGCGAGAAAACTAAGTATGTACTTACCTATTCAATTAATATAGTACGTATGCAGAATTTAAATTCTATAAGCAAGTAGGTAAGCGAGTTTAGTAGTCACGGACCTATAACAAGTAGGTATATATTCCGAATTAAGTAACTAGTCAATTAATTTAAAGTATTCAATTCATATACTATGACGCGGTAGGAATAAAAGTTTTTAACTGTAGGTAGGTAGACAATTTTGCCTACTGAATCTTTCGATACGAATAGGTACCTAACTTATGTGATTCACTGAATTCACTTATGCGATTCAATTTAGATACACTGCACTGTACCTAAATATTGCACTGTATGAAAATCTTTCCTGTGTTTTGGATACGATAAGTATGTCAATTATATAGTTACTTTTAATTAATATTAAAATAACTACTTGATTAAATGAGTGAATATCATGGATTTTATCATAAAGATCAGGTTCCATCCAAGTTCGAAGTGACCAGTGTGGATGATGCATGAGTCATTTTGACTCTTATTTTTGCGTGGCTTTTACTGAAAATCAGTAACAGTATTACAACTGCGTAGCCCTATCATACTGTTGCAAGTATTAATTGCGTGGCTTTTACTGAAAATCAGTAACAGTATTACAACTGCGTAGCCCTATCATACTGTTGCAAGTATTCATTGCGTGGCTTTTACTGAAAATCAGTAACAGTATTACAACTGCGTAGCCCTTCACACTGTAATTTAATCTGCGTGGCCGTTTTTTTTAAATCTGCGTGGCCGTTTCATTTAATATGCGTGGCCGTTTTATTTAATATGCGTGGCCGTTTAATTTAATCTGCGTGGCCGTTTTATTTAATATGCGTGGCCGTTTAATTTATTCTGCGTGGCCGTTTGATTGAATCTGCGTGGCCGTTTTATTTAATCTGCGTGGCCGTTTAATTTAATTAGCGTGGCCCTTTGTTATTTACTCATTGCGTGGCCGTGCAACTTTTTATATAACTGGATCATCTCACTATAAATTGTGCAAGTATACAAATAGATAAGTAGACAATGAGATAAGTGCCAAATTTTAAATATTGTGATGTAATTATTGTTACTAATATATAATGAGATAATCAAAGTAACCAATACACATATTTTCTACCTCGACTTAATCCAATTAAATTGTTATTTAAACTCTCATATTTCGAATTATTAGTTAAAACATTTAATAGTCAAACAATATTTAACAAATATTGCACCAATAAAATGTCTTCATCATTATGTCGATCATAATTTAAGTAAATATATCTATTTAACTATTTAACTGATCGTAGGTAGGCAGCGTTCAGTTCAATTCAATTCAATTTTATTTATAGTATACGTGCACAAAATATTTTTTGTGAATATCCATATTATAACCATAGTTTCGCATAATTACGTGGCCTTATTTCCGTTCTATTTGATACGATGCATGACCCTTAACAATGAAGGATATAGGTATGAATCCGTTTGCCACTAACAATTGTTTACGTATCTACCGTACGTACTCGTGTTCATAAGACGCGATTCTGATTCACTAATTTAATGTATGTATTCTATTAGGTTACCTATACCTAATATACATTAGACAACAATTTGTTATAGGCTATTCGAACCGACGTTAGGCAGGTACACGTAAACAACAGATGGGCAACAAATAATAATTACCTACTATACCTTCCTTTATTTCACTTTTTTTTTCCTTTTTAGGGTTACATTTTTTAAATCCTAGTCTCGTCGCCACTTGTACTGTCCTATTTGATAATAAAACACACTTACAATCTCACAAGTGAATGTAGGGTACACGAATCACTCGACACGTCCGCACCCGGCCTGAGCTTACGGCAGACTGGCGCTTGTTCGCGTACACTACAGTTCCTGGTGAAATAATATTGTAAATGCCAAGCTATGAGTATGTTATTGAATTCCAAGTCTCAACTCTTCAATCCTGATGCTGCTGGTGAATTGATATTTTAGGTACCAAGCAATAACTACTTACACTAACAAGCTTAAAATAAAATAAAAACGTTAAAAAACCGACTTCCAAAGACACTACAAAGTAAAAAATAACTTTTGTTTCTACACGTGTATGAATGTATGAAGTCGGGCGAGCATAATAAAAGAAACTAGAAATCAAAGCGTGAAGCTCGCCCGTCTTCGACGTATTATATACACGTGTAGAAATAAAAGTTATTTTTTACTTTGTAGTGTTTTTGGACGTCGGTTTTTTTAATATTTTTATTTTTGTAGTTTAGGAATTACAGACATTACAATCATCAATTAGGTACATTTAACTTGAAACCCGGAATGTACAGGAATCTTTAAACGTACAGCTCAGCTTAAGCTGGCGTGTGCGATTTATCGAACTTATCTAGGCATAGATGAATAGACATACGGTCTATGATCACGGCATCGTACCAGAACGCTAAATCGCATAGCGGTACGACTTCGCCAGTGGGGTGGTAATTAGCCACGGCCGAAGCCAGACCAGACCAGACCAGAGGAAATTTAGAATTTATAAAATTCGTAACTGACACTGCCGGGAATCGAACCTGGACCTTCCATTGATAAGACTACAACATTACCGTGCTACAGCGCTTACCACTGTGCCAGGGAGGTAGTCAAAATTAGAATTAATAGGTAGGTACACTACCAAGCAACGACTAGATATAGTACGCGACAGGTCGAGATGGCAATTGGGTTATGAGGCTTGGGGACGCGAACGCCACGCACACCCCCATAGCCGGCACCGCGCATAGCGCATACCCACCCCGATTGCCATCTCGACCTATCGCGTTCTATACATGATCAAACTTCAAGTGCCAACTTCTCAACCATCATCATCATGATGACGGGTAGCTACTGTAATTCTAGATTTGAATCAGCTATTTTAGAAATAAAAATAAAATAAAATAAAAATCTTTTTTATTCGAATAAACTTTTACAAGTACTTACGAATAGTCGGATGCTCTTTTCAAAGAATAGTCGATGTTGAATTGGTATAAAAGTTACGCTTAGTATAAACTATGGCTTACGTACCTACCAAGCAACGACTTCATGATTCAACTCCATATCCCAACTCTTCAACCCTGATGATGCAGGGTATTGCATTCCTAAGCCACTGTTGATTGTGAAATAATATTGTAGATGCCAAACATATATACCATTATTGAACTTCAAGTTCCAACTCTTCAATACTGATGCTGCAGGGTACTGCACTCCTAATCTATGGGTTTTTAGGAACTGTTGATGGTGAATTAATATTGTACCATTTACTATTGCACCAAACCACGACTACATGATTGAACTCCGTTCACAAAAATCCACGCACTCCATCGAAATCCTATTCTGTTCCAAACTTATTCGCCAGCGAGACAAGAGTGGAGAAGACGGATAGGGACGTGTGAGGGATGCAACGGATCAACGTGATTTTTTACGTCATCATCAGCCTGCGGACGTCCACTGTTGGACTGCCTTCCCTAAAGGGCGCCACCACACCCGGTCTTCAGCCTTCCTCATCCAGCCACTTCCCGCCAGCCTCTTTATATCGTCGGTCCATCGTGCTGGAGGGCGTCCCACACTATGCTTGCCTACCTACGCGGTCTCCACTCAAGGACTTTCCGGCTCCAACGGCCATCACCTCTACGACAGGCATGACCTGCCTTCTTTTATCCCGGAAAATAAAAGAGTTCCCATAGGCTTTTGAAAACCTACATCCACGCGGACGAAGTCGCGGGCATCAGCTAGTTTATTAATAAAGATGGCATACACAAAATCGACTTATTAAAAACCGCCATAAACCGCTATTTTAGTTATTATTCTAGGATTTACTGTGTGAATCCAAAATTAACGTTTATCACAAAACAGCTCGGGTTGTACCATTTGACTTGGTACCTTAATCTTAGGTTTTACTACAAAATCGGATAAAAGATTTAACTCGGGCCGTCAAATTAGCACATAGACACAAATGTGTGCACATAAGAACGACAGTACTACTTCATGGCGAATGTAGAAAACAACTTGTTATAACTATGTCACATAATTAAACTCCTATCTTTTGATCATTATACTTTAGACCATATTTATAATAAGTATCCTTAGCTATAAAAATCTAAAACTTGACGAATATTTTATTCGAAAATCATAAGTAAGCACAGATTACAGGTAAGTACATATTATATGCAACACACTGGCAAGAGTGCAAATAATTATTATTTTCGTTTATTTTCTCAGCCTTGAAAAATTAATAATTCGGATATTTCCTACTACCAAATACCTAACAAGTCCTTAATTTTTAATTTTCAGTCGTACAAATCAGTGTGGTCTTCTTTTACAAGACATTGGTACTTTACAAAAGGCTTTGTCTCTTCAAGAAAAAATAATGTGTCGCTGGAAAATGATAGCGGTTTTTTATATAACAACATTGCTGTGCATCTAAAATGCTCTTAGAACTGGAGTGTTTAATGTGGTTAAGCATTTTAACAACTCCAGTACCACAGAATAATAGTAAAACAGATTATATTCTGTTTACTAAGGCCGACAACTCTCAAAGTTTACTACTTCTTTTTTCATTTACTTATTTATTTAACTTATCTGTTACTAAAATAAGTTTGGATAGATATATCTTCATTTATCTTATCTTCATATTGTAATAAATAGCGCACGTGTAATCTTGTACAGAAAAAAAACAAAGCCTAAATGGTTAAAATCAATAGCTGAACATGTCGGTATATGCAACTCAAGATATTATAAGTAATAGGTACCTGTATATATCTACTCGTGTGTCTGTATCCCGTATCCGTTAACATCAACAGATGTACGGGCTGTGAGTAACACTGAAATTCCTTTCAGTTTTTATTAGTTGCGGTAAGATAATGGATCGGTCTGTTCTACGGGCGGATCCAATCGAGTCTAAACGCTATTTATAACGCACCGCAGTTACATATTCTGCAGTATCGTATTCGTAACTGAATATTGCAAGTTAAACCCGGTACTCGTAAGCTCCAAGTCCACAGCTCTACCTTCTTTATAGTGCTGTATAGATATTATAAAGTCCTTGAGCAGAGAATGGTCGGAGCCGCTAACCATTATAAGTTATTCAAACGAATTCACGACTGGGACCACCACCATTATTTTGTTTGCTTATTATTTTGCGCGGGTTTTTTGATCGTTAGGTAAATATCAAATTCCAATAGAATTAGGGCGTAAAAATTCTCACTGTTTAAGTTTATTTATATTATCTACAAGTTTAAGCGAACTGCGCTACCTTATACAAGCTATTTGGAAGTTTAAAAATTAATTAGGTACGTACCTACATAATACTTAGATTAGTATTTTGGAATTTTCAGTAATATTATCAGAATTATAGTATTCTACTTATACGTTTAGCTCTTATTTGTACTTCTATGTCGCGAGTATGATAAGGTTGCGTTGCCATTTTTGGTCATACCTACACATGCCTACACACAACAAACTTTTGATAGAGCGTGGTAGTTTTTGAAGTCGGCGCCAAACCAAAAAAACCAGTCAAGTGCGAGTCGGACTTATTTGCATGCCAAATTTTAACCCGATCCGTCCTAGTTTGGGCTGTGCGTTAATAGAGCAGTCAGTCAGCTTTTCCTTTTATATATTTCAGATTGAATACAATAGAATAGATTTAGATTTATTTATTTAGATTGGTTTGAAGCATTTATTGAAAATCTTTTAGTGCTTTTACTCTCAATCAATAAAAAAGTTTTATTTTTCAAAATCCCGCGGGAACTCTTTGATTTTCCTTGATAAAAAATAGTCTATGTGTTAATTCAGGGTATAATCTATCTTCATTCCAAATTTCATCCAAATCTGTTCAGCCGTTTTTGCGTGATTGAGTGACAAACATCCAAACTTCCAAACATCGACACTTTCACATTTATAATATTAGTAGAATTATGTGGAAAAATAAAATAAATAAAAATAAAATAAAAATCTTTTTTATTCGAATAAACTTTTACAAGTAAAGAGGTTTGAACTAATCGGTTGAATGATTGTACTTTCGTTTTGAAAACAAGTGTCTAATAACTGATAATTAATTTTTTTTTAAAGTTTGTATATGGTGGTGGTGGTGCATTACGACTAAGATAATAAATAACTAATCTAGAACAGTTTTTACCCCACACATTATTATATAGGACATAGGTTATACTTATCGTTGACTTCAACACGGCATCGCACCTACGAGATCTTAAATAATAAATAGCTCACCTTTAGATCAGTAATGAACTACGGTCCAGGCCAAGGGCCGGCATATCCATAAGAACAAATTATAGGCAACCACCTAGCCCTAGAACGCTGATTAAAGGATGATTTATGCCAACGCGTGGCGGGGGAAGCATGGCGAAGGTACAGAGCAGGCCTGTTAGCACGAGTTCGGGCGGGTAGCTCGCACGACTGTTCTGTGTCTAGCAATAAAAATAATAAAAAAATAGTTAATAAACACTATAATTGTACTTATCTGCCGCTTTGCGTGCCGGAGAACAGTTTGTGTAAAATTTAAAAAAAATACGCTCACTGCGCTTGCGAATTAGTCGCGAGGTTTGTTTTGCAAAACTTAGGTATAAGAGATCGCTCGCTCAAGCTTTTTATTATTCAGTATCTGGATCTGATTTTTTTGACGCTTTCGTTATGAATAAGCATATTATACTAAGTATTTTCTCAATCGTGAGTAAACATCGTTTTAGATTACTAAAATAATTGAAAAGATCCATACTAATATTATAAATGCAAAAGAGTGTCGGTCTGTCTGCTACGACTTAACCGATTTTGACGAGGTAGGTACTGAGGGTGAGGTAGGTATTCCAGGGACGCACTAAGCTACTTTTTGTTCCGGAGCATCAAAGATTTCCCACGGGATTGTGCAAGAAACCTAAATCCACATGGATAAATTTTCGGACATCATAAATTGGTACAAAGACAGCTTGCATCCTGATGAAGTTGCACATAGGCTACTTTTTATCCCGTAAAATTAATTTTGCGTGTGATTTTAAAATAAAACTATAGGTATCCACGTGGACGAAGACACTGGTATCCTGTAGTCTAGTACTTTATAAATTAAAACTTTACAGTAGTGAGTAGGCGCCTGCTTCACACCGTGTATTTAAGAGGTAGGTATATTTACAATAGCATGCAATTTAAAAGTTGTGAACCATCACCTAGCAATTTAAGTGGCCGTAATCACACAACGCAGAAGTACCGCCAATCACCATACTAACTTTCAGCTTTTATCATCTCATTTCCTACTGAGTCTCTGGCCGTGGAAACAAAGTCGCAAACACGATTACTTACTAAACACCATTACATGACCTACAACTTGGCTGTTAGCCGCGGCAACCACCCACATGGCTGACGCACCTTGCTTGTCACGCGAGTGACAATGGTTTAGGCTCGAGGACATCGTTTACCACTTGGAATTTAAAACATCTTTTTATTAATACAAATTTTTATAATGTCGTAGTCTAAATTTATAGTAGGTATTGCCGCTGATAATCAAATTTTCTTCTCTATCTATTTACTCTCTCTCATCTCTATAATTTCAAAGCGAAAATAACCTATATTTAGTCAATAAAATACCTATATAAATGATTCATAGTCTAAACACGTGTTTAGAATTTCGTCATTGTAAATTTCGTACATGGAGAATTTTCGTCTAAATGGCACGTTTTCTGTGATTTTATTGACATTCATTTTACTCAGTAAGGTCCTCTTACTTTTTGCTTCTACCTGCATTAAATGCCTATATCATAGTAAAATTGCCTAAAATCAGCAAACTCAGTTTTTGCTTTTCACCTGGAAGGAAAACTCAAACGAATTACGAAATAGGTACCTAGGTAGCTTAATTTTCTGTTTCCAGAAAAACTAATCCTGAACATTTCAGCTTTCTGGCGTCATCCAGACCGAAGCTTTGACTGCTCGAGAATACGACGAAACGCTTCGAGAAAAGGTACGTAGTGCCCCGTCCTTTAGTTCGGCTCGTCTTGGCAGGGCACTGCCGTGCCCCCTGATTCAGATAGGAACTTCCGAGTTTTTTAGAATAGAATAGAATGTTATTTTATTCATGTAAATTTTTACAAGTGCTTATGAATAGTCAGGTAGTTTTAATTTACCACTGGTTCGGAATGCCGTTCCTACCGAGAAGAACCAGCAAGAAACTCGGCGGTTGCTCTTTTTAATTTTTCAATTTACAATGTTATTATACCGTACTATACAAGCCATTGCAGTTCAAGGAAAAAGATCAAAAATTCAAATTAGTTCCCGAATGAAAAATAAACAGTTTTTGGTTCCTTCTCCTTTTAATACAGGGCAAGATATAAGGTGTTTTTTTGCTATGAACACTCCAGGCACCCATAACAAAGGCAGAAGAACAGCCTAAGTTTTACCGCTACGAGCGCTACGAGTAGATACGTCTGTCTGTGGCTCTGTGGCATCGTAGCGACTAAACCACAGAAGTGGAAATTTTGTTTTGTTGTTTATACTTTACACCATAATATAGTAGATAATCTATGCTTTACACTTTATACTTTTCTTACTAAGTACTTTTCGTAATACGGTTAGGTACTAACCAAGAATATTTTATCTGGGTTCGTAACGGAATATAAGCCTAATGTCTTTTTGTAACTGGTTACTACGAAACGATGTCAGCAATTTTAATCGTACTTATTCCGTTACGAACCCGGATAAAATAAGTATTTGTAATTAGTAACCAGTTACGAAAAGACGAAATCTAAATCTTATTTCGTAGCTGGTTACGAAACATTGGTTAGCAACGTGGACGGAACCGTTCAATGTTTAATTGATATGGTTCTGATGAAAATCTGTTCAGCGATTTGAAGATTAAGTATCAGCTGATTAAGGCATCTCATTCATACAATTGATATTATTACGTAGTACTATTTCTGTTACCCACCTAGTTTGCAATCGTTAGAATTGTTTGACCAGTAGACAAAAAAACTTATCAAAGGTCTGATGCTGGAGCAGGAAGTTGAAAGTCATGGCAGGTTTATCGAACACGTAGACCCGTGGTAATTTCACTTTTGTAGGATGTTTTAAATTTTTTAATTTGAATCATCCTACAAACAAAAAGTTCCGTATCC
Source organism: Maniola hyperantus (assembly GCF_902806685.2). Lineage (NCBI taxonomy): Eukaryota > Metazoa > Arthropoda > Insecta > Lepidoptera > Nymphalidae > Maniola > Maniola hyperantus. Next base: position 11,356,878 of record NC_048536.1, on the reverse strand, counting down.
CAAAAGGAAAAAGGAACCCTTATTACTTTGTTGTCTATCTGTCCATCTGTCGTGACTGTCAAGAAAAATCAAAGTAAGATAACTGTACCAAGTGGGGTATCATATGAAAGGGTTTTACCTGTAGATTCTAAAACTGATTTTAATTTATTTTTGCGCATAATAGTTTTTGAGTAATCTGACTCGCACGTGGCCAGTTTTTTGTTTGTCTGGGCATGCTTCGAAACTGCTGCACCTAGTTTGACGGGAATTCTTAGATAAGGCAGATTATTGCAGATTGCAGGCAAAGGTTAATTTAAGAAGGACTTGATCGTATATGATACCTTCTTACTCTATAGAAATCCGTTCATGAACGAAATTATGTCAATCACCTCATTATTTTTAATCCTCGCATACTTTAGTAAGAGGCCAAGTCCTCGAGGTCAATCAGAGCGACATTACGATGGGATACTACACAGGTTCCAATACGAATAAGTTTTCCACGAGCTTTAGCTGAAACGCCTCTAGTCTATGGATTTGCGTTAATTAACATTTTATGTGCCAGTACCTAATGTATTTTAATGAAGTATTAGAGCGCGCCAAGAGAAAATAACCATATAGTTATTACCTAAACGCACATACCTATCTATGGTTAGCGGTTGCTGAAAATCTATACTTCTATAAGTAACTACAAATATTATAAAGAGTTTTGTTTGTTCGTAATCGATAAAATCTGAAAATGCTGAACTGATTTGAATAATGCTTTCACCATTAGATAGCTACTTTTTCCAGAAGTAACAGGCTGTAGTTATATTGAATATAGGTAGGTAGGTATATCACTACCCCTATTATAAATGCGAAAGTGTGTTTGTTTGTTGGTTTATTGGTTTATCCTTCAATCACGTCGCAACGGAGCAACGGATCGACGTGATTTTTGCATGGGTATAGTCAAAGACCAGGAGTGACATAGCCTACTCTTCTATCCCAGAAAATCAAAAGAGTGCCCAAGGTATTTTTAAAAACCTAAATCTACGCGGACGAATCCGCGGGCATCAGCTAGTGGGTTAAAATATCTTTCACCCGAACGAAGCTGGGCGGATCTGCTACCACATTATATTTGTATAAACAGTGAAGTAATAGATACACCCAGTGATACACCCATAGATAATACACTTGATACACCCTTGGGTACACCTGACATGGTGATAATTATGGTAAGGTAAGATGAACCAAGGACACAGTTCACGACAGTTGAGGAACTTCTAACAAAACGTCGAGGCTTAGACGTCACTGGAAGGCATCAAGAGTTAGTACATTTGACGCAGGTAGCCCTAAAGTAGCCCTAGTTTTTCTATGTTTTTCATCACCATAGCCCACATATCGTCGATTCAGGATCAAACCGAGAGTTCCCTCACTTTAGTTCACTCTGCCAAGGATGATAGCGGGCTATCGATGTAAGTTTTCATAGGTACTTTCTTGTTTTAGTTACTTATAGACTATGTTGTTAACTAGATGTAGGTAATCCTTGCGGCTTTTCTAATGGAAGATTGATGGGTTTAGAATTACCTACCTAGTGAAGGTCCTACGTGGTAAATAAATAAGTAACACGAAGAAACCAATATTGTGTTTTTTCTGTTTGTGTGAAAAAAAAAAAAAAAAAAAAAAAAAGTAATATCCAGACCCTTATATAACTTCTTCTCGGTAGGAAAGGCATTCCGAACCAGTGGTAGATGCATCCGACTATTCGAAAGTACTTGTAAAAGTTTTTTTTAAGTTTTTTTATATATTACTTAGGTACCTACTTAGTTGGGTACTTAATCTCTACTTTTCAGCTCTCGAAATATCTAGAAGATATTAAACAAAATTGCCATCTCCTTTTGTCTGTGCTGTCGCTTAAACATAACTTCATAAGCAATCATTGCAGTTTACACCGTAATTTGGAACATTTCACGAGGAAGGTTTAATATTTTAAGGTGCTTTTTGCACTGCATCCAATCCGGATTCAAAAAATTCATATCTAAAAAAGCCGGATCTAATTCGGATGTTGATTTTACACGGTGTCCGTTTCGATAGATGTAGCTTGCATTATTCTTTGACCAGCAACGGTTCAGATTATAGACCATTGGTACGTACGCAGTGCGCAAGCGTTCATACAAGTAATACTTAGGTATTGTGGTTAATTCAGTCTGTGAATAATGGTCGAAATTGGAGGTATTTTCGGTATCGGAAAACGAATTTTGGATCTCGTGCGCTTGCCCCTGATATAAATAGGGCATATTTACAGCTCCTTTTGGATCGAGAATTTTTTGGATTCGGATCTGATGCAGTGCGAAACGAGCCTTATACATATTCACAATTGCAGCACAATTGTAGTTACAGTTAGAACATAGTAATTAGTTACCTAAGTCCTAACCATGTTAAGGAATACTACCAGTCATGGTGACCTTCATTTCGTTAATTTACCTACTTGAAACTGGTGATTCACCGTTTCGAAACTCAGAAAATTTCTAAGAAGACTTAATAATTTTCTTTACAAAATAAAGTAATTACAAAGTATAAGGTAGGTATGTAGCAACTTTGCGAACCGAAAAGTTTTGACTAAAGAAAACTCAGCAAAGGTTTCGCAAAATAATATAAAGTTTGATTTTATATTACTTCTCTTTGAAGAGCAACAATGGAACTACAAATGGAACCTATAGTCCACGACAGGTCCGTGAGATGGCAATCGGGGTATGAGGCGGGGGAACGCACCACACAATCGCACGTTACCCACCCGGTAAGCGCGGGGGCTGTGCGGGTGTGCGGGGCGTTCCCTTCCCGATTTCCATCTCGACCTGTCTACTCTATGCCAACTTTGATCGTACCTACTTTAATTTCTAGCCTTTCTTATGAACTTTTTCGCTAGTTAGTATACCTAACTAGCAGTTGCCCGCGACTTCGTCATTCGTTCGTTTCTTATGAGATCTGAAATTTTCCCGCTGCAAAAGGCCTCACTTACCTACTCACTCAGTCTCACCTTAAGGCACGGAACCCAGAACACCTAAATGTCTATTTTCATATCTCTAACTTCAAAAACATAGGATTTTCATATAACTTTTCAACCCCCATTTCACCCCCTTAGGGGGAGAATTTAGTTGCATCCTTTCTTATCTGATACCCCTACCCCCTAGAAAGAATCTACGTTTCAAATTTCAAGTAGGTAAAAATAACAATAGTAAAACTTTTCTATAAAACTTTTCCTCCATATTTTATCACCCTTAGGGGGGATTTTCCAAAATTACATTTTCATGTATTTATTATTTAAAGCTAATAACCTAAATGTCGATTTACACGTCTCTAACTTCAAAAACATAGGACTTTCATACAATCTTCGACCCCTCTTACACCCTCTTAGAGGGGGATTTGAGTTAGATCCCTTCTAATCTGATACTTACCCCCTAGAAAGAACCTACGTTTCCAAGTAAAAATAACAATAGTTAAAACTTTTATATAAAAACTTTTCCCCCTATTTTACCACCCTTAAAGGGGGATTTTTTTATTTTTTTCATGTAGGACAGCATGTGCTAGTTATGATAATGTCAATCATCTTTCCACCTGCTCGGAAAGAAGATTCTACTACGAAGAGCCAGCAAGAAACTCAGTAGTTGCCCTTTTTTGAAACAACAAAATGTTGCAAAAAATAAGCAATACATAAGCAATGTAACTAATACATTACCTTGTGGGCTGCTGAATGTAAAACCGACTGTTTCCATGCAACGTATGGTAAGTACCTACGTAGTAAATAGATTGATGAAAAATGAAAATGTCAGTAACTGTAGGCAGCTAAGCAAAGGCTACTGATAAAGGATTTTTCAGTAAGAACTTGAATTTTGAAACGCGTGTTATTTTGTTTGTGAAAATAATGCGTTCAGGAAAATATGAATTAATAATGAAAACCAATTATAAAAACTGGTCAAGTGCGAGTCAGTTTCTGCGCCATCGAACACTTTTATGTGCAACATTGCCTGTTAATGACTGGTAGGTATTTCCGATTTGTACTGAGACTTGAGAGCACAGCAAGACTTGCTTAGCAAGTAGGTAGGTATCTACTGTATCCAGAAAGTAGGTGGCTACACACTGATTGATTGCAATTGATGTAGATTTTAGTTAAGTACTAGTCCATGTCAATAGATTGTATGTATGTAGGTACATTGTACAAACAATTCAATTCATTTATACATAATAGTAATTACATATATATATGGAATATTCGTTATTCAGAGCATTAAAGCCTGTACGCTATTTAGATTTACTTATAACCACAATGTCGGGAGCTCCCTATTTTGATGGAGCAACGACCCGATGAAAGTGGGTTAGATGGGAACAGGCGTTCGCCGAGATTTATAGGAAGGTCTGGCACAGTAACGCATTCTGCCAGAGCCACGTACTGCGGTGTCTGTACCTACTCGTCTCTTGTGTGGATAAATATCGATAGCTATTAAAAAGATAAAAATAATTACATTTAGTCATAACGAAAGCGTGTGCTTTGTGGCCCAGTAGCGATTAACCTCCAAACATAATTTTAATCTATCTAATTGATTGAAGTTTTAGTTTATAATATTATAAATTAAAGAAATTGATTCAATCTGAATAAATAAGTAGATATATCGATATCGGTATAATTTTTGGTATCATTCATTCCAAATAGGTGTAATGGAAAGGTGAAATTTTTGAATGAGACTTTTGTTTTAAGTAATATGTAAGAGTAAGTACCCCTATAGGTTCCCACTTAATTTGTTAGGCATCATAAAGTTTAGATTAATGATTCTACTTTAATTACGTAGGTACGTTAAGTTACTCATCTATTTTATTTTTTCTAATTTTTAACTTCTCTAGACGCAAAATCGATTTGAACCCAATAAATACTCCCCAACTTCACATTTTCGTTTCAAGTCACATGTCAATTCTCGTGATTAATCAGTGAACAGCTGCATGATACTGCTCTCAATTATTACGATTATTTTATGAAATTGCGTTTTGCTTCACCATTCTTTATTGGATCCTTAATGGATGTGTCTACAACAAATGACAACAGGTTAATTGACACCAAGGCTTCAGCATCACGATACCTACTCTTATCACTTATCGTTATCAATGGCTATAGATCGATACGAATATTTTCTTCGCGGTTGGAGCGAATAGGCACTTTCACCACCGTTACACGCGTTTTCTAGCGAAACACCGAACTCAATTATTAATAGCAGACTATTTTTGGAGCGGCTTCGGACGCGGATCTCGGGCATGTGCGAGGCCCGGGCGGAGACACGACCTCACCTGGGCCAGGTGTAGACGCCGGATACTTCGAAACCGAAGTGCCAGGAGCCGGCGTACGCGCCCTGTCCTTTCGGGCCGGTACACACTCCGTGGCCGTGGGCCTTGCCGTCCTCCCAACCGCCACAATACGTTCCACCATCGTCAAAGTCGAATCGGCCACCGTTGAGGCCACTCTGCGGGGGATTTCCGCTAGCGGCGTGCGCGGTGTCGGCTAGCTCGCTCGGCTGCATCACGCGAAACCGTGGTGCCGCGGAGGGGAGGGCCTCCCGCGCGCGCCCTCCGCCGAGCTCGCGGTATAAATAAACATCAGCTGGGCATGTCGCGCCGTGGCGCGCCGCCGAGTGAACACCACTCCGGTCCTGCGCGAGGAGCACTGCCGCCAGCGCCGCGGCCGCCCGCCCCGCGCCCCGCCCGCCCTGCGCACTGCGCTCCACGCCGCGTCCACAGCGCAGCACAGCTCGACCTACATGTTAGCTAAGCTGTCTGCTATGCATCAACTTACATATCCTACGAATACGCATTCAAAAACTTAATAAAATAGGAGGGCTCGTAGAAAACCTTAACTTTAAAAAACTCGTCGAAGAACAAAACCAGGCGAAAGCGTTGTAATATCTACCGACAAATGGAAGCTTTTAAGGGATGGATGGGATGGAGCAGGTAAGAGATTAGAGAAGATCCACTCCATCATTGCAGACCAAAGAAAGTGAGTGGCAAAAAGTTCAAAGTAGGGGCAAGAAGAGGAAAGCTAGACAAATAGAGAAATTGGAAAAAGTCGCCCGCCTCATCCGAGTTAAACATCAAAAGTTTAAGGGTGTCTGGCAGGGGCTCGCAATGTAACTTGCATCTATACTGTGTCTGGCAATGCATGACGTGTTTTCTAATACTATTCCGAAGAAAAAAACCGGCCAAGTACGAGTCAGGCTCGCGCAATGAGGGTTCCGTACTACTATCGTACAGGATTCAGTTCGACATTTTGCACGATAATTCAAAAACTATGATGCATAAAAATAAATAACAATCTGTTTTAGAATGTACAGGTGAAGATCTTTTATATGATACCCCTTGATATAGTTATCTCACTTCGAAAGTTGAAAATACTAATTATTAGTTCAAGAACACAATTTAATTTTTTTTGTGTGATATAACCATTCACGATTTTCAGATTTTTCCCCAAATGTCAGCTATATAAGATCTACCTACCTGCCAAATTTCATGTTTCTAGGTCAACGGGAAGTACCCTGTAGGTTTCTTGACAGACAGACGGACAGACATACAGACAGCCAAACAACAAAGATAAGGGTTCCATTTTTCCTATTGAGGTACGGAACCCTAAAAAATAGGCTTTATACTGTGACGTAAGATTTTTTACACATTTATTACCTGTTATCTTCCAAAGCCATCATGATCAAAACTTCACAGTGGCTGATCGTTCCTCCCTGTGTTGGGGACAATACGCAAAGAAATGTTTAGCTTTTATAAAATAACGTAGGTCTGGCACGCGCTGACTCTTAGTCCATGAGCTCTTACGCTGACCGCTATCGATTTTCTGTTACCTGTTGAGTAGTTCCATACTCCAGCGTGCTTCAGCTCCGAAACTATTCGTCAGATATACCTGATGAATAGATCGGATGGTCTGGGGTTCGATTATACCCCTACCCCATACCCTTTTTAAGTTAGCGTGCTTCCATTTCAGACTCCATCATCGCTTAGACATTATCACCAGGTGAGGTCGCAATCAAGGGTCAGCTTGTATCAATAAAAATACATATAAATATATTTAAGACTATCTAAACACATCTAGTTAGGTACATACATTTTAATAACTATTTACATAAGTAACATAAATAACTAGTGGATTTACACCAATAAGATGCGCAAACTCACTCAGTAGAACATTGGATGATAAGCTTTAATGCAAACTCAATTGTAATGGTTGGCAGTGATTTATTGCAACGTGTAAAACATTTTAGACTGTGTATCTACATTCTACTCGCAAACCTAGTTTTACTTTTACGGTAGAAATAACACGTCTATAACCAGATATTATACCTAGGTTATCTAATATATCTACCACAGTCCAACGTTTAGCTAGTATTTAATTATACAGGTACTTACCATCTATTCTCTACTCTATACAGGTATATAAAATGACTAGGTTATAGTTCGCGACAGGTCGACCCGGCAATCGGGGTATGATATAGTTAAATCATCATAGTTAGTCATATCGGTCTGTCGCGCACTATAAGATTTTATTTTCTAATGTATTCTTATTATGTCTATATTAGGTATCTTATTTATTTTCCGGGATAAAAAGAAGCCTATGTCCGTTCCCGGGATGCAAGTCTAGCCGCCGTGAAAATTTCGTCAAGATTTGTTACACGGATGGGCCGTGAAAAGCTAGCAGACAGGAAGGCAGACAGACACATTATATTAGTATGGAATAGGATTAGATGATTGAATCACTAAGTTGACTAGCTAGATGATGCCCGCGACTTCACCTGAGTGGATTTGGTTTTTTTAAATCCCGTGGCAACTATTTTTCGGCATAAAAAAATTTGCCTACGCTCGTCACCAGGATGCAAGCTATCTCTGTACCAAATATATGATGATGCCCGCAACTTCGTCCACCTGGATTAAGGTTTTTTAAGAATCCCGTGAGAGAACTCTTTGATTTTCTAGGACAAAAAGTAGCCTATGTTCTTCCAATCTGTATCAATTTCATTCCCGGGATGCAAGTCTAGCCGCCGTGAAAATTTCGTCAAGATTTGTTACACGGATGGGCTGTGAAAAGCTAGCAGACAGACACACTTTCGCATTTATAATATTAGTAGTATGTATAATTTACTTTACAGTTTCTTTCAGCGCTTAAATCCGCGATGAAAAACATAGGTAACAGAGAACGGGGGCGTCATTTAGTTATGCAGCCCCAGGGCTCCCGACAAGCTTATAGTTCGCCGCTGCTTGTAATTGGACTTGCGCTTCGCACAAATCACATCATTTTAGGGGCTTAGTAGGTAGGCACACATTGCAGGAGAGTCGCAGTTCAGTTTACTTTGTAACATTTCAGAAAAGACTTTCTAAACTAAACATTTTGATAAATATTTGAGCATCGCTTTTATTTAAAAGTAGAAATGCATTACTTAGTTGAAATAAAGTTCAAAGTTCTTCGTTTCGACTCTGCCACTATGTGTACTTATTATACTTATTATAAATACTTTTTTAATATAGTTATTTAGACATTTTAAAATTAGAAAACCGCCTAGAGAATCGGCACCAATTTTGTGCTTATATATGTAGAATAAATCGATAAAAAAATAGATTATTAAATTCACATATTTTATTAAAATAACAAATTACAAAATTATATAATACCATAATAATATAATAATAATATGTATTTTAATATGTACTTACATGTATCATGACATCTTTATAAGAACATCATTATTTTATGTTAAACTAAACTCAATTTTAATTAAGTAGGTACAGATTCTATCAATGATATTAAATTCATAGATATAAATATAATATTATATTAGGAATCTTCATATATTACATGGCGTATAACATTCGTTTTCGCTGATGAGTAAGATAAATACAAGATATAAGATGCTCGAGGTTAGAAGAGAAACTAATGTGACCCACCTGCTGTAGTTTAAGTCTTCACTAGACGCGTAGATACGTAACGTAGCTACTTCTTTCTTACCGGACTACCCAAAGCCAAAAGGAAGGGTCAAGGGTTTTATATAGGGATTTTAGCAGTCTATGTATGTATGTATGTAGGTTTGTATTTATGTGTGTCCCACCGTGGCGCCTAAACTACTGAACCGATTTTGATGAATGAAGTGTCAATCGATAGTCCGGGTGACATAGGCTACATTTTAAATGAACAAAATCAATATGGCGGATGTGGCACCCAAAAAAGTCTCTCTCATTTTTTTTTGCTATTGTATCGAGTGGGGTGTCAAATGAAAGAGGAGAAAATTTTGTGTTCCTAAATATAAATATGCTACAATATTCAAATGATTTAGTCAAAAAATAGGTAATAAATTACTCTTATTGATTGTCTGGTATAGTGTTAGATTTGTAAGATAATATAGTGGTGATAATTATAACGCAAACTTAAAACTAAAGCTACGAGGGTTCCAAACGCGCCCAGGTCTGAGAAGAGCCCACAACAAACTCAGCCGGGTATTCTTTTTATTATCACCACTTTACAAAATTATTGAAACTTATTAGAACTATCACAAAGTCGTTAAGCAACTCATTCCCAAGCTTGCTTATCATTTAAATAATCCTTTACATTGTAATAGGATTTTTCAATTAGTTTACGTTTTATGAAAACTTTGAACTTGTTAAGAGACATCTCCAATATGTCTTCTGGAAGCTTATTATAGAAACGTATGGAATTACGAGCAAATGAATTGCTAACTTTACTGAGCCTAGAGGCGGGAATTACAAGTTTATTTTTATTTCTAGTATTTATATTATGACAGTCACTTTTTTTTTTAAATTTATTTATGTTTTTATGTACGTACCTACAGTAAATTTTCAAAAATATATTGATTATGCACTGTCATAATTTTAACTTCCCTAAATTTAGTTCTCAGCGACTCTCGTGGCCCCATACTGTATATGGCTCGAACAGCCCTTTTCTGCAGCACAAAAATAGAATTAATATCAGCAGCATTACCCCATAATAATATACCATATGACATAATGCTGTGAAAGTAACTAAAATATACTAGTCTCGCAGTTTCTATGTCTGTCAACTGGCGAATCTTTTTTACCGCATATGCGGCAGAACTAAGTTTGTTCGATAAGTTATTTATATGAGAGCCCCATTGAAGTTTTGCATCTAACGTTATTCCAAGAAAAATAGCGGTATCCACTAAATCTAATTCCTCATTATTAAGTTGCACAGTGGTTTTCACCTGCTTAACATTTGGTAAAGTGAATTTAATACACTTTGTCTTTTTCCCGTTGAGAAGTATTAAAATATAAGTTTATTAAGACGATTGTAGTAGGGTTTTAGTTTTCAACTTTATCTTGCTGTAAGCATAGAATATTATAGGGATCTATTCAAAATATCACTCGCTTTGTAATTAAGTTTATAAAGCGTTGCAGTCTCAGAGCATTTGGCCTAAGATTGTATAGGTATTTAAAACTTAATTAATTAAATATTTTAATTTTTTAGACTCCAAGGCACCACTTACACTGGCGAGTTTTAACGATTTATATGTATGTTGTCCAATTTAAAGGTTGATGATAAAAAGTTACATAGGCATCTCTACTCTGTGACTTGTCCTTACTAAACAAGAAATTATAATAAAGTGTAGAGGCATTTAATTAGTGAAATATCATGGGAAAGCATCGTTAGATGACGCCTAACAAAATGGCTGCGCAAAAATTCTTATAAATAATTATGCATATCTTCAACCTCCCCTCAACAACTATTGCAAAAAATATACCCATTACGCATGGTCGGCTAGTCGCCCGGCAACTAAATCGCGGCGACCGTTAGTATCTGTAATTTATATGGAAGTCGCTTTTCCAATGCGCACGAGTAACCGCAACTCCATGCGCATACACGCGACGACTTTCATATAGATAAGTTAGAAATTCTAACGGTTGACCGAGTTGCCAAGTGACTAGTCGACAGTGCGTAATGGGTCTTAAAGTCAAAACTTAAGAAACATGTCCATCTTTTGTAAGCACATGGCAAATAAAAATTGTTTCAAAATTACTTGTGCTTATCTTCAAGGACCCACTCAATACCATTGCCTGGTAAAGGACTAGAAATAAATGGCAAAATCCAAGTTAAATACCATCTTTGTCCAAAGACCTCTATCAAATTTAGCTGCCAGCCCTGGTTGTAAGAGATGCCTATGTTGTCCAATTTTGTTTCAGGAGTCAGTCGACCTTTTAAAATATTATTAAAATGATATAAAAACAGAAAGCCAGTAAATATTCCCACAACAAAATTGATCACAACCAAAAACATATACCAGCTCTCAACACTAAAATCTATAACAAAGCTTGCAAGAGGAAATATGAACCTAACTAAAAGTAAGCCATGGTTCCAAGTGACAAATTGTGATAGAAATATAACATTGAAATAAAATGAATACATCATAGCTATAAATATATACAATGTAAAGTACATAAAATATCTGTGATTATAGTATCCTACACAACATGCAAAAAATGTACAATGATGGTCTCTTTTTAAAACACATATATCACAGATGGTGCAGTGCCAAGCACGGGGCGGCCTCAAACTCTCACACGCAGAGCACATAGTCCAGTCCTCCTTCTGTGCAGTTTCTAAAAATTTACCTTTTATAGTAGTATTAGTGAACATTCCGTATATCATGTTGCCAATAATATTTAGTAGAAGGAATGAGGCACAAAAGTAGTGTATAATATATTGGATTGACCATATTTCAACCACCGCAGGCAGGACAATACAAAGCTCAAAGTATAGAAATGTTGGCACTAATAATAAAACTATTGTTAGGTATGTAATATGACCCAAAAATCGCTTAATTTGTTTATTTTGGACTCTTTCAACCGTTATTAGCATTTTATATCTCTTCAAAGCACCAATATCTTCCTGCGACTTACTTATATATTTTTTTGAGTGTATTTAAAATTAATTCTCATTTTTACACCTGGAAAATAAACAAGACATTATAATAAATTATATTTTAATGACTTCGTTATATTACACAATTGCAATGTTCTATTAGACCTGCAAAGATAAGATTAGATTAACCTATATAAACTCTGAAGTTTATTTATAAAAATGTTTACCTATACAGTATTATGCGCACGTTATAATAATCAAGTATCAATGCTACTTGGAAATGTTAATTTGATAAATAATTTCAAAGATTAAGACAGGTTCCACTACACAAAACAATTATTTTGACACACAATAATTATTACATTAAGGAAAATGTTGATTAGAAAATATTGTAAACTTCGGACTTCCGTCAAACTTACTTGCTTATACACTTTTATCTTTACAAAATACAGAAACGTTTTGGATAGCAAGGCAGACGACTGTCGAAGCTTTATATTGTAGAGAAATATTTTTGTAATTTCAAATTTGTATGAAATGGTGGCAAGATCAAAACAAGTCAGTAACCAATAACCATAGAATTATAACTCACTTTTAACCGACTAAAATAAAAAGAGGTTCCGTAAAACGGGGTGAATAGGAATCGAGGTGTGAATAGGGACAAAACTGGGAATGAGATTTGAAGGTAAAAATAATACCCAAAACAGGTTAGAATTTTGGTAGCATTGTTTTTCCCTATAGTAGAATATTTGATCTTTTAGTTGGCAACACTGAACCAGAGACAAATTTACATTAAAATAACGAAAGCGTCATTGCAAAAACGTTGTTCAAAACACGCTAAGCCGTAGGTCTCAAAACTTTGTTTACTTTGACGAAGTACGAGAATAAAACAGTACAAAAACTATTAGAAATCATTAAACATTTATCTAAGAGGCGTCACAAAAGCAGATTTGTCTAAATGTTACATATTTTTCTGTAAAATAGAAAAAATTGGAAACCAAGTGGTTTTGGCTTTGCCATGGGGATTATAGGTACGGGAAAGGGGTGGATAGGAACGCTATACTTACTGAATTGGAACGAATCAAGGTTAAATAGGAACAGTAAGGTTTATATAGGGACAGGGCTGTCACTTTAAATATTTAATAAAATTGTTCAAAAACATTCTTCCTTTTTGTGTAGTCGACTAGTAAAATTTTGTTAAATGGCATTTTACTGTTTAATATTGATAAATAAATAAATAAATAAAAATATTTTTTTATTCAATTAAACTTTTACAAGTACAGGTACCTAACTACACTACTTGTGAAAGTTTAATTAAATAAAAATAATTTTATTTATTTATTTTTGAATCGTCAAACCACTGATTCGGAATGCCAGCAACCAGCAAGAAACTCGGCGGTTGCTTTTTTTTAAAGATTTGATACCTACTATGCCATGTTTAATAACATATAGCCTATGTTACTTCTGAATAAAATAGCTATAGAATATAGTGAAAGAATTCTTAAAATGAGTCCAGTAATTTCAGAGTTTATCGATTACAAACAAACAAGTCTTCACTTTCCTAATCTAAATATATAAAAGGAAAAGGTGACTGACTGACTGATCTATCAACGTACACCTCAAACTACTGGACAGATCGGGCTGAAATTTGGTATAAAGATAACTATTAAGACATAGGCATCCGCTAAGAAAGGATTTTTGAAAACTCAACCCCTACGGGGTTGAAATAGGGGTTTGAAATTTGTGTCGGACGAAGTCGCGAGCATAAGCTAGTTTTGTAATATTAGAGGATAGACTAACTTGTGTTTGACAACCCTAACCTTTTTTCCCTATTCACCCCTTTGCCATTCCGTTACACCCCGGATCAAGTATAAATAGGGACAGCATATATTTTGATTAAAATATACCAGTAATTTATCATTATTTTATATTTTTTGGATGTTTCCTTAGAATTCTTACAACCGGAGATGCTTACAAACAGTTAAAGCATCATAATTTGTACCAAAACATCCGTAAATTTCAGTGCGAAGTTAGATTTCGTACCTATTCACCCCGTTTTACGGTTCTCAATTCTTCGGAATCTTTATTTATCACCACAAAAGTTAGGTTATTCTTTTTGATTCGGTCATTAAAATTAGTCTGTGGTGGTCATGTGAAGAAAGTTGAAAAACTGATAAATCTCTAGAATTAGTTTACAAATTTTGTTAAATGAACGCAAAATAATTTGTTATTCCATAAAGGTGAAATTAGCAACATAAATTAATCAAATCAGGTGCCAGGAAAAGTATATTTGTAAGAAAACTTCCTAAAAGGGAAAATACGTAAGTAGTGCTCAATTTATTTTCTACAAGACACGAAAGATCCTCCATTTCTAAGCTTCTGAACCTCAAAACTGAAAAAGTTAACTTTTGCTTTCACTTTGTTGTTTATCTGTGTGTCACGACCTTCGTTTGGAACGCCTTGAGGTATCCTGGAGTTTATAATATTTTATTTTTATTTCATCAAAATCATCAAAGTTATGTATTAACTAGTTATTAATAATTCCAGTAGGTAGGTACTTGGTGAAACATGGTCATGAAAATTATACAGCTACCACCCAGACCCATCTAGGTTTTGTGGCACAATTGAAGAAATAAATCTATCACTGATAAGACCTTGTTTTTCATACAATATGTTAAACATAGTGTAATGGTTCAAAATCCCAGGGTGCAAGATGTATAACTTGAGTATCTTGTTTTGTATACCAACATACTTTTGTTGTATCTAAATAATCAGTCCATTAGTTGTGCAGTATAATAGTTAAATTAAATAAATTATACCATTTTAACTTTACAGTTGTAAACAACGGGTAAGAGTGATTAGGCTAGAAGACTGTATACATCCTGAGAGAAAAGTATCTGATATGGAGGAGTATCTTTAACGATATGGAGAATGTAAAAATATTTTTCCTGGACCCTGCTTAAAATGTGTGTGCCAGTTTGTGGTATTTGAATTGCTATTACCTACCAACTAGTTAAATTAATTAGTTTCAAATTAATTGACCTAGTAGCTATCTACATTAGTTCTAAATTAAATAGTGTTTATATTTAAATTTGTATTAATTATACCTTAGATGATAAGTACCTCTAATCTTTAGTTACTAATAATTGAAGTTCTATAATTATAAATAAAACAATTTTCTATGTTTCTGTTCTTTTATTTTATAGCTTCAAGCTTAAAGCTGTTATAAGTGGATATCGGATGGTAAACCTCCTAAGCCACAAAATCCATCAACAAGTAAAGCTAAAGATGCCAACTTTACACTTTCACTAATGCAGATTGAAACTAATGAAACAGTAAATGTAATTGAAAGAGATGATGAGAATTGGTATGTCGACAATGGTGCAACTAGCCATGTCTCTTGTTGCAATGACATATTTTCTACATTTCAATATTTTACTAATAACCAATCGGTTACAACTGCAAATGGCGCTAAAATACAAGCTATCGGTAAAGGTACAGTTGATATAATAGCAGACGTTCATGGACAGCAAGAATATATAAGGCTTTGTGACGTATGGTATGTACCTGAAATAAAAAGAAATTTATTTTCTGTTCTTGCCGCACAAGACAAACTTGAGGACAGTGTCTTTATATCTGAAAGAGAATCGTGTATGTTGAAAGTAAAAGGAAAAATTAATTTAATTGGAAAACGCGTTAAAAATGGAGGTCTGTATAAGTTAAATATACAAGCAATTAAAAGACAAACTCCTGAATTGAACACTGTATCTAATGATAATATCCTACAACTGTATCACGAACGATTTTGTCACCAGAATAAAAGACATGTAAAACTTTTGTTAGAAAAGGAACTTGGTATCAAAGTAAAACTCGATTCTCAATTATGCACAGGATGTGTCTATGGTAAAACACACAGATGTAAATTTGGAACAAGAGAAAGAGCTAAAGTACCAGGAGAGATTATACATACTGATGTGTGTGGTCCGTTCCCAAATTCTTTCAGTAAATTTCGCTATTTTGTACTTTTTAAAGATGATTACAGCAAGTATCGTCAAATTTATTTTATCAAAAACAAGTTTGAAGTTAAAGATAAGCTTGTACAGATGATTAATGAAACAAAGACTGCTGGTCATGTAATAAAAACAATTCTCAGCGATAATGGTGGAGAATTTCATAACGAGGCTGTAGAAAATATTTTAAAGTCTCATGGTATTCAGCAAAGATTGATAATGCCATATACACCAGAGCAAAATGGGTGTTGTGAAAGAGATAACAGAACTTTAGTTGAGGCTGCTCGTACTATGATGCATGCTCATGAAGAACTTCCACTTGCTTGTTGGTCAGAGCTTGTCAACACTGCTGCTTATGTTCTGAACAGAACTGGACCGACTTCTACAGAAGGTAAATCACCATTTGAGTTATGGTTTGGACAAAAACCATCCATTAAACATTTAAGGATAATTGGTAGTGAATGTTACGCTCACGTTCCAAAACAAAAGCGAACAAAACTCTCCAAGAAAGCCGATAAATGTATTCTCATTGGTTATGATGGTAATGATGGTTACAGATTATTGGGCTGTGATAATAACGGCAATGTTAAATTAATCAGATCGAGGGATGTAACATTTAATGAGTCGATTATTAGATCAATTGGATTAGATTCAGATGCAACTGAAGCAGATGAACAAAGTATAGAAATTCACTTCCCTAAGACTAATGAAAATCATCCAATGTTCAATGCAAGGGAGGATGTATTACAAGATGATGCTGTTTCTAGTATGCCTCAAACATTGAATGCTCCAGATTCAAGCTCACATGAAGTAATTCCCACTTCGTCGACTAATGGAAATGAAATCATCAGTCAAAATGAAGACGAGTCTAATGAATCATATGTTACTCCTAATTCCTCTGATTCTGAGGATGAAGAAATTCCTGAAACAAGAACTCTTCGAGATAGATCTATACTAAGACCACCAGTGCGATTCGATGACTATTTTATATCTACTGTTGTAAATGATTTAGGCGAACCTGAAACATATAAACAAGCTATAAATAGTTCTGAAAAAGCTGAATGGTTGAAAGCTATGGAAAGTGAGCTAAATTCTCTGAAAGAGAATAAAACTTGGATACTTGTGGATAAACCGAAAGACAGAAAGCTTATTTCTTGTAAATGGATCTATAAAAAGAAGACCAATGCTGATGGAAGCCTCGACAAATATAAAGCTAGACTTGTAGCAAGAGGTTATACTCAGGAGAAGGGAATTGATTATGAGGAAACATTTAGCCCTGTTGCTAGAATGTCAACTATTAGGTCAATTTTAAGCATCGCTGCAAACGAAGGACTATCTCTCTTACAGTTTGATGTAACAACTGCCTTTTTGAATGGTTTATTAGAAGAAGATATCTATATGAAACAACCAGAAGGCTATAGTGATGGCACAAATAAAGTCTGTAAATTGAAGAGAAGTCTATACGGACTTAAACAGGCTCCCAGATGTTGGAACAAATGTATTGTCGACTATCTGAAAAATATTGGCTTTAAACAATGTGACACAGATCCATGTTTGTTTATTAGAAATCGACGAGGCAATAAAATTATTCTAGCGCTCTATGTTGATGATGGACTTGTTGCATCAACAAATCAGAAAGATTCTGAGAAGTTTATAGCTGAATTGAGAAGTAGGTTCAAGATAACCACTAAACCAGCTAATTACTTTCTTGGTTTAGAACTTTCTAGTGATAAACATGGTGGAATTGTAGTTTCACAAAAGCATTATGCTCAAAAGCTACTAGAACGCTTTGGGATGAGTGACTGTAAAGCAGTCAATACTCCAATTATTAAAGAAGCTCATACAGATTCTGAAAAGGAGAATGATGTTAAGTTTCCTTATAGAGAAGCTGTTGGTGCATTAGCATACTTGATGACAGCAAGCAGACCAGATATATCGTACGCTGTATCACGAACGATTTTGTCACCAGAATAAAAGACATGTAAAACTTTTGTTAGAAAAGGAACTTGGTATCTGGAGATCCAAACACAGGACGCTCTACATCTGGAATTCTGTGTATGTATGCTGGAGGAGTAATTGCTTGGGCAAGTCGGAAGCAAACATCAGTAGCAATTTCGAGTACTGAAGCGGAGCTCGTAGCAGCTAGTGAAGCAGCTCGTGAAATTGTATGGCTTAAGAGACTGTTTAATGAAGTTACCAAATTAAAAGAAATTCCCAAGCTGCAAATTGATAATGATGCAGCTATAAAAATTTCTCAAAATCCAGAGCTTCATCGACGTACGAAACATATTGCTTTAAGACATTTTTATGTCAGAGAATTAGTTTCAGAAAATGATCTTGAAGTCAAATATGTTCCCACAGAATATCAATGTGCAGATATTCTAACTAAGCCTATCCATAAGCCTAGACTTATGTTTATTTGTAAGTTAATCGGCTTGGTGACATAAATTTCTCAAAACGGGAGGATGTTAAAGAAGGTTTTGTATTAATTTATGTGTCACACTGGCTGTCTATTTTATTCTAATTCTTTTTAAAATTTGAAATGTCACTCTGACATGTCCTATAATAAAAATATGTTTTCTCAAAGTATATTATTTATTTAATTGAATTTTATCGATCCTAAAACGGACTCTAATAATTACTCTATCTACGGGCGGCAGCCACAGACTAATGTAGTCATACCATAGACATATATCACTACAGATAAACTATATTTGGCCATAGACAGCTTATTAAAATATTAAAATGCTCTCATCCAGTCCCTTGCTTGCTTGCTGTGCTGAGTCCGTAGTCCTCAGACTCCGTGGTCCTTGCAATCTAGTCACAGAGTACTTTTTACATATGGAAATAGAGTACCTACTATCTCGCGAGCTAATAGTGGCAACAGCTTAGAAGCGCCATCTGTATCTGACGAACGGAACTAATATTTATAATATGTACATACCTACCTATATATATATATATATAGACTGCTTTATAGGTTCATACCTATACATATAATACATACATATAGGACTGCTATGGAAAGTAGGATTGTGTTCAGATTAATTATTTATTAATATTTGACTCGCTTTCAATTTAACGTATCATGTAAATTTAAAAAAAAATCTATAATAATTAATCTGAACACATATTTTTAAATAATAGAAATTTTTGGATTCTAATCTTTATTTTTACCAAAATTAATCCTAATCACTCTTCCTTATCCTAATAAAAACAGTTGATAAAGTTCCCTGAGGACTGGGATCTGGTGCCGAGTAGTTTAATTTCAAGATATCCCCACCAATATTATGAATCCAGGTCATAAAACGATCCAAATCTTTTGTACGATTTGGAAATTCATGCAGGACATTTTCTATACCTGAAAAGTAAAAATACGAGTATCTTAGTATGGTCACAAGTTCATAACATGTTCACTAAATCTGACTCAATTCACATTTCTGTAGAAGCCTTTTACAAAATTCATCATTAATCTGCTTTAACACACTTTAAAGTTTAAGATACAATATACCTTGTCAAGCTGTGATAGCCTAGTGGTTAGGACGTCCACCTTCTACCACCTTCCACCTCTAACTTTTCGGAGTTATGTGTGTTTTATTTAATTAAATATCACTTGTTTTAACGGTGAAGGAAAACATCGTGAGGAAACCTGCATGCCTGAGAGTTCTCCATAATGTTATCAAAGGGTGTGAAGTCTACCAATCCGCTCATGGCCAGTGTGGTAGACTATGGCTAAACCCCTTCTCACTCTGAGAGGTGACCCGTGCTCTGTAGTGAGCCAGCGATGGGTTGACCATGATAGGAATTTGGTCTAGAAAAACTAAAGAAATACCTACTTCTTTATTCAAATAAACTTTTAAATAGGTGCTTTCGAATCGTCAAGAGAATCTATCACTGGATCGGAACGCCCAATACTTAAAGAAAAACCTATGCGTGAACCATATTGTCATCAAGTTCAAGGAATTTAATAAAAATTGCATTCAAGGATTAAAGTAGATATGACGGTATTACAATGGCATTTACAAACCTGCAGTGAACCTGAACAGCCTGGAATACAGCCCCTCTTGTAAGACATGTTCACTAGTACTTAACTAGTACCTAACTACAACTATACTGGAGTCCTGTCTCGAAAATAAACACTGGAGTTCTGTCTCAAAACACTGGAGTCCTGTCTCAAAACACTGGAAGTCTCTATGAAGTCTCTGTTTCAAACATGGATATGGAAAACTTAAAATTTCTTTGGTCTCAAAACACTAGAACCTCTGACAGCTTACTTAGCGTGGGTTGGGTTCACTGGTTTGCTAAACGTAGCGTAAAATCACTAAAAACTTTAAATAGTTACAAAAGGTAGGTATTAAAAATAGCAAAATCAGAAAAACATTCCGACCGCCAGCACATACCAGGTTGTTTGCCCAATTTCTACCATATCAATAGCAAAAAATTGTCTGACAATTTTATTTTGAAGAATATTTATTAAATCAATGATACATACCAAAGGTAGAACCAAATAAAATATTGGTAAATAGAAATTAATGGTTAGAGAATATTTTTTTGCTTTAAAATACAAATATGTTACTGTAAACTAAACTACCAATTTGGTAGAAAAATTAAACATGGGAAATGCCTTGACCACAGAATAATATATCGAATTTGTCCAGTCACAGTAGCGCGGTCTGCTATTGCCTTTTGGTACTATATGAATTGAAGTACCATGCTATTTGTTCTAAGATTGATTGAATCTAGTTTTAAAAGTTATGCGTAAATGTTTGTGGAAATTAACTTTTAAATACCTATTCTTAGAGTTTCTAATATAGAATTCTAAGATGATCTAGTTTCCAAATAATTTACAATATTTCAGAATGTATAAATGAAGCTCTTTCATTTCACATACATTATTTTATAAAACGAAGTACCTACCTATATTCTGAATTATTTCAAGTGGAGGGTCTTTAAGTTACACCATAAAGGTCCATGGCATTTGCGCTGCACTGCGCGACGCGGCAGCGCTTTTCTCCATACAAATTCATATATATATATATATATATAAACTATACTTGCCGAACCGCGTCATGCAGCCAAAGATAATATATTAAACAAGATAATATTATCTTTGATGCAGCGCAGCTCAAGTGCGTTCGAACCATAAGGGTTCCTTCACTATTGCTATTTGGTACGGAACCCTAAAAAGGAAATAATAAAAAAAATAAGTTACTAAACCAATATTTATTCACAAATGGGAATAACAGAACGCATATTATATTACATGTTCACATTCTCACCAATAAATTGCGTAGTAAAATATACTATTTTCTTATATATCTAAATAAATATGTCCCTATAGAAATTGACAAATATCTTAAACTATCAAGCACTCTTTGAAATTGAACAGACTTTGATTATTTGTTTTAATCAATGACAATGAAGATATAGCATACTGAGTACAATATTATTCTAACAAAAAATAAGTAGGCAGTTTTTTACAAAATGGAAGAGCTGTAGTAGGAAAATCATTGGACAGTCAGTTCTTTATCTTATTTTTTTTAAATAATGACTTATCATTGTATCAGCTAATAATGAGCGTTAGTTCTTGTGAAATTTCTTGCTGCTATCTTTGGCCATGTCAACTAGTGTCTGAGCTGGTTTGAACGGAGCGCCGTACAATCCCTGGTACTCTTCCATCTTCTTCACAAGTTTGTCTGCGCCATATTGGTCAACCCACCTAAAATAATTAAAATTTTTGCATATAACGCGGAAAATTCAACTCCTCACGCGCCTTTTTTTTTGTGTCTGGGAAGCTAAACCAGAAATTGAAAATACCAATTATTTGTTTATGAGCACATTTTAATTTTTTTTGTGATGTAACCACAAATACACGGTTTTCAGATTTATTCCTTTTTTTGTGCTATTAGACTTACCTACCAAATTACCCTATTAGTACCCTATAAAGTACCCTATAAGTTTTCTTGACAGACACGACGGACAGACAGACAGACAACCAAGTTGTGTCCTCGACTTAAATATCTGGCCTCACCTCCGGTTCAGGTAGATAAACATCTCAGATAAAATGACTTGTTTTATGCCTTTTTTATATAAACTACTATTTATGAGGAAAAAATTACCGGAATGGTCCACCAGTGAATGGCGGGAATCCCAGTCCGAATACGGCCCCCACATCTCCTTCCAGCGGACTGTGCAAGATTTTCTCTTCTAGGGATAATACTGCTTCATTAACAAATCTGCAAAAAGAATAAAACATCGTTACAGCCAAAGGCAATGTGATGAAAATATCAAACGTTGCACAGGTTCTGATAATCTTAATTCTTGTATCACTATCACTAGTCACTATAGTAACTACCCATATTGTAAATGCGAAAGTGTATTTGTTTGTTGGTTCATGGTTGGTCCTACAATCGCGTTGTAAAGCAGTAATGGAATAGTCTGATTTCTTGCATGGGTATACTTAAAGACCTGGAGACTGGAGAGTGACATGAGCTACTTTTTATCCCGGAAAATCAAAGAACTCCCAAGAGATTTAAAAAAAGGAAATCCAAGCGGACGAAGTCATGGGCATCAGCTAGTAATATTATAAATGTGAATGTTTGTTACTCCTTCACACCACAATAACTAACCGATTTAGCTGTTTGGATTGGATATAGCATATACCCTGAATTACACATAGACTAGTTTTTTTTCCAGAAAATCCGAGGAATTTTTAAAAATCGGTCAAGTGCAAATCGAAATCGCACAGGAAGGGTTCCGTAATTTTGAAATTTTTAGTATTTGTTGTTATAGCAGCAATAGAAATACACATTCCAAATGCAAGTCGATCTTGCACAGGAAGGGCTCCCCTAATTTTGAAATTTTTACTATTTGTTGTTATAGCGGCAATAGAAATACACATTCCGTAAACATTTTAGGTCCCTACCACTATGTATTGTTCACGAGATACAGCCCGCTGACAGACGCAAGGACGGACAGTGGAGTCTTAGTAATAGGGTCCCGTTGACACCCTTCGGGTACAGATTCGTAAAAAGCTTCTTTTTCTTGTTTACTCTGGGCTGGTTTCTGCATTTAAACGTTTCCGTCTGTTGTGCGTGCATTGCCCCTCCCCCCTGAAGTATCCTAAAAACCTGTACCCACGCGGACGAAGCGGCGGGTCATCCTGTATCGATTAATAAATCAGCACATACCTGGAAACCATCCTCAGTTGTTGGTCTTCAACAGTGTTAGCACCTCGGGGTTGCAGGGAGTATTTATCCTTTAAGAGCTGCACCGCTTCTTGATTAACATCCCTGTTCTTGGTGCCCTTCTCGTAGATGTAGAAGCCCTTACCAGACTTCCTGCCCATGAAGCCAGCTTTAACTAAATCTTGCATGATGTTCAAGTCACCACCACTGATACGGTCGCCGAAGGCCTGAATAAAAAATTGAACTGCCATTATCTACAAAATTCTGATTAAATAACTTTCATTTAGTTTATTTTCAAATGTAAAACCCAAGGTCAGTTAAATAAATAAACAAAAATGTGTGAATTTACTTTAATGTATTAGGTTAATCTGAATTTTGTCTAAAAGACCTTTCATCATCATCATCATGATCAACCCATCGCCAGCACACTACTAAGCACGGGTCTCCTCTCAGAATGAGAAGGATAAGTGCTGGCCACGTGCTGATTGGCAGACTTTTGAAAAAAAAACATTTACCAAACCATTAAGGTCTGTTAAATGTTGAATACCATAATTTTATGACGACAAAAAGACGAAACCAAAATTTAATTATTATTAGCACGGCGTATTGTATACATTAGTTATAAAAGCGCCAGATGTGAGCAAACGATTTTAAACAATATTGGTAGGCCAGAAGTTAATATTAATTGCTTTTGTAAATCAAGGCTTCTCTATTCAACTTCTAGCAGCGAGCTAAGGTGATTTAATTGTCTGCCATCAGGTCTCAAGATAAAGATATATTATCATGGCATGCCATAAGTACCTTAGCCAAATCGACAGCTATATGTGATCCTACGTCGATACCGACTTCATCGGCCAGTGTGGCGGCGCCCACGGGGAAACCGAACTGCTTCGTCATATTGTCGAGATCCTTCGGGTCGACTCCTTCTTGAAGTAACCTATTATTAAATGCAAACAATAACGAATTTATACAGGACTTCGTTTTGGCACAAGTTTGTACATACGTCAGCCACAGCCCACATATACATACTTAACAGAGCACATAACAGAGTACAACATCCAAGCTCGTTTATATAAATTATTCTTCTGTATATTTTATAAAATACTAGCGACCCGCCCCGGCTTCGCATGGGTGCAATGTAGATACTAATGTGGTGTCATTGAGGTGTATTTGCCTCGAAAACTTTCAAATGAGAGGATTTTTTTCCGACCTAATTCACATTACATCGATGTCTCTAGGGATCTCTAATTTTTTGAGAATTAAACTATAGCTATAAACCTTCCTCTTGAATCACTCTATCTATTGGTGAAAACCACATTAAAATCCGTTGCGTAGTTTAAGAGATCTACGCGTTCATACATACATACATACATACAGACGCGGGAAACGACTTTATTTTATACTATGTAAAGATTGTTCTAGCCAAGCTGTTGCCATGGCCACATCAGCAAAACCTTCGCTTATGATGACGATTGGGCAAGAGAGTTTTTTGGACTCGAGACCAGACTGGGACTGCAAGTACGTCAGAAACAATGTAGCCAAAAATCGCAAAATTGCCAGTATAATATTATGTTGGAATTAAAGCTGGGGGAAGCTAGAATGTTTATATAGGCAGCTGTAGTGATACCTCACGGCTTCGCTGAGCATGGTGGAGAGGATGCGCGTGGTGTAGAAGCCGGGTCCGTCGCCCACAGTGATGACCACCTTGCCCTGCTTGAGCCCCACGGCCACGGCCGCCGCCGCCGTGTCGTCGCTGGTGCCGGGGTGCCGGATGATCTCCAGCAGCATCATCTTGTCCACCGGCGAGAAGTAGTGCATGCCTGTTTACTCATTTCATTATTAATAATATAATTTAATTGGGCTATATATCTGGTTGCACATTTAAAACAATACACTTTTTCTGAATTTGCTTTAAAAAATTATGGTAATTAAACAGCAGTGGTGTATAGCGTCAAAGAATTTAAAGCTAACCAATGACTTTGTCCGGCCTACTGCTGCCCGCTGCGATCTTGGTGATCGGGATGGCGCTGGTGTTAGTCGCAATGACGCAGTGCTTCGGCACCACGGCTTCGAGCTCCTTGATCACTTTGTGCTTGATGTTGATGTCTTCAAACACGGCCTCGATCACACAGTCCGTGTTCTTGAACTTGCTGTAGTCCAGTGTTGGCAGCAGGTTCGACAGGAACTTGTCCTTCTGTAAGCTGCAAGCAATATCAAATATTTTAACAAACTTCAAATTACAAAACGGATGGGGAATCCCTGTAAATGTCCACACCGCAAACAGGGATCTGAGAACGAACTTACGCAGATATCCTCTTGAGGCCATTCTGGATCTGTCCCACGCTGCGGTAGAGGCCGGCGTTGGTGGCATCCTTCAGAACCACGCTGTAGCCTTTGTCGATGGACACCTGCACGATATCCGCGTCCATAGCACCGATCTAACTTACGCAGAGATCCTCTTCCGTTTGACGGCGTTGACGAGGCCGTTCTGGATCTGTCCCACGCCGCGGTAGAGGCCGGCGTTGGTGGCGTCTTTCAAAACCACGCTGTAGCCTTTGTCGATGGACACCTGCACGATGCCTGCACCCATCAGACCCGCGCCCAGAACACCGATCTGAAATAAATCGAATATGAGGAGCTTTCGAACAGAACCTCTTCTTTTAACTCAAGCACTTAATGAAACGTAGTGTCTTGATTGAGTTACATCAATCCCTGATTTTATTTTCTACTAGATGATGCCCGCGACTTCGTCCGCGTGGATTTAGCTTTTTTAAAAATCCCATGGAAACTCTTTGATTTTCTGAGATATAAAATAGCATATGTCCTTCCCCGGGATATAAGCTACCTCCTGTACCAAATTTCATTAAGATCAGTTAAACCGTTTGGCCGTGAAAAGCTAGCAGACTGACAGACAGACAGACAGAAAAAATCTTAAGATCAATATAGTAATAGTACCCTTGCCTTAAGACCCTTGACTCTTTTTTCGAATAAAGAATGCTTTCTTGTCTATTTGCTGATTGAAGAGCGAAAGTAGACTGACAATAATCCTCATTCAATTCATTATTAATTCAAAATGGATTAATTATTGCCGTTATTATCTATTACAACATGTCAAACAATGGCGTTATACTATAATATCATAAACATACCGTTTTAACATCAACTTGAGACTTGCCGAACCGGTTCTTCTTACATTCAGTTTGGCCCCGGAAGAGGCCAATGAGCCCCTTGCTCTGCGGCGTCATGGCGAGCTCCGCGAAGGCCTGGATCTCTGCCTCGTAGCCCGCCGCCTGGCCCTTGTCTACACCTGTCCTAACTACTTCAAGAATCTACAACAATATGTCTCGATAGGTACGAGTAAATAAATTCTATCTACACTATTTTATCTACGCTCATATTTTAAAATCCTAATTATGAACTCAAAAATAGCTTAATGATATATTATTTTATTAACGTGTACCTATCTGTTATGAAAAAACCAGCCAAGTGCGAGTCAGACCCTTGGTGTCTCGAGACAGACACCGAGGGTTCTGTACTCAGGTATTTTTTTCGACATTTTGCACGATAAAACAAAAACTATTAAGCATAAAAATAAATAAAAATCTCTTTTAGAATATTAACCTATAATCTTTCATATGATACCAAACTTGGTATAGTTATCTTACTTTGAAAATTAAATTATCTGCTCATTTCAAGTTCAGTTGAAGACATTTTAATTTTTTTGTGTAATGTAACCACAAATCCACGGTTTTCGGATTTATTCCTTTACTTGTGCTTTAAGACCTACTTAACAGCCAAATTTCATGATGCTAGGTCAACGGGAAGTACTCTATAGGCTTTCTTGACAAATACAACAGACAGACAACGAAGTGATCCTATAAGGGTTCCTTTTTCCTTTAGAGGTACGGAACCCTAAAAAAGAATTATAAATTAGGTATAGTATAGTATTTTATTTGCTAGCCACATAATAAAAATTATGGTTAAAAAAAACAAATTCTGATTCAAGTGCATTTGGCCTGACCTCTCAGCTCTGGGTTCTAGCTTTGATTGAAGCACACCTTGAATTGTTTGTTTGCAACATATAACTAGCAAGTGAGGTGCGTCAATTATTACATACTGTTATTGGAAGAATCACATTACAAATCACAAATTTTATAACTTGCATGTGAGTCTTGTTAGCAATAGAAATACATTTATTATGGTAATTTTTTCTAGAATTCTACATTTGTCTAAATTGTTATAAAATAAATAAGACAACTAAAACCTATTTACTCGTAATGCTATACAATAGTCAACAATAACTTTTAAGGTTTGTTACTTCTAAACTAAACTGATTGAAATGTTCTGATTCAAGGTCCCTACTGCATATTGAATATTGATGCATCATGCTCACCTTTAGCGGGGCAGGATATAGACCGCGTGATGCTTTCATCACTTGTTCCTTAGCTTTCTTGAAAATAAAGTTTTTCACCACATCCCACTGCATGGCCATGGCAGTGACTTTGTCAACTAGTCCCTTCTTACTCCTATCAACCTTCATTTTCCCCGACGCAATGTCTTTAGCTATTTGAATAGACACATTTTCCAAGTATTGGATTGTGTTTTTTTCTGGTTGGCTGAGACCTTGAAAGATTTCATAAGGCAATATTAGGATCAATAATTAAAGTATCTAGTATAAAATATAAGAGGTAATTAAAAACTAATTTAACAAACTTTATGAAATAATAATCTAACATTTACCTGGCCCAAGTGGAGAAACTAAAAGGTCCACAATACCAAGTTTTTTGGCCTTATCAGCTTTTACTGTTTTGCCTGTGAGAGCTAAGTCTAAAGTTGTTGGAATGGATGTTAAAGCTGGCATCCTGGAAATTGAAAATAAGTTATGCATATGTTGGATTTAACTAAAAAAAATTCCCTGACTGGCTGATCTGATGTACATATAATACATATAGTTTCAATCAATCAATCAATCTGCCTGTTTTTTTTAGAGATAGCGAGCAAACGAGCAGGCGGGTCATTAACCGCCGCCCATTAACATTTGCAGCACCAGAGGAACCGCCGATGCGTTGCCGGCCTTTTAGGAATTTGTTGGTCCGCCCCTTGAATGACCCCATGTTGTAATCTAGTGGGAACACCGCCGATGGAAGTTGGTTCCACAGTTTGCATGTGCGTGGAAAGAAGGATCTGGCACAGCGTACGGTCGAAGTGTTTGCGTCCACCGCTGGACATAGGGCTTCCCAAGTTCCCACTACCTTCTTAAGGAGTCAGCAGTTTAATAATGCCAAAACTTAGCTTTATTTACTACATACAATTTAAATTTAATTGAATGAATTTAACACTGAGGAGAAAAAGTCCTCCAACTTGTTCCTCAAGTTTCAGCTATTATCTAAAATGCCTCTACTCAGCAGATAAGTCATCATCATCAACCGATAGACATCCACAGCTGGACATAGGACTCTTGTAGGGACTTCCACACGTCACAGTCTTGCGGGAGGCCTGAATCCAGCACCTTAGGACCTCAACGTCTATCGGTTTACCCCAGCAGATAAGTGGGGCAGTTCCCCAACTCTAAGGAACAGATAGAGACAAAGGAACAGAAAACTGCTAGTAATTATACCAAGATTAGAAACCAACAACTCACCTTTGAGTACCACCACCTCCAGGTAAAAGACCTAACATCACCTCAGGCAGACCAAATCCAGTCTTGGAGTCCTTCACAGCGATCCTGTATTTACAGGCCAGAGCTGTCTCCAGGCCGCCGCCCAGACAGCTGCCTTGAATAGCAGCCACGAAAGGCTTGCGCGAATTTTCAATTCTCTTGAAAATTTCATGACCTTTGACAGAGAAATATTGCAGATTTTATAGCGAATTCTAATTCACAAAAAACTTAAAATTAGAGAGGTTCTACCTGTATAACTTCTTTACAAATGGAAATCTACTAGTAGGATTCCGTACGATTAAAAGCTGTCTGCTCTCTAATATTATTGTTTGCAGCCAGCTAACATGCTTCCACTTCAAACTGCACGGTCGTTGGTTGTAGCATCAAAACTTTTTATTAGAATTACTAGTTAATGTCTGTCGGGTGTTACAATGGGAATCGTACACCACCTACTGCTTGTATGTTGATGGTACTGTGTCAAAAATCTTCCCACAAGTCCCAACAAGAACTGTGTAAAGTACAAGTGATTTATTTTAACTGAAAGCAGATACTTAATATTTTGCATGCCATACCTAAATGACAAAATGTGAAAGAGACCATCTATCAATGTACTATATTTTACTCACATTTAGCAAAATAAATAGCACATTTCAAAAGTTTCAAATCAGATGAATGATGCGCAGTGGGCAAAAAGACAATAGACAGCTGAAAGACCAACATTAATTTTTAGGGTTCCATACCTCAAAAGGAAAAACGGAACCCTTATAGGATCACTTTGTTGTCTGTCTGTCATTCTGTTACATCACACAAAAAAAAAAATTGTGGTCATGAACTAATAATTAGTATTTTCAATTTACAAAGTAAGATAACTATATCAAGTGGGGTATCATATGAAAGGGTTTTACCTGAGCCTGACTCGCACTTGGCCGGTTTTTTATATGATACATACCATTTCTAGAGAGTCTAGCAACTTCTTCTTTAGTTTTACAGTTCTCTATCATGCTAATATCAGCACCGGCTATAAAACATCCTGGCTTGCCCGATATGAAAACAGCTGCTTCAATTGCTGGGTTTGATTCAATTTCATTGACTATATTGGACACTTCATTCATAACAGCTTCATTTAGTGAGTTAACCTGTTAACCATGAATGGATTTTTAGTCAAAATTAAAATGGTCTTGGTAATAAAAATTTAAAGATGGCTTATACACATATATTTTAGTATGAGGCAGATAGTCATGTATAAGGACATAAGCCAACTCTGTAGCAAATTCCATCGAAATCAGTTGGGCCATAAAAAGCTAGCAGACAGACAGACACACTTTTGCATTTATAATATTAGTATGGATAAGTAAATAAGTAATAAGTACGGATTAATTTTTTTTGTAAAGTTTTGTTCAACTTTCCGCCAAATAATCCAGGGGATTCTGCCTAGACCTCCCTGGAGCTGGCCACAGATCCCCAATTCGCGATCGACGTAGCACAATTCAAAACCCGACATATCAGTTATAAATACGTTTTTTTACACTTACTTTAACATTTGGCGAATCCAGAGTAACAACATAAACTCCATTAACCAATTTACATCTTGTATGTACTTGTGAAGCTGCGGCGGCCGCAAAGTGCCTGTTATGTAGCCCTGAAAAGTTATACAGTATATTTTAAACAAGTGTAATTTAAAACACGAATGTAGCGGTACAAATAATAATACGATTTATTTAAGAAAACATACAGTAAACTATCTAAATCGTCTCAAAAATTGAAGTCGTACTTGGTTAGCTATGCCAATACTTACTATTTACAAAATTCACATTATTCCGGCGTTTTAGAATCTTAAGGGCATTAAACATTTTGCTGTTAGACATGTTGAATAACTTATTATGTAAACAGCAACTTTTATATAAATAAAGTTCGCTAATAACTAAAGAATTTAAGACCCAGACTTTGAACCTAAACTTTCTCGTCAGATGGTGATAGATAGAAGAGGGGGTTAAGGGAAGAAAATCAAGGGGGCCGGGGGCAGGGAAGACGAAGACATTGACAGATTAACATTGACACTGACAGTAAACATGAAATCATTGACAGCAATGTAGATAATAAAAATTTTTTTTTTTTTTTAATACAATAAAACTTAAAGCTAGCCTTATCTAATTACTATATAAATCATGACCGCGTGGAATGGTGCCAAGAATACTGGCTGCATTTCCGCGCTGGACAGCCAGGCTGATCCGCTGCGCAAAAAATGAGCCAGCCCTTCTGTCACCAGTTGAGGCTATTAATCGCGGTGAAATGTCTCGTAAAAAATTTTTAGCACTAAGACTCCATGGCCCCAGGGTCTCCACGGCAAACGGCACAAAAATGTAACTCTCTATAAGAGAGGCATACTTGCGCCGCTTGCCGTTTTCAGCTGTTTCTGCTGCGGCTCCCGGTCTTGATGCTAATAAAAATTAATGCGGGCATTTTACCTACAGTGCGACAAGGCTACCTTGGCTCGTGGCGAAAATCGGAACTAACATAACATTACCGTCAAGGTCAAGTGTTTCCTTTGTTCTTGTTTGAATATTTTAAGCCAGTATTTATGAGTTCTAAGCATTAAGCCCTTTTTTTTCTGGTCGGTGATTAAGTTCTAACTTCTAAGATCACTCTAAGATATAAGTTCCGCAAATTGCTAATGCGCGCGGTCGCTATTTTAGTGACGTCAGCACTAGACTTAAGTTTCGAGCTGATAGTACAATAGAGCTGGTAGTCCTAAAATAAATAA
This sequence comes from Maniola hyperantus, assembly GCF_902806685.2. Taxonomy (NCBI): domain Eukaryota; kingdom Metazoa; phylum Arthropoda; class Insecta; order Lepidoptera; family Nymphalidae; genus Maniola; species Maniola hyperantus. The sequence goes on along the minus strand of NC_048536.1, from coordinate 11,325,386 downwards.
ATGTGTGTGGTGCGCAACGGTCGTGCGCAAACTTCAGGGGCGCATAATACGTTTGAATCGCTCTGAACCATGGACCTAGAAATCAAACCGGAGCTTGTATTCTAGGTCCATGCCATGGCACTGTACCTATCTGATAATTTTTCATATAATTTTTACTTAAATATAGGTAATTGTCAAAATGACATCATTTCGTTTGATAGATCCAGCCGCGAAAACTCAAATAGTTAGTTTTTCGGAAATAATAGACTAAAGTAATCATACCTACTAAAAAAAAAAAACAAAAAAAAAAAATACCTACATCGATGGCTTATGGTAATGAGTTTTGCGGGCATAACATTTATGCATCTACATATACAATATACATTACATACTTACATGTTTTTCCATAAAACTTTGGTCAAAAATACTTTATAAGTAGGTACTACGCTATCAGTTATCACCTACTTTTATAATTTCACCGAATTTTACCTTTATTTATTATTATCAAAGAGGTTCTTTTGGATTTTGGATCATTTCTATTTCTCCATAAGTGCTTAAATTATAATAAAATCACGTTTAGGTACAGTTGCGTAAGTACATATTATTCGCAACTTCGTATCATTATTTTATAGATACCTACCTAATGGTTTCTAATATTAGGTACCTACCTACCTTTTGCAACTTGCTATAATTTTGAGCATATAGTAAGTAGGTCCGTGTAGAAATTTTATTCTGAGATGTCCGAAACCAGAATTATCGTAATTTCGAATTTAAAGAATGGTAGCTTTCACTTGATTAAAATTAGAATCATGGCCTGGTGAATAGTAATGATTTGGTAGATCATCATCATGATCAGCCCATCGCCGGCTGACAACAGAGCACGGGTCTCCTCTTAGAATGAGAAATGGATGATGTTATAATATGTATTCTGTTTGGTTATATCAAAAAGCTGTGATGTGTTATCAATTAGGACGACCGCCTCCTAATTGAAGGTCAGGGTTTCGATCCCGGGCACGCACCTGTAACTTTTCAGTGTTATGTGCGTTTTAGGTAACTTATTAAATATCACTTGCTGCTTTAACGGTGAAGGAAAACATCTTGAGGAAACCTGTATGCCTGAGAGTTCTCCATAAATGTTCTGAAAGGTGTGCGAAGTCTGCAAATCCGCACACGGCCAGCATTGTGGATTATGGCCAAAACCCTTCTTACTATGAGAGGAGACCCGTGCTCTGTAGCGAGCCGGCGCGGCGATGGGTTGATCATGATGACAGGCGCGGATCCAGCGCTCAAAAAAGTTTGTGGGAACAGCCACCTGAAAATCGGCCAAGTGCGAGTCGGAGTATAAATTCACTCATGATCGATATAGGTAGTGCATTTTTACATAATATTATCCAGGTTCACATCTTTGTGTATATTTAGGAGAGCTAGCCTGGGTAATCTTTTCTGTGTCATTGAGGCAAGCAACAAAGATTTTACTCTGCGAAGAGTAGAAAAAGTTCTCTCTGCCTTACGCTAACCGGGAGAGTGGTTTTTTATTTTATTTTATTAAGGCATTGGATATAATCAATATCATCAGCCCATCGACCTGAATAGACCGTGAAAGTGTGACGTCACAAGTCTATTAGGGTTGTGGGCATGCCCATCGTGCCCACAACGCTGGATCCGCGCTTGCATGATGATAATGTCAAAGAGTAGAAAATTGTAAAACATATTCGGTGCTCCACCTATCCCATATTCAATAAACAAGTAGGTCGTATAAATGTGTCACGAGCACAACCTTTCATGGATACGAGTCACTGCCTTTGAATCTCCACTAAAGCTGTACACTCTCAGTGTACACTCCATCAAAAGCTTTGGAAGTGTAATTACCCGGGGCGACTCGAGCTTACTAGGGTTGCCTGTACCTACCAAAGTATTTAGATTTTGCTTTACAGTTATCATTAGTATTTAATTTATAATTACTGACGATTTCATTTTTATCGTACTAGTTTTAGCCCGCGGCTTTACCCACATAAAATTCTGCCAATGCGCTGCGAGTCCAATATAATAATGCGTTCAGGATTTTGTTGCGGCAACCTCGGTTCTGTAGTGCATCAGGTATGTTTGCTGAGGCGCGGACACTATGACTTTGATGCCATCTGGCGCAAGAAAACAGCCTCACTATTGTCCAGAGTCCGAGGAAGCAGCAACAGAATCCTGCGTAATGCGTATGATAGCGGACAAAATGGATAGTCCTCTGATGGGGAAACTCATGCAGAGGACTAAATCTAAAGACTAAATAAATGATTAAGTATTTTGTTACTAACTCCTTAGTGTTTAAGTATTAACATAGTTATTAAGTATTTATTGTTACTAACACTTAATGGATCTTTTACTTGTCCGATTAAATAAAAAGATTTAAAAAAAATGTTCTATCTCGGTTTCTATTAGACAGGTTTCTAATCTATCTATAGATATAGATACATACAAAACATTACTAAATGACTGACTAACAACAGCCTGAACCGGTGGATCCAAAAATTTAAATTGAGACATAACTATTCGACCCCATAATGCAAAAATGCAAACATTTTGAGAACTCACTCGCCATTTCGTGATGACAATTGACACATAGAGCAAAAATGTGGTTAAAGAATTTTATTCTCAAAAGAAATCAGATATACAAATTTCACTTAATGAGAAATTATAGTAACAAAACTTAAACTAATTTTATCTTTCGGCACAGCGCGGTGGCAAGCAACAACACGATCGTAAAAATAGCGGGTAGTATAATGTATGGCAATGCTCATACACTTTGCCGGCAGGGCCGGACTCAGATATTTATAATAACAAAATTTTTCAGTTTCTTTTTGAAAATGTTTATCTTACTAATATTTTTAATTTCTGTAGGTATTTTATTAAACATTTGTGCTCCTTCAAAAGTTATATTCTTTTTACCGTAATTAGTGCGTGAACCTTTTAGAGAGATGTTATCAACGTTACGTAAAAGTCGGCCTCCCAGTTCCCTTTTAGTTTTAAATGATAATTTTGAATGTATTGTCTTTGATATAATTTTTTTAATTAATATGCATGTATTATAGTAATACATTTGTAGGATATTCATTAATTTAGTTTCCGCATAAATAATTTTTGTAGGGGTAAGGAAGTCATAATTATAAAGAATTTTTATTATTTTATTTTGGATTATTTGTAGACAATTTAAATTAGTTTTAGCCGCACTGCCCCAAATTTCTATCAAATAATCAAGATGAGGTTTTACGAGTGAGTTGTAAATGTTTATCCGAACCTTTTGTGGAAGACATCGAACTATACCATATAGCGATCCTAGAAGAGATGACAGTGTTGATTTTACTTTACTTATGTGCGGTTTCCAAGTTAACTGGCTGTCAATCGTTAAACCAAGGTATTTTTCTTCGGTAGATTGTTTAATTTTAAAATTATTTATTGTAAGTGGAATGTGTACCGGGACTTTTTTGTTTTTTGCTTTAAAAATAACATAGCTCGTTTTTGATGCTGAAAAATGGCGAGTGATTTCTCAAAATTTATACATTATGACTAGGTACCCAGTACCCATATCACTACCAATATTATAAATGTGAAAGTGTCTTTGTTTATTGGTTTGTTGGTTTGTCGTTCAATCACGTCGCAAAAGAGCAACGGATTGACGTAATTTTTTTGCATGGGCAATGGGCATAGTTAGAGACCAGGAGAGTGACATAGGCTACTTTTTATTCCGGAAAATCAAAGAGTTCCCAGGGGATTTCTAAAAACCTAATTCCAAGCATACGAATTCGCGGGCATTTAATAACTTTTTTGACACTCTATAATTTCTTTCATATTATAGTAGGTATCTCATTGGTATTAGATTCAGGCTCTCGTAAATCATTAGCTGAATTAATTCGATAGTCAGTGACAGCCCTGGCTCAATATGCTCTCTCTCAACTTCCTGACAGAGGGTGGTGGAGGTGGCTACCGGTCGCGCGGCCGTCGTCATGGTTACAGAGTACGAATTGCAACAAGTGGTGCTTTTAGTTCTAAAAAAGAAGTTTATTTTAAGTCTAAACATATAAAAGGAAAAGCTAACTGACTGACTGATCTATCAACGCACAGCTTAAACTACTGGACTGATCGGGCTGTTTGGCATGCAGATAGCTATTATGACGTAGACATCCGCTAAGAAAGGAATTTAAAAAATTCAACCCCTTAATGCCCCTAAGGGGGTAAAATAGGGGGTTACGTGTAGTCCACGCGGACGATGTCGCGGGAATAAGCTAGTTATGTTATAAAATATAAGAGTAAGTATTAAGTAATCTTATTTCGTAGCTGGTTCCAAAAAAAATAGTTACAAACGTGGATGGAACCGTTTTCTGAAGAGCTAAGTTGGCACCAAGGTGTTTGGTCTGAGCGTTACAAAAATAGCCGTGTAGAGAGAATATTAGAGACTACGATCTTCCATTGGTCACGCTTATAATTATGAATTCATTTATAAAATTAATGATACAAACTACGTACCTACATGCATTATTACCTAACACAATATGTATGACCTTGTATAAAGTGGTGTATGTACCTTACTAGGTACTAACAAACATAATACCAGACTCGCTTCACTTGGCTCGAGGGAACTAGAAGGGTTCTACCTCTTCAGGCAAGTTTTTAAATTCAGCGGTTTGAGCCGTACGATGACAAATGAGACAGTTTTTCTTTTTATACTTACCTAGCAGTGGCGTGCAGGTCATAGAGGCATAAATGCACTGCTTACCCCAGTTGTAATAGCTCAATGTAAATTTTACATTATGACCTGCCAGTAAATAGGTTCCCCTAACTAATGCCTACCCTGGCTTCAAACCCTGTGCACGCCACTGTTACCTAGGTATATAGATAGTGATAAGCAATTATGTATATGCAACATTTATTTGCACAATTCAATAACAATAGGTAATAATATAAAGAGAATCAATACTTGCCCATAGAGTTTTATTTTCAATAAAAATTCTTTTCAGATTTCCACGAGTTGTCGTCTGTACTCTGTACCTACCTACTATCGGGAATTGATTCAATTGTCCTTATCTCGACTCTTGAGGGTGTTGGTGATGGGCCTCCATTTTGCCCCATCCCACTCAATTTCTCTAAGCGGGTTCGTGTGCCTTCTACCCGCTCAACCACTGCGAGAGTCTCACTTGATTTTCAATTTTCAACTAAGTATAATCATGACTCACGAGGTAATATTGGTTCATAAAAGTTTTATGATCTAAACTGTGTTCATAAAGTTCGAAAAAATTAGCTCTAGGTAACAAGGTAGGTAGTAGGTACCTACTTAAACCATTTTCAATAAAAAAATGTTATCCACAGATTATATCGGTAGATATATCATTAGGTACGAGTAAGAGTCCCCGCTGACCACAATTTTTTTATCGGCCGATAGTTTGGTCGGTTTCTTAACCAGTATGAAGATGTAATCGTTATAATTTGCGCACATGCATACATCTTCATACTGATTAAGAAACCGACCAAACTAACGGCCGATAAAAAGTTTGTGGTCTGCGGGGACTCTAAGTATAGGTAGTTTGAAGTCAAAATGGAAACTTATTATAAAGTTTAAGGAAGTACTAGGTAAGGTACCTACTTAATTATACCTACTCATGTATGATTCGAGATATCGAGTTCCTTTCGAATACTTATTTAAATATACATCGATTATTTAAGTTCTTAGATAAAACATATTTCTCCAATATTGGATAAATTGGACTTGTTCATAAGTAACTTTTATTGTAGTTTAATTGTCTTGCCGATGAAACGCACAGATTGTTGATAGTACTTAACAAGAGAGAGAGCTCTACTAATAAGTACTGTACAGTCATCATCATGATCAACCCATCGCCGGCTCACTACAGAATACGGGTCTCCTCTCAGAGTGAGATGGGTTTTGGCCATAGTCTACCACGCTGGCCATGTGCGGATTGGTAGACTTCACACACCTTTGAGAACATTATGGAGAATTACCGCACAGTAGCTGGCAAGAAATATTGTATATTGACCTTTATAAGGAGACTAGCCGATGCCCGCGACTTCGTCCGCGTAAACTTTTAGTTTCTAATGAGATTAGAAATTTTCCTGCTGCAAAAGGCCTCACTTACCTACACACTCAGTCTCACCTTACAGCACGGAACCCAGGATACCTAAATGCCGATTTTCAGATTAGTTCTTAAGATCATTCAACTCTTGAAACTGCCACTTTGGGACTCAATCTCATTATGTCCTAAGCGAATTTTTCGAATAACTGTTACAGAAAACTCATAATGATTCATTATATTATGATAAATGTATCTTTCAACTAAAACTTTATTTACTTACTTTGGCATTAAGAGGGCAGCATATATTACAAAGTACTCTGTGGAGGGCAGTGTACCGCCGAGGGCGCCCTCGTCGCGTTAGTTTTAAATCTCCTTGTTTCGTTTTCAGCACTGTTTTCAATATACCAGTTTCAACTGGTTACAACCGTATGATGACCACGTCCAAGGTAAGATTAGTAAGTTGTTATCAAAAGACCCGGCTCTACTCCACTCCGTCTGTATGCACTATAGGTCTTATAGGCTCTAGATTTCTGCCTAATAGATTAGCAAATGTAATATTATCAATTTACTTACCTACCCCTATGGCATGGCCTGCCGTGGTAGTCATAATAATGTGGAAGGAACTAGGGAAAACCTATCTTCTTGTACAGCACCTATACAGCGAGCGTATTTCTGTTATCACGGATCATGCGCTGAAGTTAATCAGTTCAATTGAGTGTGATATACTGGTACATAGTGATCCTTCTAAGTTACATTATATAAAGTGCGCGGCGCGGCGGTGTGGCGGGCAGTGAGCGCGAGATAGTGGCCGGCGCCTGTTATTTACTGCCAAGTGAACGGGCCTATACATAATTCAGTGACGGTTTTATTACGTTAAGTGTTCCTTTCAAGAGAAAAATATATTATTTGGTAAGTACCTAGATACCTATCTAGTTTGTAGAGCCATAGTACTTTGGTATCATATTTTTACAGATCACCTGAAAATTTGGTCATTGATTAATTTAAGTATTGGTAAGATTAAGTACTTACTACAACGGTAAACAGATGTTTGGTAAATTAATTTTCATGTTTAAAACAAGCAATTGCTTATTATCTATACTTACCTACCTAGTATTGGTTAAGTTAAAATTTAGATGAACATTTTGGGCTAGGTATCTATCTACCTAGGTATGTACCTACCTAAGGCTACTTAACTTTTCAAAGCAAAATTTTAAAATTTAATGTCTTTGGTATATACATAATAATATAATAGCAGATAGGTAGAATCTACCTTTAAAAATAAATAAAGGCGTTTACTTAAGATTAACTTATTATTACTTAAAGTGGTAGGTAGCTAGTTATTACGTACCTACAAACCCGTTCTCAATATGCTACAATATATCACAATAACCTTGAAATTTATTATTTGCCGACCCAATATTATTCGTAATCTACCTACGAGTCGGTAGTATAGCTTTTGCCCGCGATTTTCTCTATCTGTATCAAAATAGATTTAAGTAGCCGTTTCGAAGATTACGACTACGGACAGACGGACTAGTCACGCACCCTAGGTTCCTATTTTACCATTTCAGTACGGAAGCTTAAAAATCGATTTTTGGGTTTCGGTAATGTGTCAGGGACCCTGACACATTACCTGTGACCTGACCCGTGGTTTCTACCCTGAGTCAGGGTAGGAACCACGCATCGAAACTCAGGCGAAAACTGTTTTATTTCGATAAGTAAGTAGGTAAATATTTCTAATGATGTTAATTATTAGAGCTTTAAACGGATAAAATCAATTGCACCTACCTATTTGATGTTGCGATATTATTAAATTATCTACTTATATTATAGTTATCAATATCGTCCACTACCTATGCCAATATTATAAAATCTTGACCGGCCATCTACCATAATATACCTATTGATAACATTTATTTTGTAGGGTAGGTATAAGTACCTACTGTACAGATATGGCTAAAATTCGGTTTCTAAGTGCTTAGATAAAAAAGATTTATGTCTAAGGCAGATGATAAGTATACCTACTTTACTTATCATTTAACGCTAAATAAACATTTTCCGATCCCTTTAATGATAGGCAGGTATGTACCTAGGTATATATAGGCATATATCCCTGGCTTATCCGTGAGTTCAAAATGTCTTTATTTATTTGTTTTTTTTAATATCTATTATATTTTCATTCATTAATAATTGGTATAACTGCGTAGGTACCTATAATTTCATAATATCTATGTACTTATTAAAAATGTAGAGTCAATAGCCTATATTGATCAATGATACGGAACAGACCATCGGAACATCCTAACTATTCCTATATTATAGGTACATTTTATACTTAGTATGCAAGTCTTTGGTAAATTTATATATATTTTATTGCTATATAATATTAGTATGTACATGATACAGCTACCTACATTATTCTAACCGGAATGCCTTGAACTGTAGTATAGGATATAAAATATAGGAAGCGGATCAGTGAAAGTAACACTAAGGACGTTTGTGCACTCATTCATATTTGGTTCGTTTTCGTGATTCGTGAAAATACGACTCAATGTGAAAAACCTAAATATATAAAAGGAAAAGCTGACTGATCTATCAACGCACAGCTCAAACTACTGGACGGATCGGGCTGAAATTTGACATGCAGATAGCTATTAGGTACATGACGGTGACATCCGCTAAGAAAGGATTTAAAAAATTCAACCCTTAAAGTGATAAAATCATCATCATCATGATCCCATACCATCGCCGTCTCACTCAGAGTACGGGTCTTTCTCATAGTGAGAAGGGTTTGGCCATAGTCTACCACGCTGGCCATATGCGGATTGGTAGACAAAGGGGTAAAGTAGGGCTTCTAAATTTATGTAGTCCACGCGAACTAGTTGATTTTCCGGGATAAAAAGTAGCCTATGTCACTCTCCTGGGTCTTTATCTATACTTACCCATGCAAAAAATCTCTTCAATCCGTTGCACCGTTGCGACGTGATTGAAGGACAAACCGACAAACAAACACACCTTCGCATTTATAATAAGGGTACTGATTTTAGTGATTATGTTAGTAAGTAGGTAGATATAAGTTGGTAACCGCTAAAGAGAATTCGAATGTCGCTCAAGGAAAACCGTAAAACTTGTTCCGAGTTGATTCACCGCACACGCATTATGCAGGGGTAATCCCGGCCGCCCGTATACGGGAAATAACGTCTTCATACGATACGTCGTTAGTGTTACTTTAATTTAATTTATACTTATTAAGAAATTTTGGAGCCATTAGTGACTAGAAATTTTAATGTTGAGACTCGAAACCTACTTACCTACTTAAAAGACTATCCGACAGTTATAGCTGTGTCAGCTTATAATATTACTTTACTCTATGTATGAGTTATTGCATCGAGACCAATAATAATTAATCTATGAGTTATTGTTTGTTTTTAAACTTTGAATTTAGTTAGGTAGGTACCTAAAGTACCTATCTTTTTTAAGATTTAAAATATTTAAATGTTTATAATAATATTTAGATTTCAGTGGAGTATTGTTTTATAGGTCCTTGATTTCAGCCTGTACTTACCTAGTTTGAATCTTAATACGTTCATACAAAAAACTGAAATTAAAACTAAACACATTTTTTTTTGCACAACGGATCAGCCTGGCTGTCCAGCGCAGAAATGGAGCCAGTATTCTTGGCACCATTCCACGCGGGCATGATTTGTATAGTAATTAGACAAGGCACGCTTTAAGTTGTATTGTAATATTTTCAATTTAAAAAAAACTAACTATTGTGATCCAGGTATACATATCTCACACCCGGCTTTACTCACGTGTTTAGTCGACGGTAGCCCGACTAGTTTCGAATTCATCCGGGGTAATTTTTCAAAGGGACTTCGCGCACGCGTCGCGGTTGTGAGATGTATAATGGAAATCACTCACGATAGTTAAATCGCTAAACTATTTTGACCTACTTATCTACTGCCATTTTTCTAGGTAACAATTTTAGAATAATTACGCTTTATATGTAGATAAAATATAGGTGCCTAATGATTTATATAATGAATAGCGCTAAAAAAATTATCTATCTAGTACCTACAGAGAATAATATTACCATAGTAACTGGGTTGGTGATAATTTGTTTTTAGCTTTTTACTTATTCTATGATCAATTGAGAGGAAATGACTAATTCATTAACACTGCGCTGGCGCATTTGAGTCTAATAACTCTACCTTGCGTGCGTTCTTCTTACTATCCTTGACCGTTATCCAATATCCAAGAAAGATAATAATTTTGTGCATTAGTTTACTCTCTAATGCTTCAAATAATTTCCATTGATGTTTTCTGTAAGCTATACATCGATGTATATACAGGATTATAAGTCCGTACGTAAGTATGTACCTACTTGTATGTACCTATGTAATCTTAGAAGTGCGTGCCAAGGGATCGTACCACGGACCCCACGAATAGGAAGCGGAAGTTTAACTAGAGCTATCACTGCTTTAACGGGGAAGGAAAATATCGTAAGGCAATCTGCAGGCCTGAGCTTATATCTTCATAAGTATTATTAAAGTTCTCAAAAGTGTACGAAATCTGCCACTTCGCACTTGGCCTGCAGCGTGGTGGACTATAACATAAATCATTCTCATTCAGAGAAAAGATCCATTTAAGTGGATTACCTACCTTTTCTATATTCAATTAAATATTCCATTTCGAAGAAGTGGAGGTAGGTATCATGGTGTCGTTATAAAAACTTCATCCACTTTGTTGATTCGAGGCCAATCTCCAATTTAACTTTTTATTGAACGTTATTCATAGAGTTATAACCACATCACTGACGTTATTAATTAAAAAGTTTTTATTGTTCTTATACTATTCATACCTATTATTAGTTACATTGTTTGTAGTAGAAGCACCTATAGTAGGCGACAAGTCGATATGGCAATCGGGGTATGAGGCGGGGGGACGCCCCGCACACCCGCAAGTCGCCCGCGCTGTCTAGCGCGAGAGCTGTGCGGGTTTTAGGGTTCCGTATCCGTACCTCAGGAAAAAGAAACCCTTAAAGGATCACTTCGTTGTCTATCTGTCGTGTCTGTCAAGAAACCTACAGGGTACTTCTCGTTGATCTAGAATCATGAAATTCGGCAGGTACACACTCTGTGCTCTACCAGATAAATTATCTCATTCTCTGGCTAGCTATTACGGTTCATTATTTCATGAGATACTGCACTGACAGACAAACGGACGGACAGACAGCGGAGGCTTAGTAAAAGGGGCCCATTGGCACCCCCGGGTACGAACCCTAAAAATGAGCTAAGCCTTCTGTGATTAACTCACGAGATGAGGCAAAGAAATCTTTTTTAACCAGTTGGTTATAAAAGATAGAAGAAGATCTAGTTCATTATGCAAAGTTTTCGAAGAACTTTACATTTGATTTTTGAATAAACATCATTTTGAAGGTTAATGAATTTTTTATTTGAGGGGCCTTGCATTATTGAAATAAACGGTGATTACAATTTAAAATAGATTCTTTAATATCGTATAGTTGGTGTGTACCGACTACAAAGTCAGTATTGCCAGTGCCCGAGGTCCGCGCAGTAACCTCGCACCACTTGCCCGCAATTGTGCAACTGCTGCCGCTCTCTCGGCATTGAGCATGGCTACTAAAATCTGCAGTAATTCCTACATTGTTTCCTTTAGTACTTACTAACTATGAATATTTAAAAGGCAACGATATTTTAATCGCTAAGGACTTTTTTTGGTATTTGATTGCGAAGACCAGAATAGAAAGTGATGATGCAAAGGGTATAATAAAAGTATTAAGATAGACGTGGACTAAAAGGGACGTGAAAATTAGTTTCTCTGTAGGTACCTACATTTTTTACGTACGTATCTTTATCTATATAAGAATATCTTAGTATTCAAAGTTACACACTTGTTAGATGGGTACAAGTTAGGTACTAAACCAATTAGCTAGCTTACTAACAATGATTTTGCATTTTCAGGTCTATCATGTCGGATCAAAACTTATACTTAAAATTTGGTTTGTTTCTCTTAAATACAATTTTTTGTGTTGTGTCTTCTTTACATTACCTACTTACTAGTTTACCGCAAGATATTTCGCTCCATCCAATCAGCTTACATGCGTCCAATAATGGACTATTGGACACGGCTGTTTGTTTTCGGAATTATGTGCGTTTTGAGAAATTGAATAAGATCACTCGCTTTAACGGTGAAGGAAAACATGATGAGGAAACCTGCACGCCTGAGAGTTCTCCATAATGTTCTCGAAGGTGTGTGAGGTCCACCAATCCGCACTTGGCCACTGTGGTGGACTATGGCCAAACCTTTCTCATACTGAGAGGAGACCCGTGCTTTGTAGTGAGCCGGCTATGGATGATGAATAATAATATTGTAGATCAGTAATATTAATATTGCTTTAATTAATTCTAGATGCAATGGAAGCTAAGGAGTTCAAGGATTTCTCGTCGGCAATGACGAATTATATCGCCGAATATTTAGAAAATATACGAGACAGGTACGTACTACGCCAGTTTTTTAACCAGCTTCAAAAAATAATATTTTGTGGTGATCAATGGTGCGGCTAAGCGCTGCGACACGGCTGCGGTTGCGATGCGATTTGGATTTGAATTTGGGAGCATTACGAGTTACGACCCACGGACCCAGTTCAGGCTGCGGTCGAAAAAACTCAGTCAAGTGTGAGTCGAACGGATAGATATATATAGAATTCGTTCTGTTGTTTTTAATTTAATTTTATTTTGTTGCGATTATTGCGATAGTCTTTTTGTCCGTGTATGTTTTACGTAATTATCTGAAATGTCTTATTTACCTATTTTTCAGGCAAGTGGTGCCATCAGTGAAGCCAGGTTACCTACGTCCATTAGTGCCGGAGCAAGCTCCGGAGAAGCCGGAGCCGTGGACAGCGGTGATGGACGACATCGAGCGCGTGATCATGTCCGGGGTCACCCACTGGCACTCGCCGCGCTTCCACGCCTACTTCCCTACCGCCAACTCGTATCCGGCCATCGTAGCTGACATGCTCAGTGGAGCCATTGCGTGCATTGGATTCACTTGGGTACGTAACTAATTAGTCGGTACTTTTGAAAAATCTATCTACTGTAGAGCCAAAACTTTATTTTGCTGTAAGATTTCTGAAGTCTACAGACTACGGTACACTAATAAAAGATAGAAAAAACCAATGAAGTGCGAAGGAAGCGTGTCCAACGCGTCTCCTAGAACGTAGGTACATGCACTGTGTTACATAGAACCTAGGACCTAGGTATTACACAACCTATTATGTAACATACTGAAGTTTGAAACGCGCTTTATTAGGTCCAGCTTTTAACAGTCGCACCGCTGCAGTTTGAAGTACTTCATAGATACTCTTTATACATAAGTAAACCTACTTCCTTGTGTGACAATCTTACACGCCTACGCGCGCGATGTTCTTACGTTTTCCTTCACCGTTCAGGCAAGTGATAGGTACAAATATCTATATATAGTTACCTACCTATGTAGCCAAGTAGGTAGGTACTATAAATAATAATTAAATAACATTATTCTTAAAGAGGTCGTTAATCAGTGTTTTGTACAATTACAGATTGCCAGCCCTGCTTGTACCGAGCTGGAAGTTGTGATGTTGGATTGGCTGGGCCAGATGCTCGGACTCCCGGAAGAGTTCCTTGCGCGCTCGGGCGGAGAGGCGGGTGGCGTGATCCAGGGCACGGCCAGTGAGGCTACCCTGGTCGCCCTTCTTGGAGCGAAGGCCCGTACAATGCAAAGAGTTAAAGAACAACACCCTGAATGGACTGAAGTTAACATTCTGTCGAAACTCGTGGGCTATTGTAATAGTGAGTACCTAGACCTACTTACGACCTACGATCTCTATCTTAGATAATATCTCTACCCAACTAATAACAACTGAATAAATCGGGCCAAGATCAGGTTAAATTCTCAGATTTTATTCCTATTTATAGATAGGCACTAAGTAGGTATAGTACGCGACAGGTCAAGGATGCAATCGGGGTGGGGACGGACGCCCTGTACAGCCCCCGCGCTAACCCGGTGCGGGATAGCAAGAGTGATTTGCGGGTGTGCGGGGCGTCCCTCCACCTCATACCCCGATTGCCATCTCGACCTGTAGCGTACTATAGGTAGTACATAATTTAAAAGATGGTAGGTATAAGACGAATCATCTGCAAGTATTTTTAGTCATAACCGTATATTTCCAAGGGAGTACTTACAGTACGCGACAGGTTTAGATGACAATCGGGGTATGAGGCGGCACGTTCTCTCCCCAATTGCCATCTCTATCTGTATGTTTTTATACGTAGTAGTTCTGTGGTAGTAGTAGGTACATACAATTTCTTTGGTTTTTAGTTGAAGTGGCGGCGACTGCCAATTCATTTGTTCACAAAATTCTCAAAACTAAAATAAGTTAGGTAGGTATAAAAGTAGTGTATGGTAGAGCTCTGTGATTGTATGAGGTTTATCGATACATAACTAATTTGTATTAATTTTCTAAACAGAGCAAGCCCATTCGTCAGTAGAACGCGCTGGGCTTCTGGGTGGTGTGAAACTTCGCAGTCTGAAGCCGGACAACAAACGACGTCTGCGTGGGGACACCCTGAAGGAGGCTATAGAAGAAGACATCCGCAATGGACTTATACCTTTTTATGTGAGTACCTACACAGTAACTACTTAGTGAAAATTATACCAGTTGATTGGTTTATCTATACCTACTAATATTATAAATGCGAAAGTGTGTTTGTTTGTTTGTCCTTCCTTCACGCCCTAACTAAGCAACCAATCGACTTGATTTTTGGCATAGAGATAGTTGAAAGGACGGATAGTAAAATACTGCTACTTTTTATCCCAAAATGAAAGAGTTCGCACGCGATTTTCAAAAACCTAAATCCACACGGATGGTCGCGGGCATCGGTTAGTAGTACATAAAGGAGTTTCCTTCATAGTTAAACAAGCTTCAAATGGGGTTTAGGTACAAAAATAAATAGCACGAGGCGGTAAAATACGCGAGCAAGAATTTTTGAGATCAAACGATAAATCAAATTAAATCAAAATAAATGTGAGTGTGAACATACTTGCATTTTAAAATGTAGGTATTATTATTTCGAATCGAATTAGAAATGATTTGTTTGTTTCAGGTGGTGGCGACTCTGGGAACTACTTCTTCATGCGCTTTCGACGCATTAGATGAAATCGGCGATGTGTGCAACGAAAAGGACATTTGGTTACACGTTGACGCCGCTTATGCTGGATCAGCATTCATTTGCCCAGAATACCGCTACCTGATGCAGGGTGTCGAAAAGGCAGACTCCTTCAATTTTAACCCCCACAAATGGATGCTCGTCAACTTTGACTGTTCCGCTATGTGGCTCAAACAACCCAGGTGGATAGTGGACGCCTTCAACGTTGACCCGCTGTACTTGAAACACGACCAACAAGGCTCCGCTCCCGATTACCGTCACTGGCAAATTCCTCTCGGCCGACGTTTCCGCTCCCTCAAACTGTGGTTTGTTCTACGGTTGTATGGCGTAGAGAATCTCCAGAAACATATTCGCAAACATGTCGCCCTAGCTCACCTTTTCGAAAAACTCTGCCTTGATGATGAGAGATTTGAATTGTTTGAAGAAGTCTCTATGGGTCTTGTGTGCTTCAGACTGAAAGGAAGCAATGACATTAACGAGGCTCTACTGAGACGTATAAATGGGCGCGGCAAGATTCATCTTGTGCCATCAAAGGTCGACGATGTTTATTTCCTGAGGCTAGCGATTTGTTCGCGTTACTCAGAAGAAAGCGACATTCAAGAGTCATGGAAGGAAGTAAAAGCTTCAGCCGACGAAATCCTTGCAGAAAACTAAATGTATAGTATAGGTACTTAAGTACTTGTTCCTACCCTAAACAAAAAACGTTTCTCGAGACCATAATAATATGAATTTTGAATGATAAAAAATATATAGGTACCTACTAAAATAAATTCCATTCGGTAGTATACTTATGTACCTTTAAAAGGGTCCTATTCCTATAATGTTATCATATCTATTAATTCCCATGTAATTTCTTATATAGTTAATCAGAATCCTATAAACTTTATAGACACCAAAAAATATTTTCTTCCAATGTTTCGAATAGAACGGAAATTCAAAATTTCGTTCGCGAGTACAGAATTTTATGTGGGTAGTTCATAGAATACCAGCGAAGTCTCGAAGTAAAATATTTACAATAAATTAATATTCATATGTAACGCATAAAATTTAACTCCTCACACGCCATTTTAACTTTTTGTGTCAAAAGTACGATTTTAGACCTTATTTTAAATATGATCCCATGAACCGTATTTTTGACATGACAGTTGGCCCATATAGTTAAAATGGCGCGTGAGGAGTCATTCTGTATGGACTATAAATACTTATAGCACATGAGTAAATGCTTACATTTTTTTTAATATTGTAAGATGTTGATCTGTGATGTGATTATTTATTATGTAAATATAATTTTTTTAATGTTTATCTTAAAATATTTAATAAATGGCGTAAAATAAAACTAAGCATTATTTTATTTGTAGGCATTAGGTAGTGATATCAGAGTGAGCTACCTACTAATAGGTATACTGGTAGAATACCTACCATGAAATTGATTATTATTATACAAAGAGAAAAAGCCTGTGAGGGCCAGACTTTCGTTATTTTATAAATGCTGAAAATTTATCTGCGCAGAAACTATGAAGTTTGGATCATCGTGGTTTTGGCCGATAACAGGTAGGCACCTATCTCAAAAAACGATGATAAATAAATCTTCTTGACATCTTCTTGATCTATGTATCCTATCTGTCTATTAGACAATTAAGAGACAATTACTATTTCCTTTCCTCCTTCAAAATTGAATAGTATTTTATAGAAACAAAATTAATTCAAAAATTTGATTCAATGGATGAAAATGAAATTATTACGTGTGATGTTTTTATGGCCTAAAAGATGGAGTATTGCGTCTACACATACTAACATTAGGAAACTCGCGTCGTTTATTGAACTATCAATAACACCAAAATGGTGTCGATATATAAGTCAAAGCCCTGTTTTGAGGGCATCAGCTGCAGGACTGGAGCATTGTATTTTGGATTCGTGCTGTATCAGCCCTACCTGCAAAGAGCCACGTGTCATAATAGTCGGCGCTGGCATGGCAGGTCTATCGGCTGCCCACCATCTTACACAGTGTGGCATTAGAAACTTTGTTGTATTGGAGGCTAAGGAACGGTAAATAAAATTTCGTTTATAAGCTACTAGATGATGCCCGCGACTTCGTCCGCGTTGATTTGGGTTTTTTTTAAATCCCATGGGAACTCTTCCATATTCCGGGAGACGGAATAGCGTATCCTACCTACTTCTCCGTATACGGGAATTATGAGATGAAGTTATCTCTGTACCAAATAGTTGATGCCCGCAACCTTCGTCTAACGCGGATTTAGGCTGTCTAAAGTTGTGTGGGAACTCTTTATTTATTCGGGACAAAAAGTATTCGTCTCTGGGAAGCAAGCTAATTCTGTACCAAATTTTGTCAAAGTCAGTTAAACGGATGAGCCGTGAAAAGCTAGCAGACTGACAGACCTAGTTACCTATTCGAGATATTTAATTTTAATTTTTATGGATATAGGTATACTTAGGTCCTTTCCATCTAATTGCAGTCCTGGTGGAAGAATTCATTCTTGTTGGCTTGGAGATGCTGTGATTGAAATGGGAGCAGAGTGGATTCATGGCGCTTGTTTGCCGAATTCCGTATACACCTTGGCTTCCCAAGATAGACTACTGCAAACACCGTTACCTCGCTTAGATTCATCACGAGGTCTATTCTGCACAAGCGAAGGTCGAGCCATAGACCTTCCAGTAACAATAACAGCTTATCATACATTCAGGCAAATAGAACAGCAGGCTGCTAATTTATTTCGATTAGGTTGTGAGAGACTACATGGTACGTTACTGAATTTCATAGGTTTACGTGTTCAGCAAGAACTGCACAACTTTCCCGAAGATCAAAGATACGATGCCGCTAGAGTAATGTTTGGATTAACTAATATATTGAGAAATAAATGCGGAGATGACTTATCGCTCGTGAGCGCAGATCAATACGGGAGTTATATTGAACTGCCAGGTGGAAGTGTTCGCGTGCCGCTAGGTTATGTAGGAGTGATAGCACCATTGCTAAGGGAGCTGCCAGATAACTGTGTACGTTATAACAAACCTGTGAATGTAATTCGTTGGGGTTCCGGACAGACTGGCAAGGGCAGAGTTTTAGTCAAATGTTGTGATGGAGAAGAATTAACGGCTGATTACGTTATTGTGACGATTTCACTTGGATGTTTGAAATGTCAAGCCGATAAACTTTTCGCTCCACCTCTCCCTATGTGCAAACTAGAGGCTATTAACAGTCTGGGATACGGTTTAAGCGACAAAGTATTTTTGGAATATGCAGAGCCCTACTGGGTGTGTCATGAAGGCAATTTAAAATTTGCTTGGTCAGCTGAGGAACTACAGTGCCGATGCGACTGGTTGCGGGGAGTTTGTTCAGTTGATGAAATGCCAGGAAGTAAGCACGTATTGTGTGCAACGATATCAGGCCAGGAAGCTGCAGTGATGGAATCCATGCCAGAAAATGATGTTGCCGAGGGACTTACATGTTTGTTGCGCAGATTTACAGGTAATCCTTGTCTTCCTTACCCGCAAATGTTGCTACGCTCCCGATGGGCATCAGATCCTCACTTCTGTGGATCTTATTCTTACATGGGATGCTGCTCCACTGTAAGCCATCAGTGTGAACTAGGGACCCCTGTACCGGGGCCTTGTGATCCTCAGCCTCCGATACTGTTGTTTGCTGGAGAGGCCACTGTCCCAGGACATTTTGGCACCGTCCATGCTGCAAGACTAAGTGGTGTTCGCGAATCAGAACGCATTATACAACTGACAAAAAAGTTCGACGGCCCTCCACGTTAGTCTATTGCTGTGCTAAGATCGATGACCCTTCATGTTAATTTATTATAGGTCACTTTTTATAAATGTTTAATTTTGAAAATATTTTGTTTTAATAATAAAAATGTTGCCCTAAAATTTATTTTGATTATACCTAAGCATCTATAGTCCGCGACAGGTTGAAATGTCAATCGGGACATGAGGCGGGGGTTAGCGCGGGGAATGTGCGGGGCGATCTCTCCCCGATTGCCATGCCATGCCACCTATGCACTGAATAGTTAAGTATCAAAAAATCGTATAGTATCGCCTGCAGTCTAAACGGGCAGTATATTAAATAGGTAATTCTGATTACTTGATTGAAATATTTGGGCCACTCCTACAACTTAATAAAATTCTAACGATATTTCATTTATAAAAATTGATCAGACTTATAGGCTGCGTCAAAAAATGTTTATTTTCGGTGGCTAGCCTCCGCTATAGTCACCGAACGTTGTGACGTCACCGATCTAGTGTTATTCCAACAGCCAAGACGAATGTACATTGTACGACACCGCATTTGTTAAATTTACTATCCGTGTAGGCTGCAGGCGATGCCATACAATTTTTTGATATTATAGGTACTATATCTACTTATACAGTGCATCATGATCAACCTATCGCCGGCTCACTACTAAGTATTTGGCCATAGTCTACCACGCTGGCCAAGTGCGTATTGGCAGATTTTACAGACCTTTAAGAACATTATAGAGCTCAGGCATGCAGGTTTCCTCACGTTGTTTCCTTCACCACTAAAGCAAGTGATATTTAATTTCTTAAAACGCACAATAACTCTGAAAAGTAAGAGGTGAGTGCCTGAGATTGAACCCACGACCTCCCGAAAAGAAGGCGGACGTCTTAACCTCTATCTAGTCTATAGTTCAGTTATTCAGTGCATACATAAAATTGTTATAATGAACAATAATAATACCTAAAATTAAAAACAAATTTTATTAAATAAACAAGAATACTGAAATTTTAGATTCACAAGTCAGAGATTTTTAGTTAAGTAAAACTTTTATACCTTATTTAAATTTTTATAAATAACTCGTTTTTAATACATTTCACAATGTGGGAAATATTTTAGTAAATGCATTTCACTCTTATGAGTTTAAAGTTTTAAATTACAAGACAGCAGGTGCTCCAATATTAACCTAATTATTTAACTATACCAATTAACTTATTTCTAACAATGGAAAGGAATATAAGTATTGAAATAAAGTAAGTACATGGATCAATCAACTTTTTTGTCCTGTCAACGAATAGATCAAAACAACTCAGCTTAAACTGGTGTGTTTAGTGGCTTAAAAGCTAGAATTTAGAATAGAAGTATGAATTACAAGTTCCATAAATTGAGGTAGGTTAACTGTGAATTTTTATCCTTAAAGCCTTAGGGGGTAGGTGAATGATTTTTATTCCAAAACCTCACACATATTGTACTAACACACAGCAAGCATTATTTTACCACACCTCACTTCTAGGGTTCCGTACCCAAAGAAAGCCAATGGAACCCTATTAATAAGCCTATGCTGTCCATACATTTGCCTGTATGTCTGTCAGCGGGCTGCATCTCATAAATAGCAATAGCTAGAATTTTTACAGAGTGTGTATTTCTATTGCCACTATAACAACAAATAATAAAAATTTCTAAATGGCCATCATGCAAAATGAAAATAATACAAACTTCGACGCTGGGTTTGAGCAATAATATGGGATTTGGCTCGGACAGAAAAAAGTTGACCCACATACTACATTCTTTCTTACAATAGATGAGATTTGGAAAGATGAAATAAAATTTTACATGCAATATTTTAATGCTCTTAGAAAGCTGCCACCATTTTTTGTCAAATCTTCAAATTCAAATTGAATTTTACCATTAGTGTAATAGCTATCTCTGCTTTCCACAGCGTATAAACAATAACAGCTATCATTTAACTGAGGCCACGTGATGCTTATATCATACCATAAATTTTTTCTAAATAGCAAAGGTTTCGAAAAATTAACATCAATATTAGAATCATAAGCTATGTCACTTTTAAAATTGAAAGTAGTAATTACTTTTTTACTGGATTCACATGTAACTGAAATAGTGAATTGTTCAAAGTAAAAATTAGTGTTGCAGGCATTAAAGACTGGTGCCATTCTCGACTGCACATTTAGTGAATTGATGAACGTTGATTTGTTGGCCTTCACTCTAGTATGTACAATGGAGTTGTACACTGGATCGATGACTATGGGTGATTCAGATCTAATTGGTGCACGGTGACAGAGGTACCAATGCAGCGTCAATGCATGGCGTGGCATTATCTTTGTGTCAAATGTACTTATCACTCTATTGGTAATATTCCCTGAACTTTTCACCACTTGTTTTAAGTCATCAACTTCATCATTCATTAGCAGATTGTGTTGACAAGATTTAATTTCTTCAATGTCCGCCATTGACAAAGTGAACAAGCGTAGTTTTTTTAACAAGGCACATTTGATCAATACATCTCTCCTATTTTGAAAATCACTTTTGATACTATTTTGGTCACAATAGTGTGTGGTCCATTCAAAAACTTCTTTAATCAGATTCTTTTCAGAGATATTCATTTCATTACAATTAAGAATTTTTTCCATGCAAGTAAGTGTAATATTTCTTTTGTTTTCTTTAAGTAGATAATCAGCATGTTGACAAAAAACTTTTAATGCAGATGAGACCAATTGATTATCTTGTATATAATCGGGATAGTTTAATACAGTTATAACATTGTCAATGTCCATGTTTGATTGAATATATGCAGTGCAGATTTCAGTTAAATTCTCTAGCATATATTTCCTTGAAGCATACATCATATTGAAAGCATCTTCAATAGAATTTATATTCAACTTATCAGTGTAAACATAATTAAGTAACAGTTGGAATATAGTTGGTTCTATGTCTGTTATTATAATATCTTCATTGGTATATAGTGGCCCGTAGAACATTGCTTCGAAGACAGGGCTGCTGACACCTAGTATCAATTTATGAGCTTTAATCTCTTTTCCGCACACTGAAAAACTACAATCACTCCATTCATTGGAAACTAGTAATTTATTTATCCGATCATATAAATTATTTTGTCTAAGCTGATTGACTTTGTGACCCATCTGAAAAAAAAGCGATTAAGTATAAACTTTTGAATACCTACTTTTAATTTATGGTATTTAAATTTAAGATTCAAATGATCTCATTAGATGGAGATTATAACGGTTGTAATTGTTTTACCAGTATTGAACCCGTAAGAACCCGTTTTAGTTTTGAGTTTAGATAACAACCTTGAACCTCAGAATACCTCACCTTGAGGCTCAGTATTCTGAGCCTTGAACTTGGGATGCGATCAGAGAAGCAAGTCCTAACTGAATTCTTGCAAAGTTCCTAACATAAGCACTTTGTAGATAGCACTACACTATCATTATGGCAATCGAATCGCTAAAAATGGTTCCTGTCACTTACATACCTTGAATCAACTTAATAATATCACTCACGAATACAGCTCACAAAGAAGAATTTTGCGTTTAATATTGTATTGATTTTGATGCACACAACCAAAATAAAACCCTAAATAAGTAGGTATAGAACAGTCAATAAGGAGGTCAATGCCCTCTCTAAAACGTAGTGCTCACCGACCAGAAATAAAATGCTTATATACTCTTTGACCCTCTCTGAAGCATTCAAAGAACTTGCATATACTACTACGTAGTACTTACACCTAGAAGGCCTACAAGGTCAGTAACGCGAGCCGAAAGAGAAAAACGGGTGTTCAGTTCCTGTGTTTTCTTAGTTAGAGTAACCATGTTAAACTACCAGGCTTCAAAATGCTAGAACCCGAAGCTGTAAAACCAGTTCAAAAAAGTTTATCATGGTCATAGATAAGCATAGATCCACAGTGTATAAAGGCCATAGATTATGAATATGATAGCGGCACGGCCTCCTTGGAGTAAATGTATTCTGTGGTGGGCACGGCACGGCACAGGATGGCGGCGCGCCGGTGTTAATATTTTGGCTGTAAAATTGTGATGATGTTCTTGTTAAAATGATCGCAATGCGATGGTGGTAGCTCGGTAGTAAATTATTGTGAAAAGTGTTATTCAAAATGAGTGCTTATGAAGACTCAGTGCTAGATTTTGACATCAATTTTCTTCATCCATCAGAAATTACCGTGGTAAGGTTTAGGTTATAGCACTTTATAATGTTTTACCTTTATTAATAATTGAAATGATTTGTATTTGAAACACTTTAAATTGTACACTATCCTCAAAACTCTATAACCTTAAACTACACTAGCTTGTATATGATACTAAATGTGCCGTGCTCAACGATTTTAGTTTTGTCATGACAACATCAAATAAACATTATATTGCTGTGTTATATTGTAATGATATTGTATTAATCTAATATCAACTTTTACTGACTATGCCTTCGTAATGTTCGTAGTATAAATGAGATTATGAAGTGATTAAGATTATAGATACAATTACCTACTTTGAAGATTTTGTACATCATTTGAATTTTTCTATTTAACTTGAATGTAATCTACTTAAATACTATGTAGTTGTAAATCTATATTCACAAGGAAATGTTTTTAATTTCAGAACAATAGCCAGAGTGACAAACGGCGTAAACAAGTACTGCTATGTAAAAAGAAAATTGTTGGCACAGAGTAAGAAAAATCACAATTTCATTTTGACTTTTTATTGTAAATTAATACACATTTTTTTGTTGTTTTAAACTATATAATATAGCAGTCTAGGAAGATATACATACTAATTTACACAATGACTAGCTTATACTCGCGACTGTGGATGTGTGGATGACCACACGGACTACACAAATTTCAAACCCCAATTTGACCCCTTTGAATTTTCAAAAATCCTTTCTTAGCAGATATCTACGTCATAACAGCTATCTGCATGCTAAATTTCAGCCCGATCAGTCAGTCAGTTTTTTCCTTTTATATATTTAGATTTGATAGTGGTGGTATGTTATGTTTATCGATACTAATATTATAAATACAAAAGTATATATTTTGTCTCTTACCTTTTCACAGCTCATCTGCTTAACTGATTTTGGCGAAATCATACAGGTACAGAGATAGCTTGTACCCCAGAATCAGACACCTTTTTATCTACTTTTATCCTGGAAAATCAATTTCCATAGGATCTTAAAAATGTAAATGCAAATGGACAAAATCGTAGGCTAATAAAGTTTTAATTTTCAGTGTGCTTCTTAAAAATCACTATATATGTCGAGAAAAGTTGGAAGCAAAAGAGGTTATGTTTCTAACTGCAAAAGAAGAATGTAAACAAGTGTGTATAAACTACCAAGATGCTTTAGAGAAATATACACAATTAGAAAAGGTATGTATGTTTGTATATTTGACTGAGCGAAGCAAGGTCTCCTAGTCTAATCATAATTGGATTGTCCGTATAACTTCTGAATTAATGGCACATTGGTACTGATTCTGAGCACAACAAAATTTTAGAGTATTCAGATCCTCTTCTTACTAATGTAATATGAAAAAGACAGACACAGTTTGCCAGTTTCAAATTTAATTTAGAGATGTCAAACCTTGTGACGTTAGATGCCAGTCGTCAGCCTATTGTTTTGTAGCGTGCACTAAAATTTAGAGTCTTCAATAATTGTAAAATTCATGTTCCATCCTTTTTTAGCATTATTAAAAAAGAAAAAGATGCAGATACTCTAAATTTAGTTCCCAAAATTATACAATAGTGTTGATAGATGGTGCTAAGAATGACTATTTTAAATTAATTTGTGAGCATCTTGGATTGTTCACAAGGTAAAAAACAGATGACCCAAACTAAGGATGCCAGTTCCTAATGTGTGGGGAACCACTAGTGGTAAATTGGTGAAGTCACATAGTTTAAGTTGTGGAGAAAAGTTAGTGTTCACACAACAGACCCTAGACTAATAATATGTAATTTATATTAACTATTTTGGCATGACTAAAACCATCTATTTTTTCAGGAACTGCACACACTTAAGAAACAATATGCAGAAATTGAGTCAAAATGTACATTGTATGAGAATCAGTATGAAGGGATGAAGTCTCATGCTAATCAGCTTCAGGTTAGTGGCAATATTCTACTCTAGACTTGCAAATGACATTTGTATGATGTTGCAAGTGCACAAAATTGCATCAAGTTATGTGCAGAAATCATAGTTGAGGTATAATTTTTTTTGCTGTGGTAGCCTAGTGGTTAGGACGTCCGCCTTCCAATCGGAGGTCGGGGTTTCGATCCTCTAACTCTTCGGAGTTATGTGCGTTTTTAAGTAATTAAAATATCACTTGCTTTAACGGTGAAGGAAAACATCGTAAGGAAACCTGCATGCCTGAGAGTTCTCCATAATGTTCTCAAAGGTATGTGAAGTCTGCCAATCCACACTTGGCCAGCGTGGTAGACTATAGCCAAAACCCTTCTAACTCTGAGAGGACACCCGTGCTCTGTAGTGAGCCGGCGATGGGTTGATCATGATGATGATGATGATAGTTTGAATCCCAAAGATGACTATATAGGCACCTTTTTATATTGCAAAATCAGAGTTCTATCTAGTTTTATAAATTATTTTAAAATGAGCACTGAGAGTTTAATTTACGAAGGCGTCGTTGCGCATGTAAAATCTGCTGTGATTGTTTTAAAATTCTCGTTTCTGATGCCATTTTATTCCGTTTCAAAAAGCGTGTGTGCCAAACAAAAGTTGTTTTTAGCATGTGTGCTAGTTCAAGAGATAGATAACTTTTAGTTATGTGATTTTGACCTGAAGTAAAGCTTTCAATAAATTTAAGTTTAGTAGTTTATCCTGCAAAATTATGATTAGTGCATAGTGCAATTTGCATGCGCAGGCGCCGAGGTGCGCCAAATGCCAATAATCTTCAGGGATTCGCCGATCCGTCAGACAGGATCAGTGAATCGAAGGAAGGGGCTGGAGGTTCGGTAGGTCGAAAGGTCTCTTTGATTGAAGTGGGACGTGTCGTTGGAGTCCGTGATTCATAAGGGCGAATTTATGTAGCACTTTTATTTTGAGTTTACCAATTTTAATTAAAACACTGCAAGTTATGACAAAATAAACCTATTGTTTACTGTGGCTAATTCGGTTGTATATAATCTGTAAACTAAATTGACTGGTCTAAATCTGGATAACCAATTTTTTAAACCTGTCATTTTAGTTTTATTTATAGATATATTGATGATTTTCTAAAAACAGTCAAAATCAAGTCAAAGTAACTTTAGTTTCAATTTATTTTGCTCAAAAAATACTCATTTTTACATACTTAATTTTTATTACTTCAAGATATTTTGTATTGCATTAACAATAATAATAGCTTTATTATGTACATGAATAGTTGAACACCTTTAAAAAGATTAATATCATGTAATATTTTTTCTAGATATTAGTAAAAGAACGCGAATCAAGTATTGAAGCTCTAAAAGTTGAGAAACACTTGGAGAAGAATGATTCTGTTGATTATGAAAAGAATCTCTCTGCCAAAGAAAAAGAAATTGAGGGCCTTCTGAAACATCTCAAAAGTCTTGATAAAGATAATGCACTTAAATTGGTTCCAAGTAAGCATATTTATATATTTGTAAATTTATAAAACACTCAAATACACTTTTTACTAGTACCTACCAATTATATTATTTTTCCATTTGGCATTGCCAAGCCGAAACCGCGGCAAAACCGAACTGTCAAGACAACAGACCATAGAGTAGATCTTGATTCTAGGAATGCGAGCCAAATTGAGTTGTGTTAAAGGTGGAGGACACAGTCTGCCCTCGAAATTCAAATTCAATTTGGTTTTTCACAATTTGTAAACTAATGCGACAAAGTAGACTTATGGTATTCAAAGTTCGCCCCTAGCAATATCATGTTCACAGGTTTATATAAAATTCTTTACTTGAAAGTGTCCAGTTTAAGAAATTAGTCAAAATAATTACTAATTTGTGAGTAGCTTACGTCAAACTCATTGGGTCTTAACACTACTGATGTGAAATTTTAATTTCAAGTACACTTTTTCTGTGTGCATATCTAAAATTACTTCACTCTTACAGAAAAAATACGTAAGCGGCATAAATTATTATTACGAAAGTATGATAATTTAAAGACTATTTATAGTGAAGAAGACTCATCAGACAGTGGCAATGACCAATCAGATTGCTTTGATCAACCACCACATTCACCCTTGTTCACTGCTCCGGAGGACTCTGCAGTGGATAAAATTAAACAGGTATTTATTTATATATATTGAATTATAAAATTTTAAGTATTAATTTACATAAAAATATTTAATAAAAAAATAGTTATATGTATTAATAACATTTTAATTTTACATTAACATAATACAATTAAATAAGTATATAAATTATTGTATTTTATTATCGTATCTGTTATAAACATAAGTACATATAACATATGTATATAAATTTAAAAAGCTGTGATAGCTTAGTGGTTAAGACATCCGCCTCCTGCATGCTTGAGAGTTCTCCATAATGTTCTCAAAGGCGTGTGAAGTCTGCCAATCCGCACGTGGCCAGTGTGGTAGACTACGGCCAAAACACTTCGTTTTGAATTTATAAAAAATTCTATAATAGCAGTGAAAACATTTTTGCTTTCAGGATGTCTTCAAGACAAATCAGCTGACAATCTGTGTCAAAAAAGGTAAGCCTTCTTATTTAGATAGTAACCGAAAATTTAATTAGGTACAATAGTATCAGACCCAACTTTACAGAAATTTTGTTGTTTAGGTAAAAAATGTGATTAAGAATTTGATTAATTCTCTTTACAGATTTGACGAGACTCAATGAAGATAACGACTCCGATTTTAGCAATGAAGTTGTAAGCGAAGACACTGGGCGTGGGTCTTCATTAGCATTTTCAGATGGTGAAAAGTGCTTCAGTAGTCCAGATTATTTCAGTAATGATAGTCCTATAACAAAAGAAGTAAATCAAGCCAATGAACCACCTGTTTTTATAGATACGGGAACCAGTCCAATTAGAAGTCATGAAGTCAGATCTCCCCGTATATTCGACGATGAAGCCGACGTGAATAGTCTGGAGTATTTTATCACTGACATTTCCTTAAGTAACGAAATTGTTACAATCAAAGAAAAAAGAAAATTGATTGATATTGGCACCAGTCCAATTAAGGACTTAGAAAAAGTTAACATAGCAACTAGTCCGCTATTGTTTGATGAATGTGTTGAACGGAATGTTAGTGAACCACTCTCTAAATCGGAAGCAACAGATTATCAAACAAGGGATGTTAATGATAAATGTCAAAGTGATATTGATACCCGGAAAACCCCGTGTATACAAATAATCGATGATACTGTATTTGGTGTAAAAGGAAAACATACTAAAATTGACAGTTTAGCAAGTCATCTTGAGCTTGAAATAAGTGGAAAACCAGTTGAAGAAAAAAAATGCTTGGAAAGAAATAACAGCATAAACTTTGGCGTTGAAAATAGTAATGATAATGAAATTGAAATGATATTAAATACTATGCGATTGGCACACAGGCCTATAACACCTATTCCTGCAACTCCCGTGGAAATACATAAAAATAAAAGTAGAAAATTACTAGAGATAGAACGAGATAATTCAATACTGAAAGATGAAAATAAAATTATACGATCACAACTAGTTAATCTCAGTAAAGAGATAATGGACATAAAGTACTTGTTAAAGATTGATAAATCTAAAGAAGAGGTGTCTCATGAAGACAATATTTGTGTAAATACTGAGATATTTGATGATACTAGTCAAGAAACAATATTTATTAGTGCTAATGGAGATGACAGTAATAATAGAAATAAAGAAAGTGAAATAAACAGTTTCAGCTTATCAAATTCTTTAAGAATTGAAGTATCCCAGGAATTAGAGTACGACATACTAAAACCAGCGGCTCCATCTTGTATTTCTAAACAAAACGATATATCCCAGATCCATGAGTCCCCAGCAACTGATAACTTGACTGAAAATATTGCTAATGTTACTAAGAATGATAGCCGGGAAGCTATAACCTTTGAAGAAGATTTGATTAGCGAAGATGAGAGTGATATTATAATAATAAATAATAACGTAGACTATGCTCCACAAGATGTGTCAATAGAATGTAGGAAATCAAGAAAGTCAAAGAATAAAAATGTTAGTAAATTAGAAAAATTCAAACAAAAAATACGACCCAAATCCAAAATTTCAGAAAATGCTCCTATTAGAAAGCTACGTTCTAAGTCAAAGCTTATTCCCATAGTAAAACTCCAAAAGATAACTCAATTGGATGCCACTGCAATATTAAATAATAAATCAGCTTACGAGCACGCGGCAAAAGTATTGGCAGAAATCAAATCAAAGGAAAAGGTTTCGGCAAATAAAAAACGTATTACTAGAAAAGCCAAAAAAATGGTAAGTGACAAAAATGATGATGACGATATTGACTGCTTAGAGCAGCAAAAATATATACCTGAAAATAAAAAAACCAATCCTGAAAAACATATAAGACGTAAATCGAATGAGCAGCAATATGATAAACATTTAGAATCAATTGAAGATGTTGATGTTTCACCTATAACCACTAGAAGTCGCAGTCGTAAGCTAAGCAGTAATTATTGCGTTTCACCCACCGAGATAGATACAAGGGAGACCAGTATATCGGAAGAAAAACGTAAAAGATTAAAACGTGGGGCTACCGATAGTCCAATTGTCAGTACCAAGAGAGTCCTGCGTAGTTCTAGTATTCGAGACACGTTCGTTGATTTAGATAGTGTAAAAAAAGCTGTATCATATGATATAGCTGAAACCGATTACAATTCAGCTAAAGGACAAAATCATGAATTTTCCATTAGATCAAATGAAAAACGAATCACAAGGAATAATGTTTCCAATTCACCTTATAAAATTCAAAATCGAAAATTATCCCAGAGTGAAAATGAAGGACAAAACAATAAAGTTAGAAACGTTTCCAATTCACCTTATAAAATTCAAAATCGAAAATTATCCCAGAGTGAAAATGAAGGACAAAACAATAAAGTTAGAAACGTTTCCAATTCACCTTATAAAACTCAAAATCGAAAATTATCCCAGAGTGAAAATGAAGACCAAAACACAAGTGATAATATTAAAAATGTTTCTAATGCACCTAATAAAATTCAAGGTGTTAAAATATCTGATGTGAATAATGCAAAAGAAGAATGTAACAAAAGTTTACAAGTAACTGATTTGGACCCTATATCTAGCCAAATTAGCCACCCAAGGCAAAGTATTCTTTGTAGGATGCTAGAAAAACATGGCCGACGGGACCCGAAGTCCTCTAATAAAAAAGTTCCTGGTAAGAAGCAGTGTTAAGAGCAGTGTTCTTTAAGTCATTCTCTTGATCTATCATGAAAATAGCAAATAATTCTAATTAATTGCCCCTGTTAAAAATATTTGAACTTTGAATTATTAAATTATATTTAAATTTTAATTAACATAAAATTAATTAAGGTTGCTTTATAAATTCGCTATATTTTTTTACTTTCAGATAATATTATAAATAGTATTAGTAAAAAGTTAGAAGATGGCATTGCTTTAATAAATGAACTACCCTCGGGTAAAGTTAAACCAGCCATGAATAAACTTGTTGAAGAAGTACAAAGCTGGAATGTGAAGCATTTCATGTTAGGGTTCATGAAATACCTAAAAGATCCAGATCGGAAGAGAGAACTGTATAACAAAGTGAATTCTCCTCCTGCACCGCCGATGACCAAATCCGAACAGGTCCTGTTGTACATAGTGAGGCAAATGGAAATACAGACACCAAACACAGTCAACGAAATCCTCACTCATATAGAATTTTCACTATTCCAATTGAATAGGACCCCTGAGTTCGATATTATCGAAAGTTTATCGCATTTTTATGCGTTACTGTGTCGATACTTTGGATTAAAGAGCCGTTTAAGGCTATTTTTACTTGATGCTATGTACTGTGTACAATTTAAAGTAGTTCCACTAATCAAGCAGTGCTTGGATGTATGGATGCATATATTGCCTCTAGCACACATGGGAATTGGTGAGTGAAAAAATATAATTATAGAAATATGATCTTTTTAATTTTATCCATAATATATTTGCTTGTTGAACTGGAAAGCGTAAAAACTAACACGTTTTATTTCTTTGTTCACAGCCAAGAGTCCATTAGTGACTTGTCTAGTATACCTTCTACATTTCTACAAGTGTGAAGATAGATTTAACAGGGTTCAAGAAATTAGGACTATATTGAGTCGAAAATATTTCTATGAAATTACTGACTGGAATGAAAAAACTATTTTGGAAATGTTCAAAAATGCCATCAAAGATGTTCGAGGTATAAAGCAACTACATATTTTACATTTACAATCCCTGGCGCTACTTTTTTTTTAATTACACTTACTCAAATGTTAATGGTGTGGGTGGGTACAATGAATATTTGTAGTTTATATCTACCACCCAGTGGCACCAAATCCATCATATAACGCACAATAGCTACAGCTATTGTAACAGCGCGAAGTTTAAGTGTAAACTTTTTAGAATGACTAGTATGAATGAAATAAGTGTAAAAAAAAACCAGCAAATAAGTGATTCGACCTTCGATATTATGGTGCCTCTCAGAGCAAAGCCGTATATAACACAGATTTTTTTAAAAAACCTCACGCGGACGAAATCGCAGGCATTGTATAGTTTTGAATTGACTCTAAGGGAAATTTTACTATTACAGATATTCCAATAGAAAAGAAAATGTTGAGAACAGCTCTGATTATCCTCGGAAAACGACACGGAGCTCAATGGTGCCACAAGAATATCATTAAAAATATTTTGATGCCTATGATCGAACGGGAGGATATCTCGATGAAGATAAAGCAGTTCTGTGTGCAGTTGCTAGGCGCGCTGCTCAAGCCTTTCCCTGCGGACATGAAGGTCCATTTCGAGATCGCCATCAACCACTTGCACGACATGCTTCAACAAGATCGTGAGTATTATTGCTTTACACAGTATGTGTTCCCACCCTTTCGTATTTGTGCGTTTTAATCAATTAAACATCAATGATTGCTATAGTGGTGAAGGAAAAGCATCGTAAGGAAACCTTTATACCTGAAAGTTCTACATAATATTCTCTAAAGGTGGGTACGGTTTTGCAGATACGGAATTACGGCGCGCGACTCTTGACTAGCATTCGCCGATTTTTTGAAGTCTATTTATATTAATTATCGTAGAAACTAAGGGCCGGTTGTTTCAACAAACTTTGACGGACACGTAACCTTTAAATATGGCGCTAACGAACGTAAGTAAAGAAAAAGCGTTGATTCAGCATCTATTAGCGCTAACGTTCGTTAAAAAGTTACGTTTACGTTAACCAGTGCTGGCGCCATTGGTGATCGTCAAATCAGTTCGTAACTTCATACTTCTTACAAACGGAATATTTTATTTACAAATTATAATGGAATCAATTTAATTCAAAACTTTTAATGATAGTTTTTTTGAAGATTTTGTAAGAAAGAAAAAGTGTTTAAAAAGCGAAGTAGCAATATTAATAACTATGTATATAATTTAATATACTTAAAATGAAATAAGAAAAGGATACGGAGAAGTAAGTTAATTTTTAGGGTTAGTTTCGCAGCCAAAATAACAATGACGAACAGTTTTTTGTACAATGAAGCAACGCACTTAAATTAACAGATGTTAAAGTTCGTCTACGTCCGTTAAATTTTAACGAACGGATCTTACGAAGACCAATGGTTTGAAACAACCGGCCCTAAGGCTTCATCTTTACTAATAATTATATTTTTTATTTTAGCACCAGATGCCATGAAAGAAGCGATATTTACAAGTTTAATATACATCAACCACCACAATCCGAATCGTGTAATTCGATCGCTACTCTCGTGGATGCCGAAACAAGTTTCTCCAGAATTCGAGCAACTTTTGCGTGACTATGTTAGAGGAAAACCATTGCACGCATGGAAGAAAATTTTGAGTAATATAAAAATGTAAAAATAGATTTTAAGTTTACATTTAAAACTTAAGAATTAGAAGTGTTTAGTCAGTACATTATGTAATAGGTATATATTATTAATTTCGGTTCTGTGATTCACGAAAAAAAATTTAATCGTGCATTCTGAATTTTTATTTCTCTACTAGTTAATGGTCGGCATGCGTTTTAATGCCTCTTTAAGTTTTCAACGCCGCCAGCCTGTTTGGGTACACTGCTGCATATACTTAGACCTTTTTAAGAGTGCGCCATCCACTAAACACGATTATCCTTCTTCATCCTCCAGTCACCTTCACGCCCAGCTAGCTGGAGGTCGTCCTACACTGCGCTTACCTCAACATATTGTCTGCGCCATCATCCGTCGCGTTAGTTCTGCTATCTGTGACAACTATAGGACCTGCCTACTGCCAGTTCAAGTTGCTAAGCCTTTAGCAACTTGAACTGGCAGCCATATGGACGCGTTCAAATTTGCCGCTACGTGTCGCGCGGAGGCAGTGCGGCTGCAAATGCGCGACCGCGCGTCAGTTCATTGATCGCAATTATATGGGTTTACAAAGCGCGACTGCAGCGGTGCCTCTGACTACCTAAGGGCCATAGAAGACACGATGCTTTTAGAATCAGCGATCCGGCGATTTAGCTGTGGTTGAACGCGGTTGATTATTTCAATACAATCGATCGTAGAAAGTCATTAACACGCGAAGCAGTCCCGAGATCGCCAATCGCTGATGCTAAAAGCATCGTGTCTGCTATGGCGGTAAATGAAAAGACAACAAAAAAATTAATAATTTGTTTTATATTTCTTGATTTCTACCATAATAACATGAATATTTACAAGTTGAGTGCGAGCATTGGGTGTTAATAATTTTACGAATTTGTGATAATATTGCACAAAATTTGTTAGTGCCATTTGCAATAACCCTGCGCCAGTAACCAAATTGGGAAAAGATACGAGAACTTCCCGATGAATCTCTTCCAGACTCTGTTTCCAGCTTGCAGTGAAAGAGGCGACGAGCGATATAGATTTCTTTTCCAAGTTCGCCAGTTCGCTTTTCCTATCACCTTCCAGTAACTGTTCACCTTCCTTTACAAACTGCATGAGTCCACCGAAATGGGGGCTAAGTATCTCCTCGACATATTCGGTGCTTCGAGCTTGTAGTTGCTCCCTGAAACTTTCCGCTTCTTTTGTATTATCCCTTGTCCGTTCCATTAATATGCTCAGAACCATATCATAATTGTTGATCAAAAATATTAGCTGCTGTATTCTCTGGGGGAATTCGGCGGCCATTTTCAGCAAGAAGCAGTGAACCTCATCTTGCAGAGCCAGTAGTAAATTGCTGAGCTCTTCCGAAGGGAACTGTTCACTCAAACTCAGCATTGCAGCAGAAAACTCTGCATATCTTCGGGTGATCTAAGGACACAATAAAAAAAGTTGAAAAATAGGACCCACCAGCCCCAATATGATATCATAGTATGTAGATGACATGTGCATGACCTACTGTGTACCTAATAATCATTGGCCATTCTAAGAAACCTGCGCTCTGTAGTGAGCTGACGATGGGTTGATCATGATGATGATGATTATATTATTTAAATAAATTCACTAACAATGTACTATGAAAATATAACAATATAATATACTTACATAATGTGGTCCCATTTCCTTATTAGACAATTTTGCTGGATCACAGTCTCGTACACTTTGTATATTCAATTTGAGAACATACTCCAATCTGGGCCAAAGAGAAGCGAGCAATGAATCCCAGTAACTGAAAGCAATATTTTTTATCAGAGGCATAGAGTCTATCACATAACAATAAGAAAAGTAGAATCTATGAGAATTTTACCGTTTCCTGTTCTAGATAGTTATTATTGTAATTAAAATGAAGTACATTATAAGTCCCACAAATTGCTATTGCGCTGGTACCATGTCCCATTAACATTGAAATGACGTCATTTTGATGTCAGCCGAAATAAAAATATACCATCAGCTGGAAACTTCAGTCTAGTGCTGACGTCACTAAAATGGCGGCCACGTGCATTAGCAATTTACGGGACTCAAACTTGCCGCTGAAGCAGTTATTACCTGTCTAATGCAGCTACAGCTCTTTTGTGGCACATCCAACGGTATCTGTTTATTAATTGGATACATAAAAACAGAGCTAGGCAATCGTAGCACTCTAGTACATAGTTTTCAACATTTTTCTGAAAAAAAAAACACTAGTTACCTATTAAATGTATTAGGCTTGACTCTTGAGAGACAGACCAATTGTTGTGATTGGCGAAATTTATGGTATTCTTGTTGCAACAGTGCATTGTAGCCAATAGTGAGCGAGCGTCAACAATCAGGGGCAGAATGAACCAGAGTGAGGGAACTCTGGGTTTGATCCTGAATCGACGATATTATGTCAAATATTAGTTTATGGGAGACGTGAAATCAAAGAAAAATAGGTGATTAAAGTCGAGATTTCGACGTTTTGTTACAAGTTCCTTAAGAACTGTGTCAGCGACGATTGCGCTCGTCACACTGTAGCTGTCAAACTACCTCGGTGGGGCCTCAGGTGCTTCATGAGCTGAGAGCTTGCCATGGTTCTTTTTCCTGTCTTCTGTCAAAGTCATGGGCATCATCTAGTTTCTTATAAGTCACATACCACAAGCAAAGACAATGTTTTCCCCAGGATTCTGTCAAATAACTCCTGTGCATGGCTGCCTTTCACGTGGAAAAATTCTGTTGTAAATAAATACTCCCTGCAGCTGTTGTCGACTAGAGCATATTGAAGACTTCGAAAAAGTGCTTCATATGAATACTGAAAGATGATAATAATATTTGGTTATTAACTAGCCATACTTAATATTATAAAATGCAAAAGTGTGTCTGTCTGTCTGCTATATTTTTATGGCCCATCCGTTTAAATCCGTTTTTGTGGAAATTTGGTAGAGATAGTTTACATCCTGGGGAAGGGCATAGGCTGCTTTGGTCCTGGAAAATTAAAGAGTTCCCACTGGATTTTTAACAACCGAAATCCACATGGACGTTTAGTTGTGGACATTATCTACTTGGTTCATAGATCAGTGTTCCCATGGAATTTTTTCCAAAATTGTGGGCGTCATTGCATCATCGTAACATAGATTTTGTCTATGAATAGGTGCCAAAGCAGAATCTGAATGTCAAATTTTTTTTGTTAACTTACTTGGATTCTGGGCTATTGGAGTGGTTTTAGTTGTGAGCGCCTAATAAAAAATTACTTTGTAACAAAAAAAATATTACTAGGTACCTTAGTTTTTTGTTGCACATGAGGCACAATAATTGGAGCTTCTAGTTCTTGTGCCAAAACGTCGCCACGATTGCCAATCGTGAATATAGTACTTTTATTTTTTAAATTAGATTTCTGAAAGAAACCACCTTTGGAGCCATCTTCGATCCCCATTAAATCATCTTTAGTCGGTACTTCTTCATATTTTAACTTATCCAGTCGAGAAGCATAAGACTTAAAATACGAATAATAAACTTTGCTTAAAGTGTCAATATACTCATTGCAGATTTCTTGAGCTACATTTCTTTCATTGGTTAAAATAAATTCAAAGAAAAATTTATATTTTAACATAGCATTCTGTGGAATTTGATAGTTGGCCATTGGTTTCCGGAACTTGTATATCTGTTCCAGTATGTAGGTTCTTATTTTTGTAACAGCTTTAATTTTCAACTTCTCCAAAACATCTTTGACGTCATGACAGGCCTTAGTCTCCTTGAAGTCTTGTTCTTTAACAAAATTCAATTTTTGGTTTAAAATAGCTAACTGAACCATAAACTCTTTATCAACAACAGGAACATTGTTTAAGCCACTGAAAAAATGATTATTATTTAAGTACCTACTTTCTCTATGGCTCTATCTATATTATAAATGCAAAAGTGTTCATTGGCTTGTCCTTCAAATACGACGCAACAGAGCAATGGATAGACACGACGTTTTGTCTGTCTCAATGACAGAGACCCAATTTTCCTTCTAAAGGTTGATGTACATTATTTTCTGCCATATAATGTACTTACAATTAGGTGATATACTTACAATATAAGAGTTTCTGAAACTGCCATATCTTCAATAAATGATGCAAGAGGACCTTTGAGTGCTTGTCTGTTACTTAATTGAATAGACATATTGACAGAACGTTTTTGTAAACTTATGATTTCATTACTTATACTGCCCAAGTCATTCTAAAAACGGGATAAGATGCTTTAAAATGTGTAGAGCGAGTAGAATATTGGTATGTTTTAAAATACTATATATTATGTCCAGCTTTATTTAAAAAAAAATATTATGCAGAAAATATACTTTCAAGGCAAAATGAGTGCAGAGTCCAGCTTTCATATGTTAGGACCTAGCAACTCTATAACTCATAGTAATATTATCTATCCAACCACAAAAGGAATAATACTTTTAAGGCTGGCCTCACACATTTCAAAATCTTAAAATTGAACACTTTTCTCACATGCTGCTTACAAATCTAGATTGCTGTGAAGTCTTTTTTTCTCTTGTCGGTATAACAAGATGCAGCTGCTTCCTCTGATGAGGTGGTCAGAGACGTTTTAAGTGGTTTGGTTTTGTATCAAATTGTCATATTATCATATTATTGTGCAATTTTATTTCAAAGGAACAGAACAGCGAATTTCACTCATGTTAATTTTTGTATTGTATAATACTAAACAACATTGCACACTTTTTCACTGTGTTCTGTTCCTTTTTATTGCTATGCCTGCTATTTTGGAGCAAAATATCCACAGTTCTATTCGGATTTGTTGATGAGCAAGTGCAATGTTGACTCACCAACACTGTCATCGCTGACACACCCAGGACCGTTTTTGCATTTAAACCTGTGTAGGTAACTGCTCAGTAGTCTTATAATTACTAAGTATAAATGTGTTGCTTGCAATTACAAATAAGACAAGAATTGAGCCAGTGCCTAGAAATGAATATTCATAACACATTCTAAGATTTCAGATCTAGAATTATACAGAAAGCTCATTAGGATCCTTCTGACAGATTGATCTGAAAAAATCAACATGTGTGTGAGGTAGACACTAGGCACTACTAAGTTGTGTGTAATTATGAGCAATCTGATTTTAGAGCTTGGTCTAAGTATCAACTAAAGAACTCTCGTTTAGAACTAAGCAGTACCAACCTGGAATACTAATAACATGCTTTCCATCCTAGCTAGAATTCCGTCACAGTCTTCAATCTGATTGTGCAGTGATGCTATATTTTCACTTTCTTTCAAGTAGTCAGCTACGGAGCCTTTCTCAGCTTCTTTGATACTTTTATCGATTTGTAAAGCGTATTCTCTTAAATCTGTACCATTTTTTAGCACTTCTTGGATTTCTAAATCTTCTAGGTTTTTATCCATTTCAGTCATGTCTTTATTATCAGACATTTTGACTCGTAAAAATATTATTTACAATAAACTTAATTTATATTTTATTTATTTTCCTATTCCATAAAAAATTAACAAAAAAATGTAGATCTATTTTATTTTTTTAATTTATTTTACGGCCCTGGAATACATTATACAGTTGACACCGTGGTTGACAATATCCTATATGTTATGTTATTCGTCTGTGGTGGACAAGTTGACTGGTTTTACGGCTCTGGATTCTAGTTCTTTTGAGCCTCGTTGTGTACAGATTTCTTAAAACTGGCTTTACAGCTCTGGATTCGTGTGTTGACTTATCCATAGGACACAGACTATAGAAATCATCAAAGAATTTCATGTCGATGGAAATCATATAGAAATAGTCTACAAAACTCAGACTAAGAATCAAGGAGACTTGTCAGACCAGACGCGTATACCCCAAAGGGACAAAACAACAAAAAAAAGAAATCATACTTACGTAAAGTATGAAAGGTTTCATAATTTGCGTTCGCTACAACTGTTACACACCAATGCACCATAAATGGCTTCTACACACCTTCAATACTAAATTGAATACAGAAAAATTTTTTTACAAAAAAAATAAAAACCGACTTCGATACACAAACACTAAAAATTGAAAAATAATTTAATTTATTACCGAATATATTATGTATACAAGAGTTAATATAGATCCATAATAATACTTTTTGGTGCCGGTGCCAATTAGCTTTAGCTGCGCGAATCGTCTAGACTTCATATTTTTATGAGACTCCACAATGGCACCTCATTGGCACCGACCCCAAAAAATATTATTATGGATCTATATTAACTCTTGTATACATAATATATTCGGTACCTAATAAATTAAATTATTTTTCAATTTTCAGTGTTTGTGTATCGAAGTCGGTTTTTATTTTTTTTGTAAAAAAATTTTATTTTTCAATTTTTAGTGGTCCCATGGAATTATGCTATGACTAGTTAAAAATCTACTGTTTACTAAGCTATTACACTGATCGCGAGCAATTCACTCTTATCCGTTGAGGAGTTCCAGTATCTATCTTCGAAGATGTTCATCAGATCTTCACCAAATTTAAATGGGACCAACTTTGAAGTATACCTACCCTTTCAAACAAAAAAAGAATTTTCAAAATCGGTCCAGGCGTCTTCGAGTAATCGGGGAACATACATAAAAAATAAAAAAAATATAAAAAAAAAAGATTCCGACGAGTTGAGAACCTCCTCCTTTTTTTGAAGTCGGTTGAAAACTAAGTAAAAACTCGTAATATTCGCAATAAATTACTATCACATAGGTTTGTTGGGCACAAACGGCAACGTGAACAACAAAAAAAGCTAAACTACAAAATCTGTGTCACAAACCACAAAATACGTATTAGAACGTGCGTAGAACATAGGGACATAGGTTATATACCTACGTAACGCGTAAAAGTTGGACTTTAGATAGCTATTATGACGTAGACATCCGTTAAGGAAGGATTTTTGAAAATTCAACCCCTAAGGGGGTTATAGGGGGGTTTAAATTTTGTGTAGTCCACGCGAAATCGTGGGAATACGCTAGTAACAAAAAGTCTAATAACTAGCCACGGCCCAAGTTTGGGATTCTTCGGCCTTTCATTTTGGTGTTAATTTTTAGAAAATATCTTGTTCTATTCAAAGCATGCAAAAACAAGCAGGTTTTTTGTGAAAACTAGGCAAATAGCCTAGTTTTCACAAAAATCTTCAAAAAACAAAAAAATGAACCTAATTTTTGTAATTTTTTTCGGTTTACAATTTTTTTTCTGTGTCTTAATGACAAAATTAGTCAATATTTGTAACACTAATTTGTTGGGTACCTACATTTTTAGATATCGAACAAAACTAGTTTTGTGTCTGAAGACTCATCATGAGAAATTGCTAAATAAATGTAAACTTACCCTTGCTTAGTCGAAATGAAAATTAAAATGGCTGCCATTTCCACAAAGTTGATTTTAAAAAAAAATTATTTGTCAATAAAATTGTTTGTATCGCTTACCCTTAACGGGTCCGTCATCGGTAACCAGACACACTGAAAATGCGAAAGTGTGTTTGTTTGTCCTTCAATCACGTCGCAATGGTGCAACGGATTGACGTGATTTTTTGCATGTGTATATAGATAAAGACGGAGAACTTTTTATCCCGGAAAATCAAAGAGTTCCCACGGGATTTTTAAAGAACCTAATTCCACGCGAACGAAGTCGCGGGCATCAGCTAATTTGATTATAGTTTCGAGTTTAAAGGGTGAATAAAAAGACAAAAGTTCAGTAACGCTGACGCGTCAGTATAATTGTGACGAAATATTTACAAAGAAAAAGTATAACATAGGTACCTATAACAAAAGCACATCAATCTATGTCAATATAAAAGAAATGCAATTGAAGTCGTAAGTTAATGAATCGCAAAAATATTACTTTAGAAATGTAAGTCTATAAGATCTACATCAAATATCGAAATAATTAACATTCTCCTTTAATTTCAGAGCTTACCTACTTTAATTGAGTACTTATCCATTGCGAAATTTGCAAAATTAAATGAAACTTTAAAATAACAAAATAAAATTTCGTGAATGAGCTTTGATATTGTAACCAGTAAGGATAATTTTTTAATTTGAGTAACCTAGAAGATATTTAGTTTATAAATAATACTTTCATCAGAACACTAATCTATTATTCTAAATCCTTATTTTTTAGGTAGGTAGGTATTGATATGAAAGCACAACCAAGTTTATTGTTGCAAAAGCTAGGAAAGGAAGTTATTTTACATCAATTTTAATAAATAAATTTATGTTTAATAGAACACTGATGTTTAAGAAGTAGGTAGGCATCTGATTCGTATCGATACAGTTTGATGAATTCATAGATCACGTCACAGTGAACCACAGAAGGGAACAATTTGTTAGGTACCTATTCATTCCTATAAATCTATAAAATTAACTAAGTAATACATATTAAGGAGCCCTGGTTTTACGAGCAAAAAGTTCAGCATAATTATGTTCAGCATTCAATACAAAATATATAAATAATGTAGTACATAGGTAGGTATATAAGATACCTACATACATAACATTTATGTTATATATATTACATTTTCACGCGTATTATCCTACTCAATTTTACAAC
The DNA here is from genome assembly GCF_902806685.2 of Maniola hyperantus. Taxonomy (NCBI): domain Eukaryota; kingdom Metazoa; phylum Arthropoda; class Insecta; order Lepidoptera; family Nymphalidae; genus Maniola; species Maniola hyperantus. The sequence continues at coordinate 11,283,717 of NC_048536.1, read as the reverse complement.
TAGGTAGGTATAGGTACAATAATGATTCAGGTAGGTACATAGGTAATGAAGAGCTTTTGCTGGCGGTATATTTAAATACCAACATTATAAATGCGAAAGTGTAACTGTATGTCTGTCTGTTACCTTTGCACAGCTGGATGGGCAGCTGTGCAAAGGTAACAGACAGAAGTATTACAGATTTGGATGATATTTGGTACAGTGATAGCTTGCATTCCGGAGACAGACATAGTGCTTTTGTGCACTCATCCGTATCAGTAATTCTTCGAAGTGGCTGTCATACAAATACGTACCTACTCATTCGATTAGTATTTTTACGGAATCCGTGATTTCACGGATGAGTACACAAACGCCCGTAGACTACTTTTTATTTCGGAAAATGAAAGAGTTCTCACGGGCTATTTTAAAAGTAAAAACCTAAATCCACGCAGGGTCGGACGAAGTCACGGGCGTCATCTAGTTGATTTATGACATTTTTAGTTCCATTTTATTGTTAAAGTTAAAATTATTTAATTTTGTAGACATACTTAATAGTTAGTAGGTATCTAATATTAAAGTGTAACGTGAATTTCATTCACTGCCCATCCTTATAATTTTATTAATATTATAAATAGTGCTTTAAGCTATTTTCAACAAATCGTTTATATTTTATTTAGCATATATTGGTCCAATTGGATTTTTTATGCGATTTACTCATGGGCATTTAAATCCCATTTAATACTTAAGTAGCAGGAAATATAGCCACAATAGCATCTACGGTATACATATATAAGTACTTTGATATGTTTTACGTGACTACTACTACAGTAATATTTTAGTAATGTTTACGAAAGGAAATTTCTAAGCTACCTATCTAAGAAGGTACTCTTTAAGACACGTTGGAGTTGGGAGTCTATAATAGGGATGCTGAACTTTTTCTCTTACCTTACATGTATATTATTATTTTAACAATTCACATTAACATTCTATGAAATAGTTTTATAAAATAATTTAAACCTAAAAGGTAACTTCCATCTCTATGTTCCGGGTCGAGCTTCGAACCCGGCGCGCAGTCGACGCACGAAGCGCTCCTTCGCGGGGCTTGCAATCCACATTTCTTTAACTTACACTCATTTATATATCAACAAATATCTTAATTTATCATAAATTTTCTATAAAATTCGGTGTTTACGAGCCAAATTTTTAACATTTGTAAGTCTTGTGACTAGATTTTTCTTATTTAATAATACACAAGTAAATAACGTAGGAATATTTTGTACGACGAGATGCCATTGATTACGAGCGGTAACTTAAATGCAGACTACTAAATATTTAGATACCTTTATAAGATAAAACAGAATCACACAAATATATATACATTTACAATAAATTAAGCTTATTAACTAAGTCTCCAGCAAACTCGGCCAAAGTTCCTACACGGTTAGATTGTTTTCTTTCTTAAAATTAATTATAATGAATACCATAATTAATTAATAATTCATACAACAAGCATAAACCGATTCCGTGGAGATCGAGTCCTTTACTACTCTCTAGAAAAATATTTTAATCTAAGTATACTTTTATAAAAATAACGGAGTCGGCTTTAGACTGAAGAGAATGCGTTGTGAAGGCGGGTGTGGTCCTCGGGATGTCTTTAAAGGGAAAACCGAAATGCTTAGAAAGGCAGGCTGGCACGAAACATGTTTTCGATAAGGGGCGGCGCTGGCACTAAGTCTTCAAGCTTCAGGTAGAAGATTCGCTGGAGCCCTTGCACGGAGAGCGAGCGTAGCTCAGGCAGCGCGCCGAGCACGCGGCTGAAATGCGGAGCGCCTGCTACGTTGGTATTCCCACCGCAAGGCATGTGAGCTCGCAGACATCCGATAATCTTCATTTGTAAATGTTCGACTCGGTTTGGCTCTTTTAGGCCATGTCTCTCTGAGGACAAAAGAAAATATGAGGGTAATGTTATTATTATATAAATAATAATTTCTTTTCTATTTAATAATACAGGGTGGAAACGCTGCGATTTGCAATCGATTATTTTGATGAACGAGACATGATCAAAAAGGTTAGGTATATGGGTATGTATTGCAATTTCGTCGCCTAGTATATAAAATGTAAAGCTTACACTTAAAATAAAATTAACAGTCGCCCGTAATTATTTGAATTGCTTCCAAATAACCGAAACAATGGATTTCACAGGGGTCTTAATCAAGAATCGAAAAGAAAAATAATATTAGGTATGTATTAAAAGAAGATATTGAGCCCATTGAAACACTTGCTAAAAATAATTCGGGAAAACAAACATAGCCTTTTCTTTTCATTTCCTATTAAAGTAATGGGAGCAATAAATGTTAAAAATTCGAGCAGGCCGCATATTAGAGAAAAATATTAAATATAATATAATATATAATATTAAAAATATTTAAGGATGTACTAACCTGTTATAAGCGTCAAAGCACAGAGGCAGGCAAAAGTAGAGATGTCAATATCCATAGAGTGCAGGGTATTACTAAAATCAAGTACTGCGTGCAACCAGTCTCCAAAAGACCTCTGGCATTGTCGTTTATCTAGGACCAGTCCGTTGCAGAAGGTGAGTTTAGTGTCCTCGGGGCGAGTGCGATAGGCAAGCCGTAAAACGAATAATTCAAGGCGTGCTGATGCAAAAAGTTGTTCTCGGTCTTCAGGGCAAAGCTCCCCGAAACCAGGTACTTTTTCGGCGAAAATTTTAATCATATCGATAGACGTCGTCACTAACGAATAAAATTGTTGGATTACTTCTACATCCGAAATAGGTGGCTCCATCGGATTTGGTTCCCTATATTGTGAATAATCAAGATTGCCAAAATCAGGAGATGTATCAACATGAGCTCTGACTAATGCTGTTATTAAAGAAATCGGTGGACTTGGCGGTGATTCTTGAGGGCATTTTGGTTTGGAGGGTAATCTTCCTCGTCTACCTTTCAGCGAGTCAGTCCGCACGACCTCTTTCACCATTCCTACAGCAAGACACTTTTGAAACCGACAAAATTGACACCTGTTTCTTCTTCTCTTATCCACTGGACACGATTTTTCAGCTAAACATACGTATTTAGAACCTTTTTGGACAGTTCTTTTGAAAAATCCTTTGCATCCCTCACAAGTTCGTACTCCGTAATGTTGGCATGCTGCAGTATCTCCACAAACAGCACAAAGTTGACTCGGCGACTGTGGCGCTGCTCGAGACCCCGCGTTATCCTGCTGAGTCCCGCCAGGTGAGCTAGACGCGGAGCTCGGAGCTGATGCTTGCATACAGTGAACTCTACTACCATGCAATTTGGGACTTTCGTTAGAACTACTAGATTCTGATCTTTGAACCGGCAAGGATGATCTTCGTTGTCTCGCTCCTTGGTCCGAAGATATATGTAAATCCACTGTACTGGGAAATGGTGGTAATGAATAAGCCTCTTGAGTATTTGTGACGCCACCAGTATCGAATGTCGGGGAGCACGGCTGAGCGGGTGCGTAGTAAGGTGATGGGACATAAGGTAATGATGGTTGATGATATTGATATAATAATTGTGTTGATGTATGTCCTTGATGGGAGTATGCGCTAACGTTATAGCAGTCTTCGTCCATCTTGATGCCGAATTCTGCCATTTCTTGTTTTGCGTAGCGAACTGAGTATGTTTCTTCAAAACTGGGCAAAGCTGGCCCAAGAGTAGGCGACGGAGTTTCACTCACTGGAGTCGCACGCTGGGATTTTACTTCAGGAAGTATCGGTGCGTGAAATTCTACGTCTGGGAATGGATCTAAATTTTCTTCTAAGATTTCAGAAGAGTCTTCTTGATATTGAGGCGATAATAAATCAGTGAAGGACGAACCGTAGTTGCTCTGTAATGAAAAAAAAATCAATAGTTAAGGCGTTATACATACGGTAGGCGGAACGTTGACAGGGGCGGTAACGACGCACCAATAGCGCGCCTTTAGTATCAAGCGACAGCTTAGCAATGACTTTTATATTGAGACCGCCTGTTTATTGTGCAGGTGTTCTAATCATAGGTCATTTTCTTTATTCGATATACTTAATCAAAAAAATGAATTGAACGTTTAGTAACCAATTCTAACATATTAATAGGTACTTATAAAATGATAAATGATCGAATACTTACGTGTGTTTGCAGCAGTAGCATGCTGGACGAATTAGGCGTGAAAGCGCTTGGCGAGCGCGGTTCTATGGCGTTTGGCCCTATAACAAAAGATAATTACTTTTAATAAAACATGTAACATTTTTTTCGATACTTATTTGATAGGTAGGTACGTAATAAAACAAAATTACATGTTCCTCTTATATCAGGGTCTGTTAGCATTAAGTGTAACAGTTGGGCAGTGACTAAAGGGTTGTTTGTGACTGCACCGGAAGACGCCGGCGTGTTGACGGCACCAGACTTTGAACTATCACGCTATACAAGCCATGCATCATTTATATTTACCCTCGGCGAACATACTTTGATTCCTACTTAAACACAAGCACACGTAATTGACGAATCGATATCTTTCGCGGGGTTGAACTGATGACCGTACGCTACCCTCCTATGATAAGCAATGACGCCAAAAAAGAAAGGTCTTCTAATTTATACGGCAGTTTTGTCAGCCAAATATTGCCGGTTTGAATACATTGTGTCACGGTGCTTGATTCGCCACGCCCCGAAAATTGAATCCTATGTATACACCTTAACTAGATCTTTCTAAAACGGTGCAACTATAGAACCTTCGTAAAAATATTTTCAGCCTTATGCGATTTGTTTAAGATTTAAAATGAATTAGCAAATTCATTTGAAAATTTTTAGGGCGAAAAGGCGATGGCTCCCTTGGGAGGTTATGAAATCACTGGCATTTGCAGTTTCTATTATGCTAAGAACCATTAATTTCGTTCTTATTAAGTTATAGACAAAACGTAAATTATTATATTTGTTATTAATTTATTCATGGCTAAAGTAAATTTTACTTGACATCCTTTTGCGTAATACTTAACTAAGTATTTTATGTAAATACCTAAAAGACTCGTAGTAGGTGAGAAGTAGGGATTGCAATCCCGCAGCTCACTCAATCCCGCGGGATCCCGCATATTTGAAATTATTCACAGTAGTTCAACTTTTTGCCCCGTTTGTATGTAAGATAAAGTATTAATTTTTTGATCTTATAGGGCTATAAGATCGAAAAATTAAAATTATTCTATATATCTTATTAAAATTATGTTATAAAATCGAATTGAAACTACAGGTTTTTGTTTAAAAAATCAAGTAGGTATTATTAATTAAACATGTCTTACATTATGCAACAAAAATTGTTTGTTTTCTAACAAAATAACAATGAAATTATAATTAAGTACGAGTAATTGTGTGCGAAAAGGCAACGTCGTGCTCGAGCCACTCGCTTTCTTACGCAAAACTTCACGAATGTTTTAGCGGTAAATTTAAATTTGCGGGATCCGCGGATCCGCGTTTTGAAGGTGCAGGATCCAGCAGATTAATAAGTGGAGCGGGATCCCGCGGGAATGCCGGATCCCGGGATTGCAATCCCTAGTGAGTAGGTAGGTAAATATTTTACGTTGAAAAATCGTTATAAAAACAAGAAACTATAAAGTAATTAGATACTTATTCATACTTACTTAATACCTATTATAAAATATGCAAAACTGTGTCTGTCTGTCTGTTAACCTATTATCCATCCATGTGACCGATTTCGACAAAATTTGCCACAGAAAGCTTTGCTTCCCACAGACAAAGTCAAAGTTAAAAGATTTATTCAGAATATGTAATAAATTACTCTTTTCGATTGTCAGTTGTTGGATTTGTAAGATTTAGTGGTGATCATTTTTTTTTTTTTTTTAATTATGTGTTTAAGTTTAATATTAGTGGTGATAATTATTTCGCAAACTTAAAACTAAAGCTACGAGGGTTCCAAACGCGCCCAAGTCTGAGAAGAACCCACAACAAACTCAGCCGGGTATTCTTTTTATTATCACCACTTTATAAAATCATAAATTAAACTTATCAGAACTATCACAAAGCCGTTAAGCAACTCATTCCCAAGCTTGCTTATCATTTAAAAAATCGTTTACATTGTAATAGGATTTTTCAATGAGTTTACGTTTTATGAAAACTTTGAACTTGTTGAGAGACATCTCCAATATATTTTCTGGAAGCTTAATGTAAAAACGTATAGAATTAAGCAAATGCAATGCAAGCAAACGAGCAAATGAATTGCTAACTTTACTTACATTACAGGCAGTGGCGTGCACAGGGTTTGAAGCCAGGGTATGCATTAGTTAAGTAGGAACCTGTTTACTGGCAGGTCATAATGAAAAATATGCATTGAGCTATTACAACTGGGGTAAGCAGTGCATTTATGCCTCTATGACCTGCACGCCACTGATTACAGGTATTTACATTATGACGGTCATTTTTTTTGGAATTTATTTAAGTACGTACCGAAATAGACTTCACATCCTAGGAGATCAAAGCGTTCTCACGGGATTTTTAAGAAACCTAAATCCGCGCTCACGAAGGCGTAGGCATCATCTAGTCTAGTTATACTTACCTATAAATAATTTCTTTCCCTATGACTACTACGAGTATGAACTATGATCTTCTCTTGGTGGATGATGAGAGATAATTGGCGTTGCAACTTGCAATGAGACACACGCGTTAGGTATCTACTGCACTTTGGTAATGGTAGGAGGCAGTGGGCACCGGCCTGTGGGCCTTCTGCATACGAAGGTAGGTACGACTAAACTCAACTAAGAGTAGATATGATTTTGGGTTTGACCCGACTACGGCAAAGCCAAAAGAAAGGATTTTGATTTTGACAGTCTATGTACCTATCTATGTAGGTACCTATGTATGCATGTACGTTTGTATCTAAGTGTGTTCCATTGTAGCGGCTAAACTAATGGGCTGATTTTGATAAATGAGGTGTCTATTGATCCGTTGTTATGGTCCGGGTGACCTAGGCTACATTTTATACGAACAAAATCGATCTGACGGATGTTACATCCAAAAAAGTGGGGGTCAATAATTTTTTTTTGCTTTTCTATCGAGTGGGATGTCGAGTGAAAGAGGAAAAAATACTGAGTTCATAAATGTAATTATAAATATAGTGTACCTACTATTATAATATACCAAGCGACAGAAACTCAAATTCACTATAATATATCGGCGTTTGTTAAGACGATCGTAATTCGTAGTCGGGTTTTAGTTTCCAACTTTATTTTGTGACTCTTACTTAGGTTTAACAATTATACTGGAGTTAACCGAAGTTAGACCAGCTCAGATATTTACATACAAATCTTTGAGCCAGTGTAACTTTGAAACTACACAATGTTACAGAAATCTGACAAACTACAGACACAGATATTTGTTTCTAGAACAAATTTGTTTGCAAAGTTTCATTGAGTTTGTATGGAAAGTACTGCGGAGCGCGCTAGGGTTACTTTCCGTCAGGGGCGTCTCTAGCCCTTGTGGCGCCCGTGTGCAACCTACCCTGGCGCCCTCTAGTCTAGTAGGAGCAGAGTCAAAATGGAATACTAACAATTATATTTTCAAATGGAAATTCGGATGCAAATGGTGCAATTTTAAATGATGACGGCGTCGGCCATAACACGAGCGCAGGGTCTTTGAGAGCGCCGGCATCGACGCATCTTTGGAGGTGTCGCATTAGAGGGCGCTCGGCGCCCCCTTAGATCCGGCGCCCGTGTGCGCCGCACACCCTGCACCATAGGTAAAGACGCCTCTGCTTTCAGTGCTCGAAGCCATGGTAGCAGTGGCGTGCAGGTCATAGAGGCAGAAATGCACTGCTTACCCCAGTTGTAATATCTCAATGCATATTTTTCATTATGACCTGCCAGTAAACAAGTACCTAACTAATGCCTACCCTGGCTTCAAACCCTATGCACGCCACTGCACGGTAGGCATTTAGACTGTAACTAAATTACTGGAAGGTTATAATGATAAATCGGTCAAGTACGAGTAGGACTCGCGCAACGAGGGTTCCGTACTACAGACGAAGAAAAACGGTAAGAACCACTTTTGCTATACCGAACCGCAAAACTAACTTTGTTTGTAGAGGTTTATTGTTAATATCACAAAAACTATGATAGCTAAAACGTTAATTTTATTTTAACATTCTATGGACCATAGAATTCGATTTTCGATTGGTAAACTTTGGAGATAAAGGGGGGAACGGTATTTTTTTCAACATTTTGCAGGATAAATCAAAAACTATTATGGTTAAAAAGAATTTTTTTTTGAATGTACAGGTACAACCTTCCCTTTCATATGATACTCCACTTGGTATAGTTATCTTACTTTGAAAATTGAAAATACTAATTCTTTGTTCATGAACACGTTTTAATTTTTTTCTTGTAATAACCACAAATTCACGGTTTCGGATTTTTCCTTTACTTATGATATAAGACCTACCTACCTGCCTAATTTTATGTTTCTAGGTCAACGGGAAGCACCCTATATGTCATCTTGACAGACACGACAGACAGACAAGACAGGCAGACAACGAAGTGATCCTATAGGGTTCCTTTTTCCTTTTGAGGTATGGAACACTAAAAATAAGCATTGATTTATTACAACTAGGGTAAGCAGTGCTTTTATGTCTCTATAGCCTGTACGCTACTGGTTACTTTACTTCTCTTTAACTAGGTTATATTTTTCATTTTTATTTTCCAAGGAAATCCTACAGCTAATTAGTAAAAAGATAAGAACAGAATGTAATGATATTATCTTAGCAAAATACCTAATATATTTAACTACATATATGTACTTATAGTTCGTATACCCTACTTAGTTCTCTAATTTGGATATTCATACCACGTTGCTTCCTAGTCTAGTCCATTGTAATTCTTTATCCATTTCGTTATACGTATGTACGTATAATATATAGTTTGTGATGTTAGGGTTCCATACCAAAATGATAAAAATAAACCCTTAAACGACTTGCCCTTGTGCGACTTTCTCCGTCCGTTCGTCTGTCTGTCTGTCACAGTCGATTATTTCAGTAACTATTAACGCTATCGACGTGAAATTTGGAATCGTTGTATGATGGCACATCATTGAAAAAAAACAGGAGGAAAATCGGGGGTTTGAAATTTCAAAGTAAGATAACTATACCAAGCGGGGTATCATATGAAAGGGCATTCCATTGTGCAGGATGCAAGAAAAGATTTTTATTTATTTTTATGCATAATAGTTTTTGATTTATCGTGCAAAGTGTCGAAAAAAACCCTAGAATGGAACCCTCGGTGCGCGAGTCTGACTCGCACTTGGTCGTATTTTTTTAAAATAAACAGGTTACTGGGGTTAAGTGACTCATCTTTATATTATGTAGATCTACGAATGCAACTAGGTAATTAATTTTGATACAGGTTAGCCTCCAGAACAATCTTAACCAAGCTTTGTACCTATATCTTTAAAGTCGCATTGTAGCAAAGTTCTGTACCTTTATATAAAAGAAAATTGTTTACGTAGTTATATGGATAAGCTGTGGTAGCCCAGTGGTTATTAGGTCCGCCTGATCGGAGATCGGGGTTCGATCCCCGGCACGCATCTCTAATTTAATTTCTCTAACTTTTCGGAGTTTGGTTATGTGCGTTTAAAGTAGGTATAGGCACCTAATTAAATATTACTTGCTTTAACGGTGAAGGAAAACATCGTAAGGAAACCTGCATGCCTGAGAGTTCTCCATAATGTTTTCAAAGGCGTGTGGAGTCAGCCAATCCGCAATAGCAGACTGTCCAAATGTCCAAATACCCTTCTCTTTCTGAGAGGAGAACCGTGCTGTGTAGTGGCCGGTGGCGATGGGTTGATCATGATGATGATGATGATATCTATTATCTATACTAATAAATACAATTGAAGTGTCTGTCTGTAAACTAATGATTGTAAGCTTATTTCGTGGTTTAACGACATATCTCTCGCAGTACCGCTGTCCCGTCGTGACCACGACCCGTGCAATTGGGTTGAAATATCGACAAATAAAAACTTCAAATTAATGGTAGGTATGTACCCGTTATCTACATTAAAATATGTCTGTCTGTAATTTCGAAGTAACTACCTCATGTTAAGCTCATACTATAGTTATTTGAAATGCACCATAACTGAATCAGACATTTTTAAAATTTTTGTCTGTCTGTCTGTTTGAACGGGCTAATCTTCGGAATAGCTGAACCTATTTTGATAGGACTTTCACAAACAAGTAGAGAATTAACCAACGAGTAACATAGGCTACTTTTTTAAACGACTTTCAAAAAAGGAGGAGTTGTGTTATTCTACCTATGTACACCAAAATCTCCGAGATTTGCGTAATTTTTTTTATCGATAAAGAAACTTTGCGACGTTGTCCCATAAAAAGTTTGGATTCCAACTCCTCAATCCTGTTGCTGCGAGGGATCTGACCACCAAAACTGATGGGACTGTTCAGAAACTGTCGGTTATAGATTGATATACCTACCAAGCAAAGAATTTAGCGTTGAACTGGAGGACCCAACTCCTCAACGCTGGTGCTGTAAGGAATTGGATTCCTTAATAATTGTGGTGATTTAAAAACATGGCCAACTACATACTAAATCGGTTAGAAAAAAGAACGACTACCGACGGCGATGCGATACCGTGTGCTTCCATGTCCTACCTACTAACATTCCTATTTGTTTTGAAATCGAATTGTTACTTGCCAGTAGCGGTACGGGTGGAGAAGGCAAAGGTTCAGGAAATAATAGTATTCAAGAAATAGTCTAGTGGTAGTTGGTCCTACTCTAAATTAGGTAGGTACACCTACTAATCCATACTAATATTATAAATGCGAAAGTGTGTCTGTCTGTCTGTCTGTCTGTCTGCTAGCTTTTCACGGCTTAACCGTTCAACCGATTTTAACGAAATTGGGTACAGAGATAGCTTGCATCCCGGGGAAGGACATAGGCTACTTTTTATCCCGGAAAAACAAAGAGTTCCCACGGGATTTTTAAAAACTAAATCCACGCGGACGAAGTCGTGGGCATCAGCTAGTAGGTAAGTTTTATAAAATTCAAAACTTAAAACGGAAAGTTAACCCAATCTCGTACTCAAGTGTCTTGATTATACTTAGTATAAGTAGGTACTTACGTAATTAAAGAGGAAACTAGTAAAGTACTTAAATACATTATACCTAATTGTAATATTGTAGTGGGGTGATTAGTTTTCAGCTAGAACCATATTTTGCTAGAGTTCCAAGTGCGCCTTGGTCGTAACAAGGTCCATACTTATCAAATTGCCAGTTGTTCCAAAGCTATTAGAAGCAAAATTGGAAGGATGGTTGGAGTTTGTTAGATAGATACTAACGTTTTACTAGTAGGTACCTACCAGCGTTGCCAGTTTTTTAATTGCCAAGTCGGGATTTTGGATCTTTTTGAGTGAAAAAAGCGGGATTCTTTCGTCGAAAGCGGGACATGTTAAAAAACGCATATAATCAGAAGTATTTAAATATTTATCTTTTTATTTGAATTCAAATGACGTTTACGTGACAATATAGCAAAAATCGCGCACTTATCTTCATTAGGTACGCTCCGGGCGGGCGGCTAATCCACATTTCCCAACAAGAAAATAGTACTCCTAAAGATATCTTAAAGACAATAAGATATCTTACAGATTTTTTCTTGTCGGGCTTGTCTGTGCCACCCGCTCACGTTTCCTCAGCACGCTGCACGCACGGTCCAGTTATCCCCAAAAAGCGGGACTGAGTTTGTCCCGCGCGGGACATTTGATTTTGACTTGAAAAATCGGGACGTCTGGCAACGCTGGTACCTACCTACTTAGCACATAGGTACGTTTATTCCTAGTTATACACGGGGATATGCGATTTTGATTTCTTTTAATTTGCTGCGCTTTCTCACTATTAGTTCAAGATTCAAAATTCAAATAATTTATTCAAAATAGGTAATAAATAATTACTCTTTTTGATTGTCAGTTGTTGGATTTGTAAGATATGGTGGTGCATTATTATGCAAACTTAAAACTAAAGCTACGAAGTTTTAGTTCAGTTTTTACAAGACAGACTTTAAATAACATTTCTAGAATTAATTAATGTATAAGTAACCATATGTAAATCTTTGATTAAATTGGTAACGAATCGGACTGGTTGCTTTTTCCATTGAATAAGGTTCCAGCATCGAACTCTGCACTCGCTTTTATCAAAAATTCATTTATCTACTCTTAGTCACGAATGAATATTCTCAAATTCACAAGAGTTTTAACTAGTATCCAAGGCAGAATGTACTCTTGTGGCAGAGACGGGGTATTTTTCATTTAGCTTATTAATCTTTTTTTCTGTGTACAGATTCAATCCAATAAATTACATAGCTTATCTTACATATCGGTGTTTTACACAAGAACACCACGTGATTTATACTTCCTGCATGTTCTTATTTGGAAGTTTAAATGTACCTATACCTACATATTGGTTTTTTACACTTTTAAAATTATAAATCTTGTTTCTTTATCTTTTTTAGCACCTTGTTTTGCATTTGGATACTTTTTGAAGTAGGTAAGTAGATGGTATTGAAAAGTGTCTATTAGTATTTATCGATCAGGAGCACGACTGCAAACTCAAATTAGTGTTAATAAGAAAAGATCAATAAGGCTACGTTCACATGACGTCCGTGTGAATAATTTAATATATTTTCTGCTATGACTGCTCCAATCGATAAAATCTCGTGTACAGTATACGCGTATAGCGTCAGACTACGTCTACTATAATTATATAATACCTCCCGTAAATGTACCGGAAACTTTATGATTACTTAGCTTTTTTTTCTGGAAAATCGAACAGTTTTTAAAAACTTAAATACACGCGGACAAAGTTGCGGGAATCATCTAACTCTTAGATCAGTAATGTCATCTATGGACAATCCTCATAATCCTCACAAGAGGTAAATAACCTCTTGTTAGGGTTGTGGTGTAGGTAGGCATTTCGTGGAAAACCTTTCTGTTTCCGATGCAATAATTTTCCGATAGATGTCTCTGTATGCCTTAAGAAATAGAAAAGTGTAGTTAGCGCTGTTTTACAAATATTACATAATAAACTTGCACAAATGCTACTGTCGTTTTTAGCTTTATTATAAATGTACCTAAGTAATGTGTACCTATTCCCTAATATATTATGCTTTTAATGCACTCAAACATTTTTAAATAAATACAATGACATGCATAATTTGAAATAGTCTTTTATAACGATAAAAATAATATCGAATGTAATATCATATAAACGGTAGGATATAAATTATTTAAAACGATAGACTTATTACTTTTATGATAGGTGATTTATAATGAGTATTCATGAATAAACCCAATAAGTTTACACTTGAATATTGAATAAATGAATCTGTGTTAAAAATGTTATTTAATGGAGAACGTTTTCAAGGCTAACAAGTTAACATAAATATTAACTTATAATACAAAATGATCCAATTCAGAGAAACTTCTTATATTATGTGGTAGAGGCACACATGAAACTGGATTTTGTTTGCAATATCCAGTACTATGGTTTATGGAATACATAATATGTGTACACGTAGTACCTACCTAAATGTAATATAGTCCCATCACAGCCCTAAATAAATAGTTACCTTAGCATTAAATAACTAGTTTATGGTAGCATAAATTAGGTACCTACCTACTATTTAAATATTCTACTCAATTCAGTGATGTGGTTATTAACTCTATGACTCAATTTGTAAAATTGTTAGACTAAAGTTACAAATTGAACGATGTCAATTCATTTCTTTTACCACTCTACATATATTGTATAGTAGGTATTCAAAGAGGGAAAAGTGCCCAGTATTGCAATCATATAATAATACCACTGTTTCAGTTACTTGTAAAATGTCTATAATATAGCATAAGTCTCAATTACTGATTGGGACGAAGCACGTCATATTTTTAACTACTTTATAGTAATATCTTTACGTTTATCTACGGGGTGGCTGTTGGGCGGTCAGCTGTGTAGCGCAGCCGGGGCGGGCGGGCGGCGTGGCGCAATGACGTCAAGCTCCATGTGACGCGGATATGGGCGCCAGCGTTTATTCCAGCCAATGATACTTTGAAAGCGTTCGCATACGTCACTCTAGACATCTTTTACATTTTTACAGAGAGGTTTTCAGTAACGTGTATGGCTTTGTAGTGTAATTTCTACCAAGCCTTATTTGAGAACTTTCATTGCATAATAATAACCACCAAATCCATGAAACCAATACTTCACCAGCAATATTATAAATGCGAAAGTGTTTTGTTTTTACACACTCTGCAACGGAGCTAGGAATCGACGTGATTTTTTGCATCCGGGATAGTTAAAGACGAGTGACATAGGTTATTTTTTATCTCAGGAAATTTCCTCAGGATTTTTAAAATATCTAAGTAAGAATCTCATTTTTGCACTAGATTTCATACAAGAATATCACTTTAAAGATCGAAGTTTGTAATTGTATTAGAGCAGTCATTCATGTTAAATCTACTTTGCGTGGAGAATGAATAAGAACTTTAGTATTGTTTGTGTGTAGGTGGACAAGTAATCTATCATTGGGTACCCAAGATACACATTCAAATTCAATGCTTTATTTAAATAGCACAATTCTTTAAGGTTCATTCTTTTTTTGATATTATAAAATCGTCATTGTGGTCGGAAATAAATGTACCTATGTGTTTCCGAATTTTAAATAATTGCTTAGTGTACCTACTATATGCCAAAATTATTTATTTTTATGTAGCTAGCCTCTTGCGTGGCTTTTATTTTTTGGAGTTGGTTTAAATTTTGAACTTGAAGGGCCAAAATGCTTATAACTTATCTCCATTGCCGAGAAAACAATGCAGTACTTTTTTAATGAGTCAAAAACCGCCCGAATTAAGAATCTCCTTCTTGGAAGTCGGTTAAAATAGTTACTTAAAATAAAATATAGAATAACTGCATACCTAATACAGTCAGAAATATCAAGAAAATTGTTTAGAATTTAAAATATTCCTATATATATTCTACAATGTTGGTAATTGGAATAAACGGAGACCTCTTACTTAAATAAGCGCAAAGACACAGAGATACAAGTTATAAGGGCGTTACTGATTAGTTCGATAAACAATTTATTAAAATTATCGAACTATTTCCATAACATGCATAACTTTGCATAAAACCGGTCAAATGGGCACCGGGTATCGTTAAATAATTCTGTATAGGAGGCGCCACTAACACTTTATTAAATAAATGTTTTAAGCATGAACTATCGCAAACTTTTTGTAACTTTTTTTACCATCTTACTTTATAGCTCGTGTCTATTGAATACAAAGCGAAGCTAAGTCAACGAGCGTAGCGTGACCGTGCGCTGCGTTGGACACGTTGTCGCCATGAAAAGTTTTGAAAAGTTAAGGAATAGCAAAGGCTCATTTTTCTTCATTTCTTTCTTTTATTTTATTCCGCTCTTTTGGTTCAATGGTAAAAAAATGTTAGAAATAATTACATAAAATTATATATTTAAACGATCATTTCAAAAACTAGCAAATCAATTACAAAATAATGGATGTCATAAAAATAATGCTCAAATATTTAATAAAACGTTAAATGTAATTTATAAAGCTTTATTAATAGCGACCTTGATGTCCGACTTGCTGCCTCTAAAGATCTGTGTGGGCATTTTAAGAACATTATAAAGCCGGGTGCAGACCGTAAACTAAACTATGTCAAAGCTAAACTAAGTCAGCTTAGCTATACTAAGCTGAGCTTAACTAGAAGTATGTCCTGTGCACACCAAAATAAAGCGAAAGCTCAGGACAACACTGGCGAAGGAAGTGCGAAGGCTAACTTAGTTTCGCATAATTAGGTAAGTCAGCTCACATAGCTTAGTTTGCAGTCTGCACAGCGTCTGCGTTAGCTGTGCAAGCTAAGCTAAACTAACTTAGCTTAGCTCTTGATCTGCAACCCGCATAAAACTGTGGAAGAATAAATTTGAATTTATTCATGTTTCTAATCATCTAAGAACTTGATAAGCGGAAACTTGTTTCATTTTCTTGATTTTAGTTTTAAACGAAACGTGTCTATGAAATCCACCCGGTTACAATATGGGTTATAGTAATTGTTATGCAAGTGGCACTTTAATTTTATAGCGGCGATGTCTCAGTGCTTAAAAGACATCCACCTCCGGTACGGGAGGTCCGGGTTCACACTTCTAAAGATAAACGGGCACTGAAATATGGAAACCATACCCACAGCGGACACAAACGAAATTGACAGTATAGGTAGGTACCTATTCAAATACGACTCCGATCTACACAAACAGAAAGTGTTGTTTCTTGTACGATGATTCGAAACCCTTGTGCGAGCCAACTCGCACTCGATCGATTTTTTAGGGTTTCGTACCTCAAAAGGAAAAACGAAACCCTTATAGGATCACTTTGTTGTCTGTCTGTCGGTCTGTCGAGAAACCTACAGGGTACCTACTTTGCGTTGACCTAGAATCATGAAATTTGGCAGGTAGGTAGGTCTTATAGCAGACATAAGGGAAAAATCTGACAACCGTGAATTTGTGGTTACATCGCACAAAAAAAAACTAAATTGCGATCATGAACGAATAATTAGTATTTTCAATTTTCAAAGTAAGACAACTACCTATATCAAGTGGGGTATCATATGAAACCTGTGGACTTTACCTGTGTATTCTAAAACAGATTTTTATTTATTTTTATTCATCATAGTTTTTGATTTATCGTGCAAATTGTTGAAAAAATACGACTGTAGTACGGAACACTCGGCGCGCGAGCCTGACTTGCACTTGGCCGGTTTTTTTACATAATAATATCATCGATAGTATCGTTAGTTAATTCGATTATGATAAAGTTTCCGTACAAAACATCGAATGCTTCTGCTAGTATGCTATTATATTTTTGGAGCGAAAATATTATGCAAGAATAATAATTAAGAAAACTGGTTTTATATAAATAATGTCTCAGAACTTTGATGATCTGAATAGGCAATCAATATCACAGGCGAACTGCTCAGTATGTCTTATTGAACGAGTATCTACCTAATATTTTAAATCAATGCCATACCAATTTTATTTATTTTACACGTGTTTGAATGCTTGACTGTGGCTTGACCCTTATTTTTTTTCTAATCATTTTATTTTGCTTGTATTAGATAAATAGGTACAATTTTAAATCTGAGGCATAAATTTTCTTTTCTTAGTCGCACTTGGCCGGTTTTTCTTAGTTTAGAATTGGTGAATGGTGTTAAGTAGCTCATTTATTTTTGTAAGACAACACGTCTTATTCAAATAAAAACATAACATAACAAAACAACCAACAACATCACTGCCCATATTATAAATGCGAAAGTATCTTTGTTTGTTGGTTTGTCCTTCAATCACGTCGCAACGGAGCAACGGATTGACGTGATTTATTGCATGGATATAGGTAGGTAGTTAAAGTTCCTACGAGATTTTTAAAAATCTAAATCCACGCGGACGAAGTCGCGGGCATCAGCTAGTAATTAATAAGTAAAAAGAAGTAATTAAATGGAAAATCTCGAAAAATCGCCTGTGCGAGACTGGAGCGAAACGGTTAGATTTTAAAAATTCGCCATATAGGTACTTAATGTAAGAATGCGTTTAATATTACTAGCCAAGTTATTCATGAACCTAATGCACTATTCAGTCCAGATATTGCATTTGTACGCAGCAATACCTTGGCACTAATACGTTTTTAAAAGCTCGTCCTTTTATTTAGGACAGAGTGACATAATCAGAGATAAACGTATTTATTTATTACATTATTTATAATCTTCGCATTGAATCAGTAATGGTCTAAGAGCCAGCGCGCGCCAGAACTTCGTTATTTTATAAAAGCTGAAAGTTTCTCTGCGTACACAGAGAACCCCAACACTGGGAGGATTGTTTGGATGTTTGTTTCGATCATGGTGGCTTTGGGAGATAACAGGTAGGTAATTAAAGGTGTAAAAAATCTTATGTCAAAGTATAAAGTCTAATTTTTTATATTTTCTTCGGAATTGTATTAGAAATCACGTCATGCATTGCCAGACACTTAGTGTCGTGTCAACCCCCTGCCTGACACCCTTAAACTTTTAAAATATTAAGGGTTATCTCCCAAACCCACCATGATCCAAACAAACATTCCTCCCAGTGTTGGGCACAATACAGAGAGACTTTCAGCTTTTATAAAATAACGAAGGTCTGGCCTGCGCAGGCTCTCTCTCTATAGTAATTTGAAGCGTGTGAATTTTTACCATAACCGTATTAATAGCAAACTCTGTACCGCCCTGATTTATTACTTTTTAGGGTACCGTATCTCCAGAGAAAAAAAGGAACCCTTCTATGATCACATCGTTGTCTATCTGTCTTTTTATCACGGAATTTGGCAGATATAATGTATTTATTATACATTGTATTTATTATAGCTGAGTTAATAGCACAAGTGAGAAAAAAAATCGAAATCCGAGTTTGTGGTTAAATTACAAAATTATATAAAGAAATAATACAATTATTAAAATGTGTTATTTCTTGTATGATGGTACAGAACCCTTCGTATGTGAGCCCGACTCGCACTTAACCAGTTTAATTTAGCATAGATGGAAATACTTTATTGCGTCACAAGACAGATAATACAAGATTACCTACCTATGCATGCAAATCCGACCTTATTGCTTTTATGAGAGGAGTAGAAAAGAATGTTGGAACGTTGGAAGAAGAGAAAAGAAGAAAAGTTACAAAATATTTTATGTCAGAACTCTCCAGAATTTTGTTTCCTATACGACCCAATAAAAGAGCCGAGAAAAATAATAAGGTAAGTAGACTTGTAAACAACTAATTAATTTCATCAAAGAGCAGGCAGTTAATTGTAATACAATTTATTTATCAATAATTTTTTTTAAATTCTGTAGAGTCTTAATTAATTTTAATACAATTTGTAGATATCACTAAAACGTATTTAAACAAATGAACGTAAACCACCGCAACGAGGCAGGGTGCCCAGAACGCCTGGCAGCGTTACCTCGTTGAATGGCCAGACTAATATGCTGACCGAGGTATAAGTTTAATAATTTATTTAATGAACAAAATTTGCTTAACAAGTTGTTTTTGCTAACGTACAGAGACAGTTTATATATAAAGCAAAATTAACCCGGATCATGAAAAGACCTATCAAGTATGTAGTACTCAGCATAATGCTGAGCTGGGACCCTTTTTTCGGGTTGTGCCACACAATATGACAGTTTGTTCCGGCGCTTCTTTTGCTTGTTCTCAGGTGGAAGAATCGCCGGAATAACCAGCTCTTACTGCTGTGAAGTTGTGATGTGTGGCACAATTGTATAAATAAACGTCTTTTCTTTCTTTCTTTATAGTTTATTCGATAAACTAAACTGTTTTATAATACATACTACCTACCTTTTGCCCGTGATTTTATCCGCGTGATATAATTTATATTCTATACCTAGTAGATATAAGTCTCGCAAATCGCTAATACGCGTGGCCGCCATTTTAGTGGCGTCAGCACTAGACTAAAGTTGCGAGCTGATGGTAGGTATATTTTAACTTAAATATAATATGTTAATGAGACATGGTTCCAGTGCAATAGCAATTTGCGACACTTAGGTACCTACACTCGTGGATAATCACTACCCATATTATGTGTGTGTGTTTGCTGGTTTGTTGATTCCTTGGATTAGGTTTGTTGCTTTGTCCTTCAATTACGTCGCAATGGAGCAACGGATCGACGTGATTTTTTTTGCATGGGTATATAGTTTAATGCCTGGAGAGTGGTATATAGGCTACTTTTTATCCCGGAAAATCATAGAGTTCCCAAGGGTTCATTTAAAAAAACCTAAATCTACGCGGGCGAAGTCGCGGGCATCAGCTACTCTAGGTAATAATATTATGAAGATAGTGAAAGTATTTCCAGAATCGAATTGACATTATTATCCTCTACATACAAATAAAAACCTCTTTATAACATTAGCACTACCATCTATAATACCTATCCAATTTGAATAAATTATTTGATTTTGACTTTGACTATAGATAAAACCGGGAAAAGCTGTATGATAAAGCTTTTCAGAATTTATTATAGTAGTAGGTCCTAAAAATGTCGTGGTATAAGAGATTTTAAGTTTTTCCGTAATAAGACCACACAAAGATTTTATATAACAATAAACTCTTTCAGGCATAATATTGTAATATAGATTACCTATGTGGCTTACCGGGAGAACTCTTGGGTCAGTGCTTTCGATAGATGAGTTGCGTGGAAGGCTAGAGAATTTTCTTATTCTTGGTTTGATTGGCTGCCAGGTAATAATAAACAAAATTATTAGTTATATTTTTGGGTTTGCTAACTACTAGTTTTAAAAAGCCTACTTTCAGAATGATCAAGGTTTTTCATATGATAAAATATAACTTTATATCTACGAGTTACTTACCTACAGGTTTCAAGAAACATTTCAGCGTAATGTTTTTGTGGCTGTAACCTTAGAGTCCGAAGGCTCGACTGAGTGTAATATTATGAAGTAACAAGTTTAAGGAAGTCGGTAGCCGGTAAGCAAGGGCGTCCTTGAAGCGGGGCGGGTCGATGCGTGACGTAACGCGGCGCATGACGTCACGGGCGTCGCTCGATCGGAGGCCGAGGCCGCTCGCGCCTGCCACGACACCCCCTTTACTGCTGCTTTTCCACGCCACCCGGGTATTTTTAGACTCTGACGTAATTCCGCTACAGAAAACGCTAGAGCCGTATGAAAAGTAAAGCTAAAAATATGCAATAGGCTGCTGCGGATTTTCCAATGGAGGTAATTTTAACCAGCTTTAGCTGTTTCTATTAGAATCTTAAGTATTTTCGATAAAGTTTGCCGTGGAGACCCTAAGTGTTCTAGTGCAAAAAAAAAATATGAAAAATTCACCACAGTTAATTGCTTCATCTGGTGGCAGAAGAGCTGGTATTTCACAACATAACATTGATGGCATTTATCAGAATAGGTTCCGCTTCCGACGAGACAACTCTACGAAAGAGTGAAAAAAACAACAATGGAACTAACTATGCAACTATGGAATTTGCGAATTTGAAGAATGTGAATTTTGTGAAAGTAATTAAGTAGGTATATTGTGCTAATTCCTAATCAAACTTATGTTATAAATGTGAACGTTTATATGTTTACTAGAATTACTCTTTCAATAACTGAACTGATTTGGCTGAAACCCTCAAAGTATGATAAAATAGCACTATCAACAGTTCATATTTTGTCTTTAGTTCATGAATCTGTTCGCAGACAGAGTAATCTGTCTACGTGTTATATTTAAATAAAACTAGCTGATGCCCGCGACTTCGTACGTGTGGATTTAGGTTTTCAAAAATCCCGTGGGAACTCTTTGTTTTTTCAGGATAAAAAGTAACCTATGCTATGTCCTTCCCCGGGATGCAAGCTTTTCGTCAAAATCGGTTGAACGGATGGGCCGTGAAAGGCTAGCAGACAGACAGACAGACAGACGGACAGACAGACAGACACACTTTCGCATTTATAATATTAGTATGGATAACGGCTACACTACAAATCATAAGTAGATAGCTAGATACCTACCTATCTAATTTTATTTTCCCTTTCCGGTTCCGTATCTCAAAAGGAAAAACGGAACCCTTACAGGATCACTTTGTTGTCTATCTGTCTGTCAAGAAACCTACAGGGTACCTACTTCCCGTTGACCTAGAATCGTGCAATTTGGCAGGCAGGTAGGTCTTATAGGGGACATAATGGGAAAAATTTAAAACCGTGAATTTGTGAACAAAAAAAATTGTGGTCATGTACCTACTAATAATTTAGTGTTTTAAATTTTCAAAGTAAGATATATCAAACGGGGTATCATATTATGAAAGGGCTTCACTTGTGCATTCTAAAACAGATTTTTAAATTTTTATGCATAGGTATAGTTTTTAGTTTATCGTGCAAAATGTCGAAAAAATACGACTGTACTGTACGGAACCCTCGGTGCGCGAGCCTGACTCGCACTTGGCTGGTTTTTTAGAAAATTTTAAACTAAGTAAGTATAGAATAGTAATTTTAGTTCGATATCAATTCGAATTTCAGATCACTTGAAATTTGAAAGGCGCATGCATTTGCGTTCCCAATTTAAATTATTTCTTCAAAAAGTCATGACGCATTCCGAACGCTTGTTGAGGCAACCATGACACGCCGGATTTTAAATGGGCTACTCTAGAAGACTCACTCCCTCGTCCTTTCATTCAGCTTCATCTTCTTGACCTTCGTCAGAAATAAGGATAATTTTGACCATCTAAATAACGCAATAGTAAAATAATAAACATGAAAAAGGTCCTAGAATTTTAATGTCGATATTTCAACCCAAGTGCAATTGGGTTGAAATATCGACAAATAGAAACTTCAAATGAATCGTGCTATGTTCATTGTACCCGTTATCTACATTAAAATATGTCGTGAAACCACGAAATAAGCTTAAAATCCTTAGTTAAAATCATTAGTCCTAGAATTTACATTGAGGAACACCCGTAGTACATCGTGTGTACATCGGTACATATAGGTAGTATGTAGGTACATCGGTGTTCTCTATGGGAACACCGATTAGTACCTAAGGCGATCCTGATGACTTCACATCGTTTACATAATATACTATACAGAGAAAGTGTTTTAAGTAGTTGATATTAATAATAATAATAATAATAATGTTCTTTATTTCAGGCAAAATGTACCCATATTATTACAAAAGTCAATAAAATTATAAATAAAATAAAAATAATTAAAATCTACAGTAAAAGTAATAACAAAAATAAGTACAATAATGTATTATTGTATAGTATTTCTATCATTATTTTCGATTCGCACTGCGATGCTGCGTCAACCAATACCGGTAGATGGCGACATCCAAGTGCTCACACATCGCCCGGAGAATCTCATTATTAGAGTGGCGTAGTCGCTCCCAAAAGGAAGCTATTCTGGAGCGAATAATCGCGAAGAAGTCGGGCATTCTTGCTGATGCGAACATGATGGACGCACTACAAAATCGTGGTAGTTTCATCAGGATGCGGTAGGCATCATTGTACTGCACCCTGATGGCACCATACGAGCGTCTTGTGTAGTTAAACCATAGTTGGCAAGTGTACATTGTAATATTGGTTTTTTTTTTGCCTATTTGAATATCCCGTTACAATAAGACTATTCATTAGTTTATTTAGTATTTATTTAGTACTAGCTTATGCCCGCGACTTCGTCCGCGTGGACAACACAAATTTTAAACTCCTATTTAACACCATTAGGGTTACGCACCACCAGTCCAGTAGTCTGAGCTGTGCGTTGATATATCAGTCAGTCAGTCAGTCAGTCAGTCACCTTTCCCTTTTATATACATAATATAGATTTATTTTGTATATAAAGATTCACTAGTCTCAAACCAGAGTATTACGTAATAATGATAAAGTCGATTAAGTTATAGGAAAGTTTAAAAGAAATATGCAATGAATCATTTATTACATACACTTTGTCATCAAATTCAAGCAAACGTTTCATAATGACTTTAGACTACCTATCTATTTGACTTTTTCTTCGGAAAGCTTTGAGCGCGTTTTGAAATTATCAAAAGTTCGGAATGTCCTTTCCCTTGGGTCCTTCCTATCGGAATAACAGACACGAAAAGATCTTGAATATTATTGTATTTAAAACTCTATGCTTTTCTGATACATACAATTATCCATAAATAGTTTACCCTGGGGTGGCGTGTGACGTAAAACGGGAGTGCGATTTTATTCCATTCTGACGTCACTACAGCTGGCGATAGCGTGCCTTATCGTTGCTTAGGTACCTATCCCTCATTTAAATATAAAGCGTTCTAAAATGACTGATGCTCCCTTGCTTTCCCAAAAGCTTTCGAGAGATAATCGTAGTTATACATATACATAACAGATGTTTCATGCCAAGTTGCTTCTGCAAATGTTTTTAAAATCTACCTTTTTTATTTTTTGTGAAAGCCGACTTTATAACTAAAATAGTTTCAGATAAAAAATACATCGTAATTCATAGAATAGTTATTCTAAGCAGCTTAAGCCAAACAACTACAATCAAAGAACTAAAAAACGGTTTTTGTGGCTTAATTAACATTCATCTTCTCATTCTAAATCAAGGAAATATATAGATAGGCAATAAACATTAGACGGCCAAAAAGTGGTTGCAAGTTACGTGTACGAATATATTTTGTTTTTCTTATTAATTTTATAGAGTTGTTACGTTACTTACATTAAAAATCGCCAATATTTTTGTGTAATACATTTCGTTTCATGTCTGCCAGTTATCAGGTGATAACAAAAGTGAAAGCGATGTTTTGCTGTGCGGATTCTCTCGGAAACCGGTGTTTGTTTAGTGTTCATAATAATTGTTTATCACTTAGGAGGACGTGAAATAGTGAATGGTAAAAGTTTTATGGCTCTACACTAAGCGAGATTCTGTACGATTGAATCATTTATATACCTATCCTCGAATTTTCCTGCTGTTACTTCGTGTTATATGTATTTTGCACCTATGACAACTTTAGGTTGGGGAAATCACAACTTTTTGCGACTACCAGCTGGCCTCCGCATTTTTAAGGCTTGTTCTACACTGTAGTTGAATTGTTTTTAATCTGGGTTTTGTTATAATCAGTTAGTTGTTTTAATTGGAACAGTTTGACGTGACGCGCGTGACGATTTTATGAATTTTTCGACTTTCTGTCTTGAATAATTTTTTTGCCAATATTATACGTTTGGAACATTAAATTAATAAAACCGGGTTAATCGTTCCGAAAACGTTCGTATTGAGATTGTGATACGAAAATGGCATTATGCGATCATTGCCAATTTGCGGAGGCACATCTCATAGTGGCAGGTGCAACGTCTGCCGGTTGCGACAACCTATTGGGCAAGTGGAAGGCAACTCGGCTGAGGCCATCGGCTCCGGAGGCGATCGCGACATAAGCATCCCATATTACTATACTGGCGTTACCTAACTTGCAATTATGACAAAAACAATATTAATTTCGCTGTACTAGAAGTTAAAGTTTGATTAACTCGCTTCTTGCAAATATTGCTTGCAAATTACAAAATTTATTTAAAATGGCTTTAAGCCTTTTCGATAATCCAGTAATAAAGCAAGCAAGCAATAAAGCAGTAGGTAATTACCGTCTATTTATAATTCTAATTAAATATTTGACGCATGTTTACTTATAGAAAGAGAGCCGGCGCGTGCCAGACCTTCGTTATTTTATAAAAGCTGAATGTTTCTCTCGTATTGTCCCTAACACTGGGAGGAAAGTTTGTTTGGATCACGGTGGCTTTGGGAGATAACAGATAATAAAGGTGTAAAAAATCTTACGTCAAAGTATAAAGTCATTTTTTATTTAATTTTATTCAGAATAGTATTCAAAATCACGTCATGGATTGCTAGACACTTAAATGTCGTGGCAGCCTTAAACTTTAACGTACAAGTAGGTACAACTTACAGTTTGTCTTCGGATACACTTTCAGTATTCAATTTGATAAACATATTTGTGAAGCTTTATTTCAACTTGTTAACTTTATACAGAAAACAAAGCGGCATAGGTTTATGAGGTATATATATCTATATCTTCTTAGACCGACGGCGCGGTGTTGTTGAAATATATTTCGTCATACTTGAACATCTTAAGCCTACATAGACAGTAGATTTTTGCATAAACAAATATTGAGCCTTAAGGCTATTTTTGCTAATGATTGGTACGCATAAGGAGTCAACTAATGCCTGCGAAAACCCGGAAGTCTGCCGCTGATGAGTATTTTAATAAGAAGTTTCTATTCGTGATGTAGAGCTTGATTTTTGATTACCTTTTCGTTCTTATACGAAATAGGTACGTTACATACATTTTGTAATTATTAAATGACCTATTGATTTTTGTGTTATGAAATGATTTTCAATAAAGATAATATCTGTTTGATAAGGTTTGATGTTAAAATAATTCTCCATTTTAATCCCTATTAGGTAAGAATTTAAATTTTTCGAAGCATACCTCTCCAATAATTGGGGATTTTTCTATAGGCTGCATGCATCCGTTAAAAGGCATCTGTTATGCCTTTGGCACTAGTAAAACATACTGAAAGTGGTAGTAATGGTATTGTTTCTAACTGCTAAAAGGTTACTTGGTCTACCTACTCTATAAAGATTTGTTATATTAAGTTTCTGGAAAAGTAGACTAGTTCTTTAAATTAGAATTTAAACGAAGAAACTGAAACTTTTAGAAAGGAGAAGAAAAAGAAGGGGGAATTTTTGATCAAAAACAATGTAAGTTTTTAATTTGTATTGATTTAACTTAATTAAGTAGATAGGTATACTTATTAAAGTTTATATTTGGAGTGCTTGAAGAGAAAATCGATGAGTTCCATCAGATTTACCGGACTCTTGTTATTGTGGACAATAGGTTACATCTACCCACATTTTTATGGGTCACTAGGTAACTGTGAGCTCGTCCGTAAAACCTGATCTGATAATAATATTTATAAATCTCTATGATCGATCAAGTAATAATAATGCATTCTGCAAATTTCTTTAAAAGAAGAAAACCTTTTGTACCTACTTGACAAAAATGGAAATATCTACTTATAACAATATGTTTTTCCACATAAAGCTGGGACGAACAGTTAAAAAACCAAAATATATTTAAATTAACACTGTACAAGGCAAATTAAAATGTAGGCAAATAACAGTAAATAACATAAGTAAAAGAAAAAATAAGTAAACAAAACAAAATAAAAATGTTACGTACGTGTGCTAAGGAATTGTCTTAGGCCACAGTGTTGGCTGGAGGGCGTCAGCAACGCACCTCGCATTCTAGCCTATGGCCATTTTCACGACAGTTCCACACAAAGTCTACGCACCCAGAGGTTCTACACAACGAAAGCGAAAATAAACACAGAATTGGAAGGACGCGGATGGTGGAGCGGGCGCTGACCTGGCGCTGGCTTGTCGGGATCCAGAGAATCGGCGCGCGACTCCAGGGTCAGACCAAGGCAAGCGCCAGAGAGTCCCAGTTCGCTTAGCAGGATCCTCATGCGGCCGAGCACATTGCACTCACTGCACGCGCACTCACTCACAGTCAGTCGGTAAGAGGAGATCGCGAAGGGGCGCGCGAAAGTATACGCGCTGGCGGACGGTCGGTGCGATACTGAGGCCGCCGCCGCCGAGGCTGGTGGCTATATCGCCGCGCCTGACGTCACGACCGCGACGTCATAGCAGTGACGTCACTAACGGTACCTCCCACAGTCCGCCCGCCGCCGCCTCGTGCCTCGCCGCCCGCCCGAACCTGCGCTAACGGCATCGCTAGTACGGAGCTTTCGTACGCCCGCGCCGCAACCGCTGCCATAGCCACCGCCGCCGCCCGCCCGGAACGTTCCATGGGTGCCATCTATCACGTTTTCACGGTCAAACACGTGCCCCGTGTTCATTTCTATAGGGTTTGTTACGTTTACCAAAATAATCACAGTAGGTAAGGTAAGCTGTTCTTATTTGTTTTATTTAAAGGTTTGATCAGACCAGAATCAGTCCATAGATTCTACATCATTCTATGAAATAGCTCTTATTTTGTAAATATGCAGCTAAATAGGAAACATGTAATAATCAATACTAAGTAATATTATAAATGCGGAAGAGTGTCTGTCTGCTAGTATTTCACGGCCCAACAGTTTAACCGATTTTGATGAAATAGGTATGGTAAAGAAAGAGAGAGTTCTCACGAGATTTTTAAAAACCCTAATTTTCTTTCTCATAAAGATGTTTTTATTAAATTAAATCCACGCGGATGAAGTCGCTGGCATCATCTAGTCTAGTAAGTAATACTTAGGTAGGTAAGTACCTACCTATGTAAAGAAACAAAGTGGAATGGAAATATGTAGGTAGATACATGTTTGCAAAAGCTTTTTGTTATTCTACATTTCGATTTCTTTAAGTCCGTCCTACGTAGGTACGTAGCGAAATTTTATTAACCTTATCAGTTTTTTGAAGTGAAAACTTTTTAGGCGCGTTGGGCGATTTTGGGATGAGTAAAAACTTCAAGGTTGCATCACCGACATGTTAATGTTATTAGTGCTCGGAGTGCCGATAGTATAAAAACTAGTATTAGGTATAGTTCGGGTGACATAGGCTACATTTTAAAGGAACATAATCTGTAAGGCGGATGTTGCACCCAAAAAAGTGGGGGTTTCAAAAAAATTTTTTTTTTGCTA
The DNA here is from genome assembly GCF_902806685.2 of Maniola hyperantus. Classification (NCBI taxonomy): domain Eukaryota; kingdom Metazoa; phylum Arthropoda; class Insecta; order Lepidoptera; family Nymphalidae; genus Maniola; species Maniola hyperantus. The sequence goes on along the minus strand of NC_048536.1, from coordinate 11,255,437 downwards.
TAGGTAACTATCGTATCGAGTGGTGTGTCAAATGAAAGAAAAGAAAATTTTGAGTTCATCAATATAAATATATACTACAGCATTAAAATAAGCGACACAAAAACAGGTTTACCTACTATATTATTTCAGCGTTTATTAGGTAAGCCGATCGGAGTCGGGTTATAGTTTTCAAATTTTTTCAATATTTAGAGCAACTAGGACGAGGGCAAGGAGACTATCAATCATACTTAGTTATTTTTTTAATATTCTGAAAAGAAAACAATGTTAAAAAAGTCAGCGGCAACAAACTCATGGATCACAATTCTGAGCCACATTACATGCACTAGTTTCAAACGGAGACAAATGCATCGGTGACGCGGACGCTGCCGAAACGGCGTCCGTCGCATCCCGCTCCCATTCGTGCAGACCGCTTCCGCATTGATGCGGCTCTCGCCACACCAGGATATCTATAGGGCTAGCGTACAGCCCAGATCGAATGCACTAGTATGCTATTTCAGACTCCACTCGCTAGCCGAACGCCCCAGTTCCACTTGATCAGATTGGCTTTGTTATTTCGGTTCACGTAAAAGGACCGTTGACATTATACCTGAAAATTACATTAGATGATATTTTCTCGATTTGATGAGATCCGAACAACGGACACAAGAAATGACAGTTACCCAGGTTAACTTGTACATTGTACTTCTCTGCGTTGCCTTGTCATCATAGATGAATATTGGAGATAGCATGTGGACCTTTACCTCTAATTGACGTTGTACCGCCTATCAAATCGCTGAACTAATGGTTGGTAGTACCTATAGCTCTTCAGGTATCTAATTGCTGTAGTTAGGTACACAGCCGTTGTGGAAGTCTAGCGCAGCAGCAAGTCGCTTGGATGGATCTTACTTTTGGAGGTCATATACCTACTCGTGTGATCAGAGTATTGCTGTTTACCTTCTCTTCGTGCATCGGAAATCACCGAATATCTGAAGTATCTCACTATAAATAATTTTTCATCTCACTCGCTCGGAAAGAATCCCTTTGCCCTTTGAAATCTGAGTGGAAAGTGGTAATTTTGCTCGCTAGCGTGCAAAATACGAGTTGAAATTCGAACGTGACGTACTGTGGTCTATGGTTGCGTACCTACTTATTTTTTCTTTCTATTAAAAATAACACGTGATAATGAAACGTTCAGAAACGCAGTCCTTACTGTCTACTATTTATTATTATTTACTAAGTATTAAATGACAAGTAGGAACATTTGTTTTTATTTAATTTAATTAAACATAATACCTATTACCTACCTACTCCGTTTCAGCTTTATTGAGTAAACAATATAATGAAGTTCGTTGAATTATGTAAATGTTTTTTTTATTCCAAAAATTTTAAATTTGAATTCTAAACACACCCGAAAGAAACTTTATTCGTATATAGAATCTTCTTGAATTAGAACCTCCTTATTGAAACCTCCATATAGAAAATTTTTATTGAAACCTCCACGGTACTGGCGCCTCTTGTATCAAGCATCTAGCGTTTTCCTCGCTGTAGTGAGATGAAAAGCTGTGTTTCGCACGCCTGCAAATATATTTGCGCTCGAGCCTTTGAATTTCTCGCTACGCTCAGGATTCTGAAACCACTCGCTTCGCTCGTGGTTCAACCTTAGAATCCTTCGCTGGCTCGGAATTCAATACAAACTCTCGCGACAAAATAACAATTTTACAGCCTTGCATAAGAAATAACTATTGATCAACTATGCAACCATAATAAATGATATTTCTATGAAAGCATTATTATTACACTAGCTGATGCACGCGACTTCGTTTGCGTGGACTTAGGTTTTTAAAATCCTGTCGGAACTCTTTCATTTACTGGGATAAAAGTAGCCTGTGTCACTTTCCAGGTCTTTAAGTAATTATACCCATGAAAAAAATCATGTCGATCCGTTGCTCCGTTGCAACGTGATTGAAGGACCATACCACCAAACCAATACGCACCAACAAACCAACAAACAAACACACTTTAGCGCTTATAACGCTACCTATTATTTACATTGGTGTAACTTAATGATTAAAATACTTAGTTATTAATTCAAGTGTGATATAGGAAAATACTTATGTTCTTTTTCATTCAGCGCTGCCCATCTTGACTAAAACCTGTACATACACTATACATACAATTGCGGCCTATAGGGGCTATAGGATTCTTCTCCGATTGCAGCGGTCAGAGGGCAATCGTTGGAACGTTGAATGCCGGAAATAACTAGCCCAAAATTATTATTAAGGCTATGAAATCTCAATAGTACTCATGTTTCTGTCAATAATGGTTTTTTGTGAGTCATGTAAATAGTTGGTAAATTACGTTTTGAGCTGTGTGGGTACGAGTAAATCAGGCATTCGAGTACCTACCTATAGGCACTTGAAAACCAGCCACTCAAGTATGTACACTTATACCACGGCTTATACATATAGTACCTGTTTCGTATCATTGTATTTCGTATGTAATGTACCTAATCAAATTTATTTTGCCAAGTTCAGGACCCAGCAGTAACTATAGAATTAGATCAGTTTACAATTTCCTGCCCGAGACAGGGTGCCAAAATATGCAATTTCATACTTCCATATTAATATTACCTACAAATACGAAAAATGTGTCTGTCTGTCTGTTTGCTAGCTTTTCACAGCCCATCCGTTTAACCAATTTTGACGAAATTAGTACAAAGAGAGCTTGCATCCGGGGATAAATATACTTAGGCTACTTTTTGTTTCGGAAAATCAAAAAGTTCCCACGAGCTTTTTAAAAACCTAATTCCACAATGAAGAAGTCACGGGCACATCTACCTACCTATTTGATATAGAGATAGCTTACATTCAGGAGACGAATGCAGGCTAGTTTTTATACCGGAAAATCAAAAAGTTTACACGCAACATAAAAAAAAAGTAAAACTTACGCGGATAAAGTCGCGGGCTTCATCTAGTATAAAATGTTCATGAGGGATATATGAAAGTCCTATGTTTTTGAAGTTACAGGTATGAAAATCGTCATTAAGCTTGAGTTATTTTGGAAAATCCCCTCTTAAGGGTGGTAAAATATGGGAATTAAAGTCTGTAAGGGAAATGACATTTGGAAGGTATGCTCTTTTTAAGGGGTAAGTAAATATCTGCTAAAAAAAAGATTTTGCGAAAATCCATTTCAAAAGGTAATACGAAAATCCTATGTTTTCGATGTTAAAGGTATGAAAATTGGCATTTAGGTATTCTGGCTTCCGTGCCTGGTGAGACTGAGTGAGTAGGTAAGTGAGGCCTTTTGCAGCGGGAAGAAATTTTACGTGACTGAAGTCGCGGGCAACTGCTAGTTGATATATATACAACATTGAACAACTTTGGGCGTAATAAAATAAGATTAGGAGTTTAAAAACAATAAAACCATTTAACATTTATTATTTGAAATATCTTTACTTTGTGAACATACATTTAGTATTTTTCTCAAAAACACTTTTCCTAAATCCTTTTCGCGCGCTTGGCTTCGGTGAAAATCAGCGTGCATCTCATCTTTCTTATACTTTGTCAGGTGAAAAGTAAACACATGCCCACATGCGCCGGCAATTTTGGTCGAGCGTACTGCGTCACTTTTAGGCTCCAAGGAACCATATTAATTTTAACATGGCGAAAAAAGGGGCTTGACAATGAAGCTTTTGATCGATGGACCCCTATAAACTTATAGTTTCGGGTTTCCTCCGATTAAAGGATTAAATCGTTTTCAAAATATATTACATGTGCAGTTTTCCTTCAGTTACAATTTTATTTTGAGCAGATATAGATAATTCAGTTACAGGAATAACTCATAAGCAGTACCTAAGTAGGTACTTAAGTAGGTTATCTAGGTCAAAAAGTTGCGAAGCTGGAGTGGCAATAGCTAGGTTACCGTAAGTTAACTGATACATGCTGAAGTCTTAAGATATTGGAATGGCGATCTTGCATCGGATGACCCATCGTTGGTAGTTCTCCTACTAGGCGAACGAGCTTAAGCGAGTCGCTGCGGGTTGCTGACTGCAGGCGCAAGACCCTGTTTTGATGGTATTCTTGCAAGAAACGTCGTAGACGTCTAACGGTTGAAACCAAGAGTACGTCGACGAAGAAGAACAAAAGGTAAATTAAAACTAAGCGTCTCTTGTATTATTTTAGACACAGAGGGTTGTTTTCTTCCGCCGCATGTCCGCATTCAGCACGTTGCATATATTTACGGCTGTTAAGATTGGTCGCATGCCCTAGTACTATTTGCTACTCGCTCGGCAAACGTCCAGTTATTCTAATTTTACTTATAATCGATGCCGTCGCAACGCCGCGCCGGCTCACGACAGAAGACTCATCACGGATAGGTGGGAATTGGCAATACTTACAGACTAATTCAGGTAGACTAGTGATTATAAATTATGTTTTCATGAGCGATTCCGTAAAACACAGCACCACAGTGGTGGTGTCTCTCGTGAAAATAAAGTTTGTATTCCTTTTTTTTGTAAAATTCGTGACATCGATAATGATAATAAGTCATAGATATAGTACGCGACAGGTCGAGATGGCAATCGGGGTAAGTATGAGGCTGGGGAACGCCTCGCACACCCGTACGTCACCCGTGCTAGCCCACAAGGGGTTAGCGCGGGTGCTGTGTGGGTCTGCGAAGCGTCCCCACCCCGATTGCCATCTCGACTTGCCGCGTACTACACCTAGTTAATATTGTTTTCTATTTATCTACAGTAGATCTGTATTTTCTTCGTCTTAGAATTTTCGGTTTTATAACTAGGGCCAGCTGCAATGATAGGCAACAATTACAGCTACTCAACACATTTGATTAACTACCCAACACTGCCTAATAAGTACGTACCTACGTACCAAATCTATCTACGCACAGCTGAAACCGCGGGGCTTTGAAACATGAAATTTTGAAAGTAGGTCCTTTTTATAACGTAGGCACCCACTAGGAAAGGATTTTTGGAAATTCATTTTTAAAGTTACATGGATTAAAATTGGTATAATAGGCTTTTGGTTGAGAATAAAAAATGGGTATTTAACGCGGTTTGAAAATTCTACTCCCAAGGGGGTTAGTTAGGGGATGAAAGTTTGTATAAAAGTCCGTTATTTTCAAGATATTTTGACGAAAATTGGTATTTGGGCTTTCAGTTACAAATGAAGAAATATGTGTTACAGGATTTTTAGGAATTCTACATTCACGCCAATTTTCTAATTTCCACCCGAGCGAAGCCGGGACGGGTGAGCTAGTAAGTACCTATTTTATAATTTGGGACCAAAGACTTATTTTAAGCGTTAATACAGTGGCTGAATTGCTTACCTAGATAATATATGAATATGACTTGACTGAGGTTTATGAATACTTAAATTATTAAAAATACATAATAAGGCTAACAACTTTACCACTTACTACTTTACAATGTAAAAAATTCCTCTAACGCTAGGTAGGTTAGTGTTACACATTATTATTATGTACCTACAACTAGGTGCTTAGTAATTTAATATTAATGCCAATAAATTATGAACATTACCTACCTATCCATTTATCTGAATTACTTACACTAGGTACGGTTTATCGAATAATTTTATCTAATACTAGCTTTAAGCTTATGCTCGCGGCTTCACCAGTGTGGACTACAAAAATTTCAAACCTCTTTTTTACCCCCTTAGAACGATCGCGCACTTATCCAATCCGAATCCGTGAAAATGCGGATGTAAAACATATCTACGGCATATGTCATACAAATAGTTCTATGACAACTTCGGAACGTACTTATTTTGACGGATCCGGATCGGATGAGTGCATAACCGCCGTCACAGAATATTGCCGCCGTTAGGGGTTGAATTTTCAAAAATCCTTTCTTAGCAGATGTCTAAGTCATAATAGCTATCAGCGTGCCAAATTTCAGCCCGATCCGTCCAGTGGTTTGTGCTGTGCGTTGATAGATCAGTCAGTCAGTAGTCAGTCAGTCAGCCCATGACTTCGTCTGCGCAGATTTAGGTTTGTAAAAACACCGTGGGAACTCCTTGATTTTCCGGGATAGAAGTAGCCTATGTCACTTTCCAAGTCTTCAACTATAGATACTTATCTATGAAAAAATCACATCGATTCATTGTTCCGTAGCTGCGTGATTAAAGTGATAAGTACACCAACTAACACATTTCCGCATTTATAATATTACTAGATGATGCCCGCGACTTCGTCCGCGTGAAATTAGGTTATATACCTCTATGATTTCTGGGATCAAAAATAATCTATGTCCTTCTCCGGTATGCAAGTTATCTCTGTACAAAATTTCATCAGTCTGTTAAACGGATGGGCCGGGAAAAGCTAGCAGACAGACAGACGGACAGACAGACACACTTTCGCATTTATAATAATAGTATGGATGGATGGGGAGTGATGCTTTCTGCAAAAGTTGGTTAGTTAGTTGTGATACGGGTAGGTACCTTAATGAAAAATTCATGGGGAATGCCGAATAATCGGTATCTGATTATTCGCCATGACACCTATTCTCGGCATCTTTAATGTCAACTACATTGACTTATATATTACTTCGTATGGACAGGGCTATTGAACAAACAAAATGCCACCGACTCAGTGGTGCTTTAGCACCAATGCAACCTCAGTGACGTCTCGATTTCAAACGGGTCGTTCATTAGTATCTAAGAGGTGGCGCTGATTTATTTGGTTCCAAAACCGTGATAATTTTGTTCGCTTGGGCATATCTTGTCATTTATATCGATGGTCAACTAGGTATTTGCCACCACTAATATGAACTTATGAAGTAAATATGTATATCTAAAATGTGTGGGCAAGTGGCGCCTAGACAAGTACGAGACAGACATATTATACCTACTGATTACTCGTAGTGTGATAACGACTCGTGAAATTGTAGTATAATATTATGTCAGCTACTTATAATAAAGTGTAAGTACGAGTATGTGCTTTATGTTATGTTTATATACTCATACAAGTAAAAATGTTCAAGTAGGTAGGTATTAAAACTGAACTGGCTGTGATGTGTAGCTAAAATAAGTACAACTATAAAAAAATTAAATTTACTTCCGGTCATAAAAACATACTTACAGGATGCTATTTGTGGATCCGCCAGTGAGGTTTAAACTAGGTAGGTACTCATTAGAGATGGAAGGATTTGGTGTAAAAACCATCGAGTGGCATCTATTAAAAAAACACAGATCAGAATTGTAACACGTAGGTATTTTTTCTGAAAAAAAATATGAAAAAAAAATTAGGTACGTACATAATAGCCGGTATAAAATAAATGAATGTTTTTTTATTAATAATTAAGTATGTTGTGGTATTAATACATAAAATGAAAGGGTTTAGTTAATAGATACACATACAACCTGCAATAGGATATTAGGTAGGTACTCTAAAGAGGCTGCTCAGCTGCATGCCAAAGAACCGTCCTGTAGTCTGAGCTGTGCCATATTATATTATTCTGTGGCTGTGCGTTGATAGATCAGTCAGTCAGTCAGTTAATCACCTTTTCCTTTTATATATTTAGATTATAGATAGGCACTTAAATAACTTCTTATGTGCGAAGCTTGGGATTTAACAATGTTCAGTTAAACTCTGAAAAAGCGCACTATTTATATTTTCGATGAAAAAAACTGCTTTGCGTTGTGTGATAAGGATAACTGATAAGGGATTATGAAATAGCGTAGGCAAATGAACCACGAGCTGCGTCATCTGTATTTGATATAATACGCATCTATCTACTATAAGCGCGGTCGTAGCTGTATGTGTACACCGTTACACGTACACTCGCTCTTGGGTGTGTGCGACTCACATTATTTGAGCGCGAACGCAGCGGCATCAGCGGGCTGCGAGAGAATTATTACGTGAACGCGACTAGCTTGTTTCGATGCCGTCAGCGCATAATGTCTGAACATTGAGTGTGATTGTAAATTGTACTAATTGGGCATGGGGTCTTTCCCAACAAAACAGTGCTTTCATCAATTACTACCCTAGTGGCAATGTTATACAACGATCGCGCATTTGTCTTCTACTAAAAGAATCTGTGTTGCAAATTATTACTGTCAAATCAAACGTGAGTCTATTGCTAGGACTGGAGCATTAGCACATTGTCGGTGTGTTGTGTATGTGTGTGAGAAGTGATCACAAATACAAAGGGGTTTGGAATTATTATTTCTGCAGTAAGTAAATATTATGAACTTTGTTGTTTATTAATTTTGAGGTTATGTTGTATAGGTGATGTAAAAATAGCTCTGTAAACGTTGCTGTTGTGTAATTAGTATTTGTTTTAAGTTTTATTACGTCAAGGCCAACATTGCCTTGTAGGTAAAATAGAGTAAATTAGATGATTTGCAAGTATTTTATAAAATAAGATGAAGGTTGGTTATGATTCAAAAACTACCATTAGGTTGTTGTTTTATATTGTAGGCTGTGATTGTAGAGATCTCTAATGTTGAGTCCTGTTAAACGGATAAATACCTACCTGGGTAGGAGGATCACGAAATTTAATTCTTCAAGGACTTCAAAATTAATAAGTACCTATGTATCTACGTACATGTGCGTCAAAAACGGTATTGGTTGTTCTGGCTTATACATAGGTAGATATAGCTACCTAGTAGGTACCTTCCCTATCCACAGAATAATATAATAGTACTCCCTATCTAAATTCTAAATAGGTAGTAAGTAAATAGGTAGGTACGTTTCGTAAAATTCTGAATTTTGCCTAGTTGCTGTACATATACTAAACAAATCATCTATATTGTAGGCTATTTCACTTAAAATGAACGAGATTTTCTTTAGGTACCTATGTATGTAGGTACATGCCTACCTACCTACATATTAAGTACAAAATAAAAGTTCTTTTTCTCAGATTTATTACCGATTCACCCTAAGTTTTTTTTAGGATTTAAGGACAAGAAAACCAGTTTATTTGTTAAATTCTCCTCTTGGAAGAGTGTTAGATATAATATACTTAGGTTTAACAATCTGTCTAGTCTTCTTCCTATCGTTTGTCCTGGTTTACGCCGGGGTCCACTTTTCTGCTAAGTCGCTTCCACTTTGCACAGTCTATAGCCTCCCTTTTTGGTTAGAAGATCGTTGGCACGTGCACGCATCGTCTTGTCTTGTGCAATGTCAATCCATCGTTTTTTCGGTCGGCCTCGGGACCGCTGGTCAGCGACGGGCATGTGGCCCACGTAGTTTTTAGAACGGTGCAGGTAGGTATGTGACTAAACTGAGCAAGCGTGCGCAGATGAGAACTCTTGGACTTTGCCTGCGAAATCTTTCACGCCACGGGCCACGGCTGTGGCGAATGTGCTCGCGAATTCCGTCCAGACTCCAGACGATTTCTGCACATTCACTTAAGCATCTTCATTTTAACAAATTTGTCTAGTATACATATAAGTCATTGAGTATGTGCAGATATTTGCCGTTTCATCGGTTCCCTCATAGGTTTCAAAATACTCAAGAAATACTGAAAATGGGGTGTTGTTGATATCGTATATCTTTCAGCGTGGCATATGCTGTAGTAGGTATGTCACCAACTGTTGTTTATTGCAAACTGTTATAATAATTTTATGTATTATATTCTTTTAGATAAGATAAGTACATAGTACTTAAATAAATTAAATGACAGAAAAGATACGGCAGGGCAGTTAGAAAATACAAAATTCAAGAGAAAGAATAGGTAGGTACTTTTAGGTATATTTGGAATTACTTTAATTAATTGCGCTTGCGTAAATAGATATTATGGCCAGCGTGATAGACTGTGGCGAAAAACCTTCTTACTCGCGATCGGTTGATCATGATGATGATGAAATAGGTATATTATACTTAATTTATATATATGCATGCCTACTTACCTATGAAAATATAAAAGTCCTTTTTTTGCCGGTATTTTTTAGATTACTTTTGTAGTTTTTGAACTTTGTCTTGTAATTAACATAGATACCTACTTATTCCTACTTAAGTATTTTTCAATGGCACAATAATGAGTTTTATCTTATCCACTTGGAAGATAAGTAAGCTACCTAAGATTCTTTTACCTATCACCGCAGTGTCAAAATTAAGTACTTAGTTTTTAAGCTTCTACTTTAATGACTGGTTATGGACACTAGTTTTGGAGTTCCAGACGATGTTATCTTGACAAGGATAACAGTTAAATCCGCGCCTCGAATAAAGAAACCGTCATAGATAATGCTACGTTGATTTAAGATAGTAAAGTGTATCATTATCATCATCAGAGAATAACAGTAGATTATTAACCAAGGGGATAAAGCAGTGTCTTCTGTCGCGAGTGACGATTTAAATCGCGAGCGTAACGAAGCACTCGAGGTTTACTCCCGAGCGTAGCGACGGTGCTAAAAACTTAAATCACGACTGAAGCGAGGGATGTAGATGATGATGTAAGTTCACCCAAGACTAAGGCAGAGATCTATAGACCGCACTTTGACTTTGCTCAGACTTAAGATTGAGTTAAAACGAGACAGATTTATGTGAGAACTATAGCTCTGTCTCGTTTTAACTCTGTCTTAAGTCTAAGCTAAGTCAGAGTGCGCTCTATAGATCTCACTCTGAGACAGCTTTATCACCGAGGAAAATACTCTACTTTTCGTACCATTTGCGAGATAAACATTTATTAAACGTATTTTTTGGACATTAACTTATTTATAAAAATAAATTAAAATAAACTTAACGTTTATGTATGACTGTTATTTATATAACAAAAACGCGGTAAATTCCTAGACTAATATTTTTTTGTCGGAAAAGCAAAGGCATCAAGCTCATACGGCCTCGTTGCATAATAAATGCGTATTCCTTTTTCAAAAAGATGTATAATGCTTTACAAACTCAATGGTGTAAACACAGATGTAGTATCAGTATAAATATCGGTAAGTATTCCAAATTTAAATCACATTCCCCCTAGAGGATGAATGAAATTCAGTACAATTTTCGTTCCCTGTTTTTAACAGATTAAAAATGACTATTGTTATGTTCGCTTTTTGTGGCATAGAATGTCACTTTTTTGAGCAAGTGGTAAGAAAGAAATATTTTTCACTTCTCATGCGTGAAGTTCTTCTTTATGCTGGCTGTAAGCGGACTAAAACTGCTTTTCATGCTCTTATGTATAAAATGTTTATATTATAAACCAGAATCTCTCTGTTGACACATGGATAAAAAAATATGTAATGTCTGTAGTGCCCAATGACGTCATTGGTCGTGCCAGTACCATTTTGCACTTCCTCATTACAAAATTGCTCGAATTTCACTTTAGAGATGTTTGCTTCATTTCCTCGCAATCCAAGTCAAAAGCAGAGCAGGTATACTCGATCATAAAACCCATTTTATCCTTGACTTGAATATCTGCCCTCGCCTCGCCTCGCCTTCGGCTCGGGTAGATAAACGCCTCGGCTTGTTGTACAATGGGGCCGATTCTCTAGTACACAATCTCTAAACTAAACTAAATTAATAGGTCTAAATCTAGTGCTCTCCTTTTCCGCAAGCAACATTATGAAAGGGATAGCAATAGATTTAGACGTGCCATTTTAGTTTAGTTTAGAGATTATGTACAACGGAATTAGCCACAATGTACTATTAACTAAAATGTAATAATCATTTAAGTAATTCAAATCAAAACGAATAAAGTCATTCTAATGTATGATCTGTAATAGGTATACTTACCCGGCCACACCGACTGACGGTGTTCTTTATTCACGCACAAAAGACGCTGGGTTAAAAAGCAAATTACTTCGGTTGTTAGTCTAAACTTTTTATTTTAAAAATGTAGAAAGCATTTTGGTTAAACTCAGTGAAATTAGGTGGGTACTTTGTGTATCTTGACTCCTGCTGTCTACTGATTTGTTAACTATAAGGGCATTAGACAGCACTATGAGTTATGCCCTAAGTAGCTGTTTATTCTGTTTAATGTAATTATTCTGGATTCCCGAATATTCTTTTTGCAAGGCCACATATCATTTTGCCGTAATAACCCATCTGGTAGTCAAATTGTTCCTCAATTTTGACATGAATGTGGGCTGGAACGTTTTCCAGCAAATACATCCATTAAAACCAAGCGTTTTGCTTCCTCGTTTCTAATACGCACTGCTTATAGAATGCCCTTTCGGCTTTCGTTTTCCCCGCTAGCATAATATTGGTACCTTCAAAAGAAGAGTGAATAGGCACTTTCTAGGCACGCGCACTCCACCTTAGGCGGCATCATGTCTGCTGATTGGTCTGATTGCAGTCAAGCGCGAGCCTATACTTAGTTAAAAAAATGTACCTAAGCCCACTCGTGCGAAGCCGAGCCTAGTCGGCTAGTAGTTGATATATAGTAGATAGTAAAACAAAGAGCGTGGGAGCAAGAATTAAAATTCATTGATCCGCCACGGGTCAATAATAATTTGTTACACTTGAAGACATGAATGTCACAACTTATTAACTCTGCCGAGCGACTGACCTGTGTAATGGCACATTGCAACTGGGTCTAACACGTGATCTGCCGACCCGTGACTGATTGAAAGGCCATTTCTACTTCCATGCCGCCTTAAATCGAGCGTCACTGGATAGAATATAAAATTAACAGTGGGAGAGAGTATTGATCGGGGTCCTCTCACACCCTAAACTGCTACGTCATCGTTTGCCGCCCAGTATCAGTTATGACGTCATCAATTTATGACGACATTTCACGTTATGGTTTTCACGCATGCGTACAATGCGCATGCGGTGGCATGTATTTGTATAGACTAAACTAGCTGACTGACCCGGTATGTCTTGGGGTGGTCTGAATTTTTAGTCATAATATTATAGACTAGGTACTATCTACTAGTGACCACTCGCGGCTTCGCTCGGTTAATATAATTTTGAAAATTCCCGCCTCATTCCTTGTCTGCATTATAAAGTGAACCTCTTTGCAAAATTTCAGCTTGGGCTCTTTGGGCCAAGGGCTTGATCTGGGTTGATGAGTCAGTCAGGACTTTTCTTTCGACTAAGCACCTACCTATAGTCCGTACAAAATGACTTCTCACGCGCCATTTTAACTCTAAGGGTCAACTGTCTAAACTCTAAACTGTTTAAAGCCACCATGATCCAAACTTCGCAGTCGCTGATAGTTCTTCCCTGTGTTGGGGACAATACGCAGATAAACTAGCTTTATACAATAACGAAGGTCTGTCCCTCGCGGGCCTTAGTCCATGACGTTTTATAGCAAAAAAAATTTTTGCATCAACTTTCAGAAAGTTTAAATTTAACAAAACCCTGTGTTTTATTTTCATTTTTAGATAGGTACCTACTTGTTTGAATGTATCAAAAATAATTGGAAGTTCATAATTTTTGTTTATATAATATACTTATTTGACTGATTCATCAATTATTTATTATTTTTACTGTGATTTTTAAACAAGTTACGTAATGTTCTTTAGTAATTCAATGTGGTAATGACATCTCTGGACTTGTTTAGAGATTAGTACAATAAGCTATACATTTTTCCTGTCATGTTCAGACTTTCCAGAATTTCTAGTGATCGACACCAGATGGCGTGTTCACCGAACCGCCAAATAACAACATGGCGGTTGATTCATAGTTGCCGTGAATTACACGCGATGTCCGTAAAATAATATTATTTCTATACAGACAAAATTAATAGTTTTATTTGAAAGGCCTATTCGTTTGTTGTGCTTTAATTTAAGGTAATATTCAAGTTGGATCAAGTGTATTTACAGTGTTTACGTAATAGTGTTAAGTTTGGCTTACCGACCCTCATAAAAGTATTGATTAGTAAAAAAGTCTCGTACAGTTTCACGGAATTGCCATAATTTCTTTGACAGTGGCTTCAATTGTGAATTTTGCCTTGAAACAAAATGTTATATAGTGAAGCATCAGCTGTAGTTTAATTTAGAGTGCGGAACAAGTACCTAGGTATAATAGTAAACGTTGGTGCATTAAATTGACGCATAAAACTTCACCACGTTGCTTAGCAACGAACTAACCTTGAACGTTTGTTCTAATTTTAAGTTTATTTTATTTCAAAGTGAATTTCATTAGCATAGTAACTGCACCTATTTCTATGAAAATAAAGAAAAATATTTTTCATATTCATTCATACCTACTTTTTTGTCCACAGGTATTGCTACTATCTTCTCTGGATTATGGTTCGAATAAGTATTGATAAACAAATTTTTAAAAAACATTCTTATTATGGATCCTATATTAGAAAATGAAGCTGCTCTGTCAGACTCCTCTTGCAGTAAATATGGAATGTCAAGACGCAAAAAGAAGAAAGACCAACATGAAGCGCAAAATGAGAGTCAAACGGTTGTTGGTGATAAGAAAAAATTTGTTGTTACTACATTATCCACATCAGATGACCAAAATCCTCCATCTGAACGCTTGCCACAAAGTAACGTACATACTATACACTTCGGAACTCGTGGTGTTGAATCGCAAAGGCCGCATGTTAGATCAATTTTTAAAGATAAGCCAGCTGAAACGTCCAGACCATCCAGCGCAGAGAGGGAGACATCAAGTAAGAAGGAATATGAAACATTTCATGGAACGTCCTCTAGTCCAAGAAGCTCTATTTTTGATATATTTAGGATAAGAAGAAAGAGCGATTCAAAGAAACACCAGTCGCTGATACAGAATGTGAAAGGTGCTATAGCTGGTACATCAAAAGAGTCTCCTGAAAATTCAAAAGCCGACCAAAGTTCTTTGGACCCTAAAGAGTCTCATAAAAAGTATTATTATACGGTAACGGGAGCTTCTTCCCGAAAGTCTAGCCCGATTACTAGGGTTATGGATATTTTTAGAAGCAAACCAAACTCGCAATCTGATCAAAATGCTACCGAAACAACAAAAAAGAAGAACACAAAACAAATTCGTCGTTCCTCCATAGGAACTACTTCTCCCACTTACCATAAAAATTCATACGCATCATTAGATCCTGTACAGGCAAAACAGTTGTTTAGAGAAGTTCGTGGGCTACCCAAGTATGACCCATACCTATCTATAGTTCAAATATCTTTAGGTGGAAGAGATAAGACAAGGCTACTTTTAAATTTTTTTAAATATCATAAATGTTATGAGATACTTCCGAAATCAGCAAAAGTCATTATATTTGACACTCAATTTCCGGTAAGAAAAACTTTTCCTACTCTTGTCTCACATGGCATTCGATCCGCTCCATTATGGGATGCTAATAAGAAGTTGCTCGTAGGAATGATTACAGTCACTGATTTTATTCGAATTTTGTTACTTCATGAAAAAGAAAATTTGTCCATGGATGACTTTGAAAAACATACACTTCATAATTGGCGTAAAATCTTACGACCAACAAGGAAACCTTTATGTAGTGCTAGCCCAGATCAGTCTCTACACGATGCTATTAATCTGCTCAGTAAAAATAGAGTTCATCGTCTTCTCATGATGGATCCCATAACTGGAGATGTATTGTATATTTTGTCTCATAAAAGAATATTACGATTCTTGTTTGTATACCTAAACGAATTTCCTGAATTAACATTTTTTCACAAGAATATGATGGACTTAAATATAGGAACGTATGAAGACATTATTTCTGTCACCGATAATACGTCTATTCAGGAAGCTTTTCAGCTACTATTAGAAAAAGATATTTCTGCTTTGCCTATTTTGGATGAAAATGGAGTACTAATCGATGTCTATGCGAAATATGAAGTACTAAATTTAGTAAGTGAAAAATTATATTTAAATTTGTCTTTAACAGTAGGCGAGGTACGAAACAAAAAGAAAGACTGGGAAGAGAAGCTTCAAAAATGTCTTTCAAGTATTACTTTATACGAGGCCTTAGAAATAATAGTTAGAACTGAAAGTCATCGACTATTATTAGTAAATAAGGATGATAAGCTTGTAGGTATAGTTTCTCTGTCAGATATTTTAGTTTACCTTAACAGAGTTATTCCAACTGAGAAAAAGGTTTCAACTCTTCAAGAAATATTTCGCCCCTTGGAAGTAAATAAAGTTCCTGAATCTTTAAAAGAGAGTGAAAATGAGGTAATTACGATTACAGTACCTAATATTCTAGCACAAAGTGTACCTGAGGCTGTCGAAGTGGCATGTGAACCAAATAGTTCTACGGGAAATAATGTTACAGAGACAATTACGAATACGAATAACTTGGAGACTGAAGTAGAAAAAGCTAGTCCGACAATTGAATCAGACACTGTTGGCATTAACGAATCAGTAGAAGAAGTACCACAATCTCAATGAAGTTTAAATTTAAAAATGTAATAACTATAGGTTATTCCTTAATAATTCCAAAGATATAAAATAGATAAAACTAGTATATCTTAATTATGCTTTCTGCTTTTAAACTATGATACCGCAACTTAACTTATTAATTAACTATTGTTAAAAGTAGTGTCAACACCACGTGAATGCCTTATTTATTTAACCCAATATAATATATCGCTGAAACTCAATAAAATATTTTAGCAGTCATTAACAGTGAAGTGTTTTCTTTCGTTAAAAGCAAAATTGCATTCTGTATTTATTTATAAAAATCTTATAGTATTAGATTTAAGCTTGCTTAATGAACATCAATCAAATATTTCTGTACTCTTGAGGTGAGGTGAGGAGGAAAATAGTATGCAAGATAAGATATTTTTGTGTCAAATTTCATTAATATGGTTAAGCAGTGTAAAAAAGTGACAAATAGATGGATAGAAACAGACTAACAAACTTTCGCTTTTATTATATTAGCGCATAGACTGCATCATAACTTACCACCAGGTGAGATTACAGTCAAGGCTTAACGTGGATTTGAATTTATAAAAAAGTTCCGATAAATATATAATTTAACGTCATAGTATTTCAAATAATATATTTTCTAGCTAACTTTATATTACAATGTATTGTACACAACCTCTAAAGTAAATAAAATTGATAGATCTACGTCTAGATAATTTTAAGTAGGTACCTACTAATTTCTTAGATGTAATAAAAATTAAAAATTATTACTTTCTAAATCCATGACCTACCCTTTTCCGCAGGGAATATTAAGAAAGTGGTAGCCATAGATTTCGACTTGTCGTGTAAGTTCAGTTTAAATAAACTTTATATTACAACCTCTCACAACCTCTAAAGTAAAAAAATTTGATAGATAATATAGTTAATCTTTAGTAATGTGAAACCGCGCGCGATTGAATTTGTAGGAAATTGATAATGTAGTAACCATTTTAATATGCACTAATACAAATACTTGTAGGTTCAATCAACGAAGAACGGAAAATATACGACCTTTCTGTAACTGGTCCTTATTTTTGTGGCTAACAATTTGCACAAAAAAGATTACGCGTGTTTTTTTTATTATTCTACATTCCAGTTCATTACAAATGTTCCAACACATTAAAAACGAACGTTTTTGGGGTTCGCGCTAAAAAGAATTAACTTACTTACCTATTATTATTATCATCTTTTTATAACAATATAATAAAAATAAAAATAAAATATTCTAAATATATTATAAAAAGAAAAGGTGACTGACTGACTGACTGACTGACTAACTGACTGATCTATCAACGCACAGCTCAAACCACTGGACGGATCGGGCTAAAATTTGGCATGCAAATAGCTATTACCTATGACGTAGGCATCCGCTAACAAAGGATTTTTGAAAATTCAACCCCTAAGGGAGTGAAAAAGGGGTTTGAATTTGTGTAGTCCACGCGGACGAAGTCGCGAGTATAAGCTAGTTACAAATAATTATGAAGTTTATCTTTGGTCTGATTAGGAAGTTTATCTAATAGCCGATAAATCACACATTAATATCCTGCTTCTTGGCGCCGCCGCGCCGTGGTGTGAGCTGTAGTCTTATAAATGGCAGATCGCGGGTTTGATTCTCGGGTAGTTTCCCTAATTTATAATTGCTAAAATTAGCGCAGGCCTAGTCTAGTAGGAGATTTTTGTCGCGGCTACTTACCACCCTTCTCGCTAATCGATGCTTTGTTATTCAGCTGTCTGGTGCCACCTACGATGCTGCGTAGAAATCGATTAGGTAGTACAGGGTAAGAAAACCGGCCAAGTGCGAGTCTGACTCGCGCACCGAGGGTTCCGTACTACAGTCGTATTTTTTCGACATTTTGCACGATAAATCAAATACTGTTAATAAAACAAAAAGTATGCATATAAAAATAAATGAAAATCTCTTTTCGAATGTAAAAGTAACGTCCTTTCATATTATGATACCCTACTTGGTATAGTAATCTTACTTACTAACCTTTAACCTAAACTTTAGTTGAAAATACCAATATTTGTTCATGAACACATATTTTTAATTTTTTTACAGACGGACAGACAGACAGACAACGAAGTGGTCCTTTAAGGGTTCCTTTTTACGGAACCCTAAAAATTTATTTGTTTCGGCGGGCGAGCATCACGCGTCGATTACTAGTTTCTTTTTAGGGTCCCGTATCCGAAGGTTGCCAACGGGACCCTATTACTGCCTCCGCTGTCCGTCCGTCCCCAAGAAAGAGTTGAGCAGACGCAAGCGGGATATCGGGTCGGATGTGATTGCGATGTGGCAGGAGCGGTGGTCTGCGGAGATTTGGGGTGACGATTTGCGACGCTTTTTCCCAGACGTATCCGGCAGGCTCGGGGCCACCTGGGTCGCGCCGGACTACGAGACCTCACAGATCCTCATCGGACGCGGCTGTTTCCGGGCGCGCCTGCATAGGATGACGTTGTGCGAGAGCCCGGCATGCGAGTGCGGCTTTAGCGACGAGGATAGGCACTATGTGCTGTGGGAGTGTCCCCTTTATGAGGACTTGCGAGTGACGATGTTGGATGGGATCGTACGCGGGGAAGCGGGGCCGGTCTTCTACACGGACCTCGTCTCATCGGCGGGGAACTACAACCGGCTACGGGAATTCGCGCACCATTGGCATAAGAGGCGAAGCAGCTTGGAGCGTACAGGTGCCAGGCCGGCACCACGGAGCAGCAGCAGCGGAGATCACAGCTGTCTTAGTGACGTCTAGCCCCCAAGGGGGGAGAGTGAGCATAAGGGACAAGGAAGAGACAAAATAATTTGTAGGGAGTCAAGAAGGCGCCCCGAGAAAATGCCAAGAGCAAGTACCGAACGGGCGGGCGCCCGCGATTCGGCCCATATAACCGAGAGGTTGGTGGGGCCATGGGAGGCGGAGGGTTGTCCGTCCGTCCGTCCGTCTGTCTGTCAGCGGTAATAGCTAAAGAGTTGGCATCTTCACATAATACGTATTTGTATTGCCGGTATAACAACAAATAATACAAATTTAAAAATGCCATCATGAAAATTTAAGTGTTATTTCATGTACGATGGTACGGAGTAACGGGACCCTTCGTGTGCTAGTCCGACACGCACTTAACAGATCTTTTAATCTTTGTCACTTTATAAGTGCCGAAATAAGGAGATTAGTTCGATAAAAATAGGAGCAATCAAAATATAAATGTGACCGTAATGGTCAATTTAGCAATAATCCATTTAGTGATTTATTACACGATTATTATTGATTTCATCTACCACTTATCACACATCGATTGCCGCGTAATAGTTCTTAATACTATGGGAATAAGGCATATTATGGTATAGTCTAAAAGACATAAATATCAAAATTTTTACACAAGCTTTTCTGTATATTACTAAAAATATTTTTTTTTTTAATAGATATAGCGAGCAAACGAGCAGGCGGGTCATCTGATGTTAAGTGATTACCGCCGCCCATGAACATTTGCAGCACCAGAGGAGCCGCCGATGCGTTGCCGGCCTTTTAGGAATTTGTTGGTCCGCCCCTTGAATAACCCCATGTTATAATCTAGTGGGAACACCGCCGATGGGAGTTGGTTCCACAGTTTGCACGTGCGTGGAAAGAAGGATCTGGCGCAGCGGACGCGGAGCGGATTTTTACATAAAAAGAAAGAAAGGCACATTTTTCGAAACCTAAGCAAAGAATTAGTTTTTGAATACCTATATATAACTTAGTTACAAGATAAAATCGGCTTGATTCATGAACCTATGATATATAAATATATTAGATTTCAGCCAGCAATTGGTTTTTAATTTTGAGCTTTTATTAATTTAACATATCATGTATTTAATTTAAAAAATATTTTATTAATATATTATTTAATAAAAATTTTGAACTTTTATTATAGTCGAAGAAAAGTGAGATTCGAGCCAGCAGTTCTATAGTTTTAGCGGCTGCGTGACTTTGATAACGGGCTGTCCCTTTCGACGGTCTCAATAGTGCATATAATTTATCAAATTTTTGTGTAAAAAAAATGGATGTTCATATAATAGTCTTCTTCTCAGACCAGCGCGCGTTTATAGCCTTATTTTTAAGTTTACGTAATGGACAATGGCCAAACCTTTCTCATTCTGAGAGGAGAACTGTGCTCACTAGTGAGCCGGCTATGGGCCATAAATTAATTATCACCATTAATTATTGACAATGAAAAAGTGTACAATGCTACCCATTTTGAGTTTGAGTTCGTATATTGTGTCGGTAAAGTCACGATATATACTAGTTTCTTATAATTATGTATGGATGACTGTATTTTTTACAGACAAGATTTGCTTGTTGTTTCGGAACTGGATGGCAGCATAACGCCAGCGGGCGAAGCGGTCCTACAAACCTGTTAAAACGTTTGCAAGGACACTCTTGATGACTTGTAAGACTATTAAGAATATAATATCATATAGCTTAGGGTCCTTTCAGATAGACTGGCTCGGCGAGCGTTTTTTTTGCACACAACGGAGATGCGGCGGGATGATTCTCTAACTCGGTGATCATCATTAAATGAAAGCCACCAAACTAATTTGACATTGGTTGGTCCTACATTGCTGCTTCACTGAGCGATATAAAAGTAATATTTAGTCGCAAATGAGCTTGGTGGCTTTCATTTAGCGATGATTACTGAACTCGAAAGAGAAGCTAATTACCCTGAACGCGTTGAGAGTATGCTCTAGCATCCTCTTGTCAATGAAGAAAAGAAATGTAAAGATCCGCATCGGTTTATCTAAAGTCTGAACACACCCAATATACTTTTTATTGTTTTTATACCTACGATTGTATTAGCGGACTGCATCGCCTCCACACGGATGGAAATGATAAAATGTTATAGTTATCGATTAATTTAATATGGAACGGCTTTTGCTATTACGTAGGTAGGTACGCACCCGCCAACTCTTATCTACTAGTACATACAGAGTTCGCATTTTTAGATTTATAACCTTTTCAAGTAAGTAGTAGGTACCTACTTACCTATTATCTTACTGTAAAAGTCTTGTATTATGTATAAACCCTACTATATGATGCCTGTGACTTCGTCAACGTGGATGTAGGTTTTTTAAAATTCTGCGGGAACTCTTCGATTTTCCGGGATAAAAAGTAGCGGTTATCTGTGTCCTGGTTGCAAAGCTACCTCTGTATACCTACCAAATAGATTATTCCCAGGACTTCATCCACGTGAACTTAGATATTTATTAAATCCCGTGGGAATTTTTAATTTTACAGGACAAAAGTAACTAAACCATTTACGTTCCCGGGATCTAAGCTTTCTCAATCGGATGAAAAGCTAGCAGACAGACACACACTTTCGCATTTATAAGTAGGTGTTAGTAATACCTAGCTAATACAAAAACTAGTCAAAACTACTTTTGGACAACATAATGTTATGTATCAACAACCCACATATGCAATTTTATGAGGGCTGAGTGCACGCGGAGTCTGCTAAGAGAAGACAGACCGGTCGCCGCTGCAGGACCAAACCCGGAACAAGACACTTCGTCTCAAGGTCGCTCTGTATCTTACCGCGCAGGAGAATATTCTTTTGTTCTTATCTTTTACTGCCCAGTGGAAAACATACTCTATTATGTACGAGTAGGTAGATAATAATTAACTATATTCGTAACTTTGTTAACTAAACATAATTCATATACTATTTTAATGATTGTACTTAGAAATAAAAATAATTTAAATATATTTGAATGGAAATAAAATCTGAAAAGATTCACCTGCCTTCAAATCAATTTGAAGAAAGAATAATACTTAATAATTTATTGTTAGTAAGTACCTTTATTCGTATTCATATACACAAAAAATTAGGACTCGCCAGTAACGTGACGGCAATAGATTATATTCAAATTAACCATTTAACATAAGAATACGAACCAGGAGCGGCCCACTCGTGTGAAACCGGTAAATCACTTGGCACCGGTTAAATAAATATGGAAGCTTGCTTGCGATTGTGAGACAAATCTGCCTACACATCAGCGTGATAGCGCTGCCCAGTGTATTGACGTTTGGCGGCCAGAGAAACCGGCCAAGTGCGAGTCGGCCTCGCACACGAAGGGTTCCGTACCATTCTACATTGATGTTGGAATCCCCCTCTACTTGATGAAGCATGTGGGCGGGGCAGGCGAGCCGCGGATATGAGCAAACGCTCATATCAAAGTCTTTTGAGCACATTACTATGGGCCATTTTTGCCCAATTGTCACCGTGATTAGAGCTGCCGTACAAAACTCGAAAAGATGCCGACTTTTACTGTAACTATAAGTCGTAATGCGAAATAAAAATGTGAGTCCGGGTAAATAAAGGAATTTCTTTCGTCCATAAGATAAAAATCGACTAAAATATTTGTAGATCGAGGCATAATCTCAAAAAATTATATCGGTTGACAATGTTAAGAGCGTTCATACACAATTACCGATTTTTTAGGAATTATTCATGTGCGAAGTGCTACAGATATTAGGAGTACTAACGAATAAAAAGGTTGAAATATTTAAGAACAAGTCTTTTTTAAAGATCTATTGCTAATGAATTATTAATTTTATTGAAAAATAATAATCCTATCAAATACTTATTCTTGCGGAAGACGTTTACTAATTATACGATTTTGAGTGCGACTTTAGTCCGACAGTGCGTCTTTAGTTAACATATAACCACGAAAAACACATATAATAAACACATTCTCTGGTTATTTCTAACAAAGACATTTATTTCTAACATACAAAAACTACAGTGATATCAAAACTCAGTCTTTCACACGGTAAATACTCAAAGCCCCGTTTGTTTTAGTGGTTTACTAAAACATCGGAAACACACGAGTATCTCGTAATGCCTACAATAAGAGAAGATATACATAGCAATGCTAAGAAACATAAGGCCAAGCTATCCATACGAATACGTCCATACGAATAGTCTGACAGTGTCACTTAGAAGAATATAAGAACTGTCTTGTGGGCACTAAAGCCACCGAAAGCCTTATGAGAAGAGTTTTTCGATGGAATAACCTTCTCACAACTCTTGACACACTCATAAAAATACCAATGACTGATTACAGATGACCTAGAAATATCAAAACAAAAAGGAACTGTGCAGTTATGCATGGTCTTTTAGTAAATCCTACTAAATCACAGGCTACTTTTGAAATTGGCCCAGCTACGAAATTGTCTACTCCCTATTACCACATGATAATAGGGAGTAGACAATTTCGTAGCTGTGCCAATTTCAAGTCTTCCAATCATAGCTAATGATGATCACGTATCGTGGTCAAGCAGAGCAAACTTTCCGTGTGCGTAAAAGTGAAAACTCTAGGGCAACAAGATTATAAAGATAGCCAGACGTGAAAAACTGACTAGGATACCTTAAGGCTCTTGAAAACTATCAGACAGACGGTTAGGAAACAAAAAATGTTCGACACCTTGGGTCACTGGTGATTTGTGAACCAGTGAAAAAAAACTTCACATCCATACAAAATATATTTTTAATTTTCAAAAGGCTCCCTAGAACATTTTTGTATGGAACTCTTTTTTGACACTTTGCAAGCACAGAGCTTGAAGGTTTTCTTTCAGAAAAAAAATCCTAAAAGTCACAATTGTACAAAATTTATCGGAGTACCTTAATTACAAATTATAGACCTATCTCAGTGCTAACAATGCTTTCAAATGTCATCCAGAAAATTCAGAACAACCAGCCAGCCAGCTTCTTGAATAGACATAACATATTATCTGAGAATCAGTTTGGTTTCCGGAAAGGAAAGTCTACAGAAGATGCCATCAACCTTCTGACTGATCAAATTGTTAATCGTATGGAAGCTAAGAAGAAAGTAGTAGGCGTGATTATTGATCTCACCAAGGCTTTTAATACCGTCTCTGTTCCTATTCTTGTGGGCAGATTAGAAGCTATTGCTATAAGGGGATATACACTAAGTATCTTCAAGGATTATCGCTGCGGTCGGGAAAAAAAGATGGCCAGCAAACAAAACAAATTCATATAAAAATTTCCTTCATTTTCAAACAAACAAAGAACTTGCAAAGTGGTCCCACGCGTCAACGCTCTTAATTTTGGGCTTGCGTGTGTCGATAATTTTATCGATAGTGTATTTTTGTTAATAAAGGCTAAACATCTTGTGGTACCTATTGTTATAAAAAAGTTTAAGTACTATAGCATAATTATTTATAGTAGGTAGTGATACAACAATAGTAGATCTATTTATATAATAAGACTTCCTCCGGCCTGACTGACAGACTGATCTATTTACTATCTAGTCTATCAATATACTTATATAAAGTCTATCAATCCGCACATGGCCAGCGTGGTAGACTACGACCAAACCCTTCTCACTCTGAGAAGAGACCCGTGCTCTGCAGTGAGCCGGCGATGGATTGATCATGATGATGATGGACAACAATAGATTGCATATTTTATACTTTGCTAAAACAAGACAGGTATATCATGGATTGACTAGGTATTCTACAGAATGACTGAATTATAGACATTTCCGGTACCATTATTGATTTTGAAATAGTAAGAACAGGATCTCGGCTGAAGTGAGAAGATTGGTAACTTAGGTAGGTACAGACTGATATTTAACATTCATATAAGTCGAGTTGAGAACCTTTTTTTCGAAAGTCAGTTAGAAATCGTCATGTATGTCAATAAATTTAAACAATGCCATACCATCTTTAACTGCCCTTTAAGATAGCCAATGATTATGACGTATTGAGAATTATTATCGATACCGACTTCCAATTGTTACACATCACTATTTGTCAGTGGCTTGTGTATTGCCAGTGACGTACAAAAATTTTCACAATAATTTAATTAATTATTTTTAAAGTGATTGCTTCGAGCGACATGTACTTTATATAGTGAAACATGTTTTTCAGATGTTTGCACAATAAGCACAATAACTATCAACGCTTGGAACATGATATTAAGAACTGAAAATATTTATTGTGCAAATTTTTATCATAGCTGGCAATACAATACTTGAATGGTACTTCAAAATCAACCGTACCGTTAAAAAGATACAGACGATTTTTGCTTGTAATTTTTTGACCAATGGTAGAGTCGCGATGGCTGTGTGCTGAATACGCGATTCTTTAAGATAGTGTGCGAGGTGGCTCGCGCGGTTTTCATACAAAAGTAACTTCATCAGCGTTCTATAGTATTTATTATTCTAGGCCATTCTACTAGAAATAACACTTCTTAATGTTTTTTAAGAAATTAGATATTACTCGCTTTAACGATGAAGGAAAACATCGTGAGGAAACCTGCATGCCTGAGAGTTCTCCATAATGTTCTCAAAGGTGTGGGAAGTCTGACAATGCACACTAGACCAGCGTGGTGGACTATGGCCAAACCCTTCTCACACTGAGATGAGACCTGTTCTCTGTAAGTGTGAGCAGGCTATAGGTTGATCATGATGATGATGGTGATGATTATGAATGTTTTTGTGATGTAACCACAAATTCAAATTTCGGATTTTTCCATTTACTTGTGCTATAAGACATTGCTACCTGCCAAATTTCATGATTCTAGGTCAACGGGAAGTACTTCCCCATAGGTTTTGATTGATGCCTGGACGGGTCTTGACAGATCTATTCGACAGACAGACAACGGAGTGATCTTAAAAGGGTTCCTTTTTTCTTTTGACGGAACCCTAATAAAATGATACCTTATGGTAACTATGACTAAGTTTTTATTTAAAAGTCTAGACAGTCTTTGACGTTAAGGTACAGCTAGTGTAGATATAGGTACCTATTGCATAAATTTTAAGAACTATAAGCTCCAAATCCAAGACTTCAAAATCCCGTGGATCCTGTTGCTCTGCTGCGGCGTTACTGAAGACAAACCAACAAAGGAACTTCGTTTTTATTAGGTACTAGCTGATTCCTGCGACTTCGTCCGCGTGGATTTACGTTGTTTAAAATCCCGCGGGAACTCTTTGATTTTTCGGGATTGTTGTAGTTGCTTGGTACCTACAATATGAATTCACTATGAACACTTCCTGAATCTTGATAACCCAGGCGGGCAGTAACCCTGCAGCATCAGGATTAAGGAGTTGAATCCAGAATTTTTTATGTGACCACGACGTAAACTTTTTTTGTTGATTTAAAAAAAAAAATTACAAATCGGTCCAGAAACCTCGAAAAAATCGATGTAGAAAAAAGAACCACCTCCGTTTTGACAGTCGGTTAAAAACCGATGACCTTGAAATATTTACGGAACAATCTTTAAAATATCCCCTTTCTAACAAAAAAAGAATGAATGAAATCGGACTACGCGTTAATGAATTACAACTCAGTATACATTTTAACTTTCATCCCCTCTCCTACGGGAACCATGCTGAATTTCGGGATAAAAAGTATCCTATATTCTTCCTCATAGTATGACCTCAAATCGTACCAAGTTTCATTGGAATCCATTCAGTAGTTTCAGCGTGATGCGCGGCCGTGATACAGACAGACAGACAGACAGACAGACAGACAAAAATGAAAAAAATTACAGTTTTGGGTTCAGTATCGATTATAGAGTGCCCTCGAAAAAAAATTTTCAAAATATCTTCAATGTACAGAATTTGACCTGTTACAGTTTTATTATAAGTATTGATGATTGATTGATGATGATCATAATAATAGCATTGATGTTCTCAACGTCGACTGTGTGTATTTGGATTTTTAGAAATTCGGTGGGACCTATTTATTCTTCGGGATAAAAATTCCGGGATTTTTCGGGAAAAAAGTAGTCTATGTCTGTCTTTAGGATGCAAGCTATCTCTATACCAAGAAGATGATAAAAAAATTAAAAAACATTTTTAATTGCATTTTTAATTGTTGGCATAGTCGCGGGCATTTACTAGTTATCACTTTTGCTACAACATCAGTAAATGATTTAATGAGATGAAATAAAATTATTTTAATAAAATTTATACTTATATTATAGCACAAGTAAAATAAGTCGTCCCATAAAAATCAAGGTCAAACGAAAGTAGTTTTCAATAATATGTGGCATGTTATACCGTATAATATGAGCGGAATTATTTTTAGCATAGATACTACACAGCCTCTGAGTTTGTAACGATGCATATCAGAATATATTTGCTTAGTAAGTTTGCGATGTATTTAATTACTTAATTACTCAATAATGTACTTTTAGCTGAAATTTCTTTAGGCACCGCGCCGGTGGAAAGGAGGTACAAGAGGATATAGCCACTCTGAAAAATACGAAAGATGTAGGTACCTACCTACTCAAAAATGATGGCGTGAAAAGATTAACGTAAGTGACGTCATGAATCTCTTGCCTATAAATAAGAAGGGTAAGAACATAAAAGTGTGAGTAAGAATTTTTTTGGCACACGCCACACAATTTTGAAACTTTTTAAAAACTTTTTAGAAAAATTGCCGTTTAAAATAAATATTAACGCCAAATTAGCATTTAACGTGAGTTGAATTATAGACTCTAACTTTTAAAATTACTATACTGAAAATTCTACAATACCTACGCCGCCGCCCGCCCCGGCTTCGCACGGGCTTTTTACAATTTTCATAGGGATCTCAATTTTTTTGGAAAATAAAATAATAGCTATGTTACTCAGGAATAATGTAGCTTTCTACTGGTGAAAGAATTTTCCTAATTGGTTCAGTACTTGCAGAGGTTACCACCTACAAACAAACTTACAACTTTACCTCTTTATAATATTAGTATAGATTAGCACATCACTACCCATACTATAAATGCGAAAGTGTGTTTGTTTCTTGGTGTGTCCTTTAATCACGCCACAATGGAGTAACGAATCGGTGTGGTTTTGTTGCATGGGTAGGTAGGTATAGTTAAAGACCTGAAGAGTGACATCATAACAACACGAAATTGCAAAGTTTAATCCGTTTAATCTTTGCAAAAAGAAAAAAAAGAGAATTAGAATAATAGCGTTACTGATATGCTGAATGAAGAATTTGACGGGCTTGTAAGGTTAAATGCACCATAAAAATAATAGTTGGAGTTAAAGTTCGTTTATTTTTCTTCAAGCAACGCATTGCTTTTGCTTTTGCATTTACTTGAGGTATCAACAGCTTAATAAGTATTATCGATTGGATGATATAAGTTTTACCTAGCAGGTAGACATCTATTTCGTTTTTGTTAGCCAATTCCTTTTCTTGCGTAGGGGAATTGCAGACATTTAAGGAAACTTCTAAATAAAAGCAAATATTATGTTAACTAAAATCAGACTCTTTCTTTTATTATAATGAAACTTTGGTATTTATAGAACAAAATCTTAGTTGATTTTGTTCTATAAATACCAAAGTACATCTTTTGTATGTAACTAATCCACAACATTGTTATTATTTTTCATTAATCAAGAAAGACACTCCTGTCTGCAAATACGGGTAGATGGTGATACCTATTATTGCAACCTTTTATAGTATGCGGCAGAAAGTAATGGACCTACACAGATTAATAGAGGATATAATGTACATCGAACTTTCGAAGGAGATAGTGGATTTTTAGAGCATTGTCTCTGTTGTTGAGACCGACAAAACGTCAGGTATGAGTGACAAAGACAACGCAATATAAAGCCGAAATGTCATTCTAAAAGCCGATGTACATTACTTTCTGCCGCGTACTGTATACATATAATTAGACTAGCTTATGCCCACGTGTACTAGACAAATTTCAGACCTCTGTTTTACCTCCTCGGGTTTAATTTTTAAAAATCCTATCTTTGCAGATCTCTACCTCATAATATCTGCTAATTGCTATCTGCAATCCTATCTATGCTATCTGTATCCAAAAACCCGATCCGTTCTACAGTTTTGAGCTGTGCGTTGATAGATCAGTCTTCAGTCAGCCAGTCAGTCATCTTTGTCTTTTATTATTTAGATAGTACCTGGTCATCACAAGCCACTGTCCTTATCTATTATATTTGTGTGTGTGTCAATATTTTTTAAATCAACAGACAACTCTTTAGATATTCATGACAATATAACAGGTAGGTACATTTTTGTAATGAATATTAATACAGAGCTATTGGAAAATAATATAATTGAACTATAGAAACATGCTTAAAATAGAACAGTTGCTTGTAGTAAACACACATTATGGTTACTCAGGCATCGTTAAAAATAGTTTCACAATTTGTTGAACGAGAGCCTCTAGATTTTACAAGTCATTGAAAACACAATTTGTAAACGTTGCCAAAGAGAATGGATTGATTACTTTTTAAGTTCTATGATTATGATGCTTGTTACTAAAATGCCTTAAGGCTTTTAAACACTGTTCGTCTCACATTTTTATTAATGGTCGCTGTTAATTTTAAGACATCACATTTATTTTGCATATATAAATATTAAGACGAGTTATTAATAGGCTTCAAAAGCTGGTGCTTTTCAAACTAGCTACAATTATTACTCTTTTTAACGAAAATAATTTCAAAAATTTGGTAATGATATATGTAGACTAGACTAGACTAGACTTTAGTTTTCTCGAGTAGCTTATTTTATTTTTATACGACTGTACCAAAATAAAAAAGGTGCAATGCAATGTTTTCAGGTTGTATGTTGTATGTGTTTATGTTGCATGTGAGTTTTTTATTCCACCATAATTTCTAATACCTGTACAGATTTGGATGTACGAGTTTAATGAATATATACATGTATTGTGAGTTTCTTTATTCCATCATAACTTTTAAATGCCTGAAGATTTGAATGTATGGGATATCCTTAAATCACCCCGATTGACATTTATAAATTTTTTTTGTAAAAAAATATCATTATGGTCGAGCAGTCCTATTTTTGAATTACTACTTGTTCCCCGAAGTACTTATAGATTGAAAATAACGATCACATGGACAGCTATTGACTCATCCCTTTGACAGAAATATCATAAATACAAACTGGTCTTACGTGCATGTCCAAGGGCAGGTGCACTTTCAGTTGAGACTGGCAGGCGCTAGTAACCGATATAATAGGCGTTTCCATAATAAGAGATTATTAAGGAAGGCTTGTCTATTATCGTTGATATAACACCTACTTATGCGTAGCTACACAGTCATGCAACAGTTTATTGAAATTGCGACTTTGGTAACAATGTAACTTTGTATGGTATGGTATGGTAATTTCGTAAACACAATTTGCAATTTTCAATAAAAACAGTTTGGTATAAAAAAGCAATAATAAATAGGTAGGTATCTTAACTGTCTAAAAACTTCTACATAGTAGTCTTTGGTTACCCACCATACCCATAATAACATAAGCTGCTAATAGGCGTCCCATTTTTCATGGAAATAGCCTTATTTTGGCAAATTTTTACAAGATCTTGGTATTTACCTATAATACGCTTTTAACCATTTTACATGTTAGGTAGGTACTTATAATTATTAGTGATAGAATAGGTAATTATTTATCTACTAATCGCAGGATTTACACTTTTATCAAATATCTTGTTTAATTTTCAGTCGTACAGTTGTACAGTCGTATTTTTTCAACATTTAGCAAATTAAATCAAAAACTATTATGCATAAAAATAAATAAAAATCTGTTTTAGAACGTACAGGTAAAGCCCTTTCACATGATACCACACTTGGTATATTAATCTTACTTTGAAAATCGAAAATACTACTAATATATTTGTTCATGAACACATTTTTGATTTTAATATTTTTGTCGCATGACCTTACCTTCCCTTCAAATTTCATGATTCTAGGTCAACGGGAAGTAACCTATAGGCTTTCTTGACAGACCCGACGGACAGACGGACAGACAGACAGATAGACAACGAAGTGATCCTATAAGGGTTCCTTATTTCCTTTTAAGGTATGGAACCCTATAAACAATTTCTAAAGTTAAGTTACCTATTTGATGAAAGAAGGATAGGTAGCGGCTGATAAACCGGGCATACTACTACTGCGGTAGCCAAGAGATTCTAATTTGTTCGTTTCGTAATTCGTCCTAAATCCTGAAGTAATCGCAATTTTCCAATTACTTAGTACCAACCTAGCTACATATTCCATCTTATTAAAGTTGCCTTCAAAATATTATGTGTACTTACTACTTACGTAGCAATTTGCAGTAAAAATTTAAAATGAATTTAAAGAAGGGATAACTTTGGTTACATACAGTGATCTCGCGATGCTATTCAACGCTATTAATTATAATGTCCAAACTACAAGTATTACGGTAAAACCTATCTCACTTGTCGAGTTACGCGAGCGAGTGTAAGCATTTTGTAATCGCAAGTAGTGAAGCTGATGTCATAGCGATTGGGAGCCAGTCGATGACCTCTTGACACGGTCGTTATATGTATGCACCTAGCGAATAGACAGTGACCGACGCGTTAATTCGATGGAAGACGAGATAAGACGTTACTTGTAAATGTAATTATATGTTGCGTTGCGCTGCAATCTAGTCACTTGCGCCTTGCGTACCTACCTAGAGAATTGAAAGCTATGCCTGTTGAATCTTGTAGGTTTACCTTTTACACAAAATCTGATACTTAAACCCTTACAGGTCTTACTTTTGTTAAATACCGTACCTACTTAGATATTTTTAAGTTAAAAAATCTTCTGCCAATAAAAACTAAGATTACGTTAGCTAACACACTTTTGTTGCCAATATTAGACTACGGTGACTCTTGTTATCCGGACCTGACACAAGAACTTTTAAACAAGCTGGAGAGACTACAAAACATGTGTATTCGCTTTATCTTCGGCCTACGAAAATACGATCATGTATCAGAGTTCCGTGCTAAACTAAAGTGGCTGCCAGTATCTCGGCGGAGGGAGATGCACGCTTTGTCGCTCCTATATCGTATTCTGTACTACCCTCAAACACCATCATACTTAAAAGAACGGTTTTCCTATCTTGGTGAGAACAATCAGTTCTCCCTCCGCTCCAGCACCGACAATAAGCTTATGACTCCACACAGCTGCACGGTATACTATGGTAACTCTTTCACCAGTAACAGTGTCAAACTCTGGAATTCACTCCCAGCTGAAATACATCAGGCGAAATCCTTAAACTCCTTCAAAAATCGTTTGAAGAACTTTTATTTATCTATGTAAACAGAATTATGTAGTATATTATAGAGATATGTATATAGGTATATATATTTATATATATTTGTGTATTATTAGAATGTACTGTGTATGTAGTCTAATTTATAATAATATAATATGGGCGTTTTTCAAAAAAGTTGTCCCATTATAAAAGTCGTTGTCCGGCCACTTTGATGGTAATTTGATCAAACTTTATGAAAAAAACAAGCTATTGTCTATGCTTACCAATATTGTTTAATATTTAATCTTTTATAATTTAATATGTTTATTCATGTTTAAGAGTTTTAAAAACATAAAATACCAAAAAATAAAAGAGAGGAAGTACCTTCTGACATATGTCCCACTAACACCTTGTCAAGTTTAGAGTCAAAAATTATACCGTCCAAAAATATTTCATGAATATTTGAACACTGAGGTAGTTAAGTATGATACTAATTTCAAATTAAAGCCCTTAAACAAAGACATTACGATAGAATTTTATTTAAAAAATACAATTTATTTGCTGTCCCGTGAATTTGGTGTTAGTGGAATTTCCGCTTACGCTACCGGCCTTTCGAGGTCTTCGAATGAAAATTGCACCATTTGCAAAATATTTTCGGAATACTGGCAACATTATTAGTCTATGGTAATCGCCGTGTTGTATTTTACAAAAGCAGTCGCCAGAAAAACGCAACAGAAGTGGTTGCTTCGACTTGGTTCAAAAAATTTGTTCCACCAACGATACTGATTTTAATAGGTAAGGTTTGATTGCGCATTTGTGTTTGTATGTTATTAAAGAGATTTGTTATTCTTTATTTGGAAAGTAAAATTAAATCAGTCTAACCTTTGATTATTAATATGTAATATTGATTTTGAATTTTTAAGGGGTGGTATACGTCACCGCCATTACGCTACCGTGAACCACAGTCGCGTGAATGGAATTGAAAAGTAACGTAATGGAACAATAAAGGTGTTTTCATAGGAAGTTGGATTGTCATCATCATCATCATTTAAACCAACATAAAAAAGATAGAGGTAAGTTTTTAACCTATGATGTATTCTGGTGTGTTAGGCTATATAAAACCGCTGTAAAAATATTGCGGATGTTAATTATTTCAAAAATAACGGATGGTCTCCTAAAAACGTTTTCTCATAGCTACAGCGGTTCCAGGACCTCCCCTTACTGACCCACTCAAATGAACCAGCCAGTATATTATATTCTTTAAATTTTATAATTTAAAAACTTTATAGAATATATGTTATAATAATTATTTAATTTACGTCTTAGATAGCCAGCCCACACTATTTCACTTGCAAAGATTTCTATCCTGCGGGATATTCGGGATCAAGAGATGTCAATCGGTTCAGCAGTTTTTGCTGCAAGTTGTAACAAACGAAACTTCTCGTTTTATAATATTACTGTGATGATTAGCTACATAATAATATTTGATTTGTAATGCTATTTTTTTGTCTTTTTTGACCAATTATGCACGATGCCTTATGTTTCCTAAACGCGATTTTGTATTCCACTATACGTCACTGTCCCATTTTTGATAAAGGTTTATTTTTAGAGAAATGGCTATAAAGTCAGAGATATATAAATATTTTAATGTTTAGAAATGTTATTAAATAATTAGTTATTTGTCACAATTTAATATTAAAAGATTTATAAGAAAATAGTCAGTGTTTTAACAAAATTCTTTAGTACAAAACATCCAAAAGTAGCGTTAAAGAACATTTTTGTTAAAAACTTCAGTTCAATTTGATGTTATATGTTTAGTTTTAATTATTTTTAGAAGGCTGATTTGGTTAATTTTTCGACATTAAAGATAATTAATGTATAACTTGTTTTATTTCCCTGCAAATCCAATAAAAAGTCAGTGACGTAATGGAACTTCAATTGGGTGGTATCAAGTTAAAAATGAAAATATTCCCAATTATTATATTTATTTTTAATAAAATTTACTATTTTTATATAGTTTATACTATATATTTACAATATAATTACATTTTAAGGCAAATCAAAATTTTTATTTATGTGGAATTCCTATTACGCTACCGACAACTTTTTTGAAAAATGCCCATATACCTAGGGCCATTTTCGGCTGCCGCACCAACCCGTGCTTTCGTGATTCCTTTCGTCTTCTAAAGGTTGCCTGGAAGAGATCGCTTTAGCGATAAGGCCGCCTTTGCATGCTACAGCTATTAGATTAAGATCCTGTATTGTGTTTTTTCAATGTTTACTTTGTGTTGTGTGCAATAAAGTGTAAAATAAATAAATAAAATAAATAAATAATCGCGGTGATAATAATGTGTGCTAACAAAATATAAGATTTGAATCTTTGATATAAAGTCTACTAGCAATAAAACTCGCAGGTGTCAACTCTGGTAATCATTTTATGTATATATTCATATTCATTGTATGTTTTGTAAACTAGAGCTTTTGGATATATCGGTTCGTTGCGAGTGTAAACACTGCAACATTGACTTACCAGAGCCAACTTCTGCGCTGCAAGCTTTATTGCCAGTGGGCACTTTGCTAACCAGTAACCTGTACGTGTACTTTTATTTAATAGAGTCGTGGAGATTAATCTTTTTCCTATTATTAAAGCTTCCTTCAACTAGCACTATAAAAATAAATAAATTAATTTTTTCAACGCAGTTCGTCTAAAAATCTCACACTTTCGCTCCTTGTAAGTATAAATTGAGGAACTCGATAATGTAGCCAGTGTCCACTATCCATTCAGCACTTAGCTGTTAGAAAAATTTGATAGAGTATTGAGGAAGTATGTACCTATGTAGTGAATATGTGTATGCCCATTTACGTAATGTAATTTTGTTTAACAACGAGTGAAACCTGTCCGATGATATAATACTTTTTGGTACTCATCGTCTTTGAATGTAGAGGCTGTGGCACTTTTCATATTTTTTTGGTGGTAGGTACCTATAGTACGCGACAGGTCGAAATGGCAATCGGGGTATGAGGCGGGGCGTACCCACCCTGATCGCCATCTCGACCTGTCGCGTACTATACCTTAACGGCCGTTACGCACCCTTATAGGATAATTTTGTTGCTGTCTGTCTGTCTGTCTGTCAAGTAACCTACAGGGAACTTCCCGTTGATCTAGAATCGTGAAATTTGGCAGGTAGGTAGGCCTTATAGACCTACCTACCTGCCTCAGACAGGAAAAATCTGAAAACCGTGAATATGTGGTTACATCACACAAAAAAAATTAAATTGTGGTCATGAACTAATAATAATTAGTGTTTAAAATTTTCAAAGTAAGATAACCATATCAAGTGGGGTATCATGTGAAAGGGCTTCACTTGTGCATTCTTAAAAAGATGATGTTGGGTTGTTCATGAAAAAATACTTGACTTGGTTAATAAAATCCATACTAATATTATAAATGCGAAAGTGTGTCTGTCTGTCTGTCTGCTAGCCTTTCACGGCTCATCCGTTCAACCGATTTTGACGAAATTTGGTACAGAGATAGCTTGCATCCCGGGGAAGGATATAGGCTACTTTTTATCCCGGAAAAGAAAAGAGTTCCCGCGAGATTTTTGAAAGCCTGAATCCACGCGGATGAAGTCGCGGGCATCACCTAGTAATTATATAATTTTATTAACATTTTTCGATTGCTTATTACTAATACTATCTTGTTTATACGTCTTTAGATTTTTTCTCGCTTGGTGTAAAATACCGTGTTATTGTGTAATGTAATGGTGTAGTCTCAGATCGTACCTAGGTACATGGGAGATAAATATTATTTGAGCCTGTATAGGTAAGTATGTCTGTTTGCCCAGGACTAGGTAAAAAGGTTGTCCAAGTTTACAACTACCTATGGTAATGACACGCGCAAACATTTCATAGGCATTGTTATGCCTCATTAGTTCTAAGAAAATATTGAAGATGTAAAATTTTGCTTCCTAATGCTGACAAATCATTTGATTATGTAAGCATAACTTACGTTCTAAAGTAAATTGAGAACCAGTGATTATATGTATAACAAGTATATTTTTTGACTTCGAGTGTAGGTACTCGTAGGTAGGTAAGTCCTATACTTAGAAAATCCTATCAACGTTTATAAATTACCATCTAGCTTATGCTCGCGACTTCGGCTTCGTCCACGTGGATGACATAAATTTCAAACCCCTATTTCACACCCTTAGGGGTTGAATTTTCAAAAATCCTTTCTTAGCCAATGCCTACGTCATAATACATAGTTATCTGCATGCCAAATTTTAGCTTGATCCGTCCAATAGTTTGAGCTGTGCGTTAATAGATCTGTCAGTCAGTCAGTCAGTCGCTCACCTTTTCCTTTTAAATATTTAGATTTTAAACTCAAATAGGTATAAGTATAAGATTTAGGACCGATTTTTTAATCGTCAGATAATGAGAAATAAACATTTTTAATTACTTTTACAATATATATTGTATATCCGTCTCTATTCCTCAATAATTAAAATTTCTTCAATTGAAAATCAACCGTTAAAACACGTCTTAATTAAACTATTTACATACAAAATATTTTTATCTGCAAAAGATCTGTAAAATAAAATTAATTTGAATGAAGGATATGATTTTTTTAAAATCCTTTCTTAGCGGATGCTTACGTCTACCTACATTCACCGCTAGCCTTGGCACATCCTTGGTAGAAAGGTAACCGTAAATGATCCTTTAAATGGCATCTCTGATGATTTTATAGACATTACCGCTATTTCGTGCTCTAAGACCTTTTATAAGATAAAAACAAATTGCCTATTAATATGATTGATTTTGAAGTTAAGAGTCAGCCTACCAAAACAGTGTCTCCGCTCTGCTACGGCCCTCGATATCTCAGTGGCTAATCCAATGGACAGTGGTGCTAAGGACTTGCAGAAACGAATGTGGTGAGCAGTACCCGTAGTACAAGATTTTACGTCTCACCAAACCAAACCAAATTCGAGAGTCGAAATACTTCCGCGTTACAGTAAACTGGATCTTACTTGCCTTGTTTTAAAGCTCAAGTTTGTCTACACTTCTACAGCCAGCACTCCAAGCGGAAACATTGCGAAATTAAAATCAGTGGCATTGAATATTTGACTTCAATTCAAGGCTGTTTAGGTCCATTTTACTGTAACGCGGAAGTATTTCGACTCTCGAATTTGGTTTCGTTTGGTGAGACGTAAAATCTTGTACTACGGGTACTGGTGTGTCCTCGACGATCGTCGTTCACCTATGTGTATTTTTTCACATTGTAGGTCCGCTACATAACTTTCGAAAATGGTTTCAATATTTTAATAATTTTCACCAGTAATTGATTGATTGAAAAAAAGATTGTTGTCTAATTCTCTTCACGATTCTGTTGAATTTCGCGGTCCCCTTTTAAAAAATAATGGGATCATTTAGTAGAGCTGCTTCATAATATGACAAACTGTAAATGGTATGAAGGACTTATTATACAAGAGCTATATTTTTTATCGTGATAAATACCTACTTACTTACTAACATTTCTAGATCAATAGTTTCCTTCCTGACGAACATAAGAACTATTTAACTTGTATTTATCTTACACATATTTCTCACATGATGAAGTGTGACGTGCCATCTGTATGATACGGATACAAACATCTATAACTGATAGTTATGAATTAATATATTTGTATGACGCATCCATTCACTGTATGGGAAGTACTTACTCGTACCATGACAAATAATAGTGTAGGTACACTCAGATGACAAATAAATACTACGTTATAAATTAACATTAAAATATATCAATGTAGTGATAATTTATTAATGCCTATTTATTAAGAACCAGGGTCACAGGATGTCACAGGCACATTAACCAGTATGGCCAGTATAAAACAGCCAAAGTAGAGGTGGACGGGTGCGGTGGTCAGTGGTCACATTGCACCCAAGAAATAGTGACACGGCGGCGAGACCCCCGAGACGAGTACAGAAACAAGCATCGACAGCAAAAACACGGTAATAATATTACCGTGGCAAAGACGTTGGGAGGACGAGCTAAAACTGACAGCTGGTCCTTTCTGGTACTCCAGGAATGATATAGTTAAAGGCGGAATATGACATAGGCTACTTTTTATCCCAGAAAATCTAAGAGTTCCCATAGGGTTTTTGAAAACCTAAATCCACGGGGACCAAGTCGCGGGCATCAGCTAGTCAGATATAATAATAAAATAATATTATCATCATCATATTATTATCATCGTATAGACATCGTCTCGGACTAGTAATTTTATCCAGAGCTGAAATAGTTCTATTAGAACGTAGATTTCCACAATCTACGTTCCTTCTTATAGTTACCACAAAAATGAGTACTGGGATTGGGCTAATTGGCTTGTACGGACATTATTTGCTAATCTGTTAAGCACTAGTATTAATTACTTTGTGTTTTTATTCAGCAGCTATAGATTTATCTAGAATCTAGATAACTAAAGTGTTATAGACGGCTTATAAAACTTTCTTGGCATGGACAAAAGCATTCTTAGCTGTCTATATATATTCAAATGAGTCTCCACATCATATTCTATTCAACCCACGTTGTCGCGTGCTGAACTTAATTTGATCGGTTGATTTATGAATGCCTTTTAAAAAAGTAAACATAGACTAAGAGATAGTAATAATTGAGTTATTATTATCTAATATTAATGAACTTGTTAAGGATTTCACTTTTCTACATCATACAAAAAGATTGGGCTAATGAAAACGGGCAAACCTGCTCTAAGGATTAGCAAAAGTGCCACCTGAACGAAGCCAGGCCAGATTATTAAATACACAAGACAACTAAAGTAACTAAATACTGAAGGCAACTAAGGAGGTTCTTAATTCTAAAAATAATATAATATTTTGTGTTTTGTAAGTTAAAAGAATGTCATTTTCAAATGTTAACAAAACCAAAATAAAGTTTGAAAAAAAGAAATGATCTTCGACCCAATTACCTCCATAACCGAAGCCGGAGTGTTTCATCATCATCATCACCAACCAATAGCCTTCCACTGCTGAACATAGGTTTGTTGTAGGGACTTCCACACCACACGTAATGGTTTTGCGCCATCAGACTCCATCGGCTCCGTAAGTTACGGAGCCGATGGAGTCAAAGAGATCAAATTTGTCGTTACGGACCGTAACGACTCATTTGATTTTTGTCTGTCTACAGGGGTGGTATTTTAACGCTGTGCTTTTCGGTGTAAGGACCACAACGTTTATCGGTTATTCTAACTGGTTCTCCTACGAATCTCCTAATTTCTGATTTCATCCCTACCTACCTAGAGGAAATCAAAAATTAGCTCTCTCCATCGCCTGCTGAGTGACT
Organism: Maniola hyperantus; assembly: GCF_902806685.2. NCBI lineage: Eukaryota > Metazoa > Arthropoda > Insecta > Lepidoptera > Nymphalidae > Maniola > Maniola hyperantus. The sequence goes on along the minus strand of NC_048536.1, from coordinate 11,215,792 downwards.
CCGAGCTTTCTATGAGGCCCATAGTTAGCGACCAGGTCCAGCTAGTTACAACTATTTGCGTCGTAAAAGTTCAAATGGCTGACGTCTGATGAACGCCAGCTCTCTATTTACGACCAACCGTGAGCAGTTCATTCTGCCGTGAGCTTACATATCAATAAACATATCTGACTCACCCAATTTCATATGCTATGATCGAACGCCGTTATGCCTTGTGACTTCATTCAGTGTTGCACAATAACATAAATCGTCTATTCATATGCCATTATTTGTAATGGAGGACACTATATTAAACCATAATCAATATGATCAAATTTCATTTGTAATATCCTCATTAATGTAACATATTTTCATCTACCTGCTTAGCCTCTATTAGCAACAAATTATTACAGAAATTTTTATTCCTATTGTATTTTAGTCTATCTGTTATCCTGAACTGTTTAAAACTGAACCTTTTAACCAGTTTCAGTTGTAGTTAGGCAAAATTAGAGTAAATTATGTACATACTTTACATAAAAGGAAAAAAGGGGCCTTTATAGGATCACTTTGTTGTCTCCTGTAATCAACACTGTTTCAAGTAATAGGACCCATTTTGCTGGCTGACAATATCAAAACCTTTATTAGAGCCTTAAACATAATATACGATATGCAACTCTTTAAATGCAAGCAAATAGTACCTAACTAGTTTTCTAAATAATCTAAATTACATTGATACGGAAAATCTACTAAAAATACAAATTTAAAAATAAAAATAAATATAAAGCTATATCAAATCAACATAAATAAACACACACAAGCACGCATGTACGCACACACACGCACAACACATTGCATGCTAATTTTTTTGGATTATTTAATCTAAGTATGCTTGAGACTGAGGAGGAGGAGCGGGGACTCTGAGACACAGGTTTATTAAACTTACTTCAGGTCCCCGACACAAAATTGTAAAGCGACTTAGTTTAAAAAAAAACTTTTTTTTTTCATTTTCAATGAAATCAATATATCTATTATGTATATTATTTTAAGTCATATTGATTGAATACTATCCTAAAGTTTAAAATTATTCACAGTAAGCAAAATCCGGGACCACTTGTGTGGCAAAAGTGGACAATATAGGTATAGTGTGAGAAGTTGAGCGATGCGCGACGTTTGCCTTTGCCTCTCCTCTGGCGCTAATCTTAATTCTTAATACATCTCACAGATTTAATCAGTTTGGCAGCGCTGTTTAAATAATAAGCCTTATTATATCAATCTATGTTACAACGCTAGATTGCTTGATTCTATAGGAAGCTAAGCTTGATTGTAATTTATTACACTTTAATTTGACATTCGATACCTGTAGAGCGCAACAGGTCAAGATGGCAATCGGGGTATGAGGCGAGGGGACGCCTCGTACACCCGCACTTCACCCGCGCTCGCCCGCACAGGGTTAGCGCGGGGGCTGTGCGGGTGTGCGGAGCGGTCCCTCCCCGATTGCCATCGCGACCTGTCACGTAACTATATCTATATAGTGCCCTAGAATTCTCCGGCTAAAAATAATATTCCAAATTTTTTTGTTCTATCATATTGGCTGTCATAGTGATTAATTGCATAATTTGCATTAAATATATGCTATTAACTATAGTAAAACACTCTTTAGCCTATTTAGGTTAATATAGTATACCTACTTAGTAGAAAAACTGCCGTAATGCTGATGAAATTATCTACGTAAGATTAAAATTAATGTTGTATAACAATTGTTATCTGTAAAGCAACTCGCCAGAATATTGATAAAAAAACCGGCCAAGTGCGAGTCAGGCGTGCATTGAGGGTTCTGTACTACAGTCGTATTTTTTCGACAATTTGCACGATAATTCAAAAACTATGATGCATAAAAATAAATAAAAATCTGTTTTAGAATGCACAGATGAAGACCTTTCATATGATACCCCACTTGATATAGTTACTTACTTCGAAAATTATAAATACTAATTATTAGTTCATGACCACAATTTAATTTGTTTTTTAATGATATAACCACAAATTCACGGTTTTCGGATTTATTCCTTTACTTATGCTATAAATTTTTTGATTCTAGATCAACAGGAAGTACTCTATAGGTTTTCTTGACAGACACGACGGACAGACAGACAACGAAGTGATCCTCTAAGGGTTCCTTTTTACTTTTTTTGAGGTACGGAACACTAAAAATCAACAGATAGTACCTAGGCTACCATAGACATACTTAATTACAATGTAATATATTTCAATATGGATTAAGAGCCCTTATTGGGGTATATCTTTTAGTTGATGCTCGACTTTCATAAATAACTAAAAAGGGAAGTTGACCGAAAAAAAAATGATAATAATTATTAACATCATTGGCCTGCCAATCCGCACATGGCCAGCGTGGTAGACTATAGCCAAAACCATTCTCACTCTGAAAGGAGACCCGTGCTCTGTAGTGAGCCGGCGATGGGTTGATCATGATGATGATGAACATCATTGGCACGTGATTTAGCTAGGCAACCCTTGTGCGATGTACCGACCTACACATTTCTACCATAATATTCTATATCACATTTGAATAACAGATGAGGGTAGATATTCCTAATACCTAACATACCTATTATATTATATCTGTTAGGTGCCTATCACAGAACCTATTTGCAAAAAATACCCGTTAACAATAAAATTCCATTTTTGTCTCAATAATTCTTATCTTTATACGTGAACATAACACTTTATTGACACATATTTATCTAGGCCAATAAGGTCATAGACGTGCATAACGATTCATACTGATCGTCTGATAAGGTACTAAGACTATATAGTATAGCAAAGCTGATTGCTTTTAAGGGCGAGCACAAGATGAAGATATTAAAGTCTTGGACTGTAGTAATAAAATGATGTGATTTTTTGTATAGTGTTAGTTTGTGGGACTAGAATTCATTATTAAAAAGAATAATTTAAAGTGCTAGTCAGTGCACGATCCTGACTCGCACTTGGCCGGTTTTTTAATATAAAAAGTATTTTCCAGCAGAAATCAGTCGTTTACGGATTGTAACGTCATTATTCGCTTTCCGTACAGCGTGACGTTAATAATTAATTATGTTAAAAATAAATAAAAATCATGTCTTTTTAGAATTATTCCCTTAAATAGTGAATTCTAGCCCCATGAACTACCACTATACAAAAAATCACTTCATTTTATAACTTCAGTCCAAGACCCTATTAAAGGTAAAATTGGTAATTTGGTGCCAAAACGTAGTGGTAAGGTGGTGGTAAAAATATTACTAATGATAATGATTTACTGACGAGTGACTAGGTTACCGAAAACTATGTCGGTTCGTTTTTTGTCGTACTTACCTATTAAATTGCTGCAATAGAGATTTTATTTTATTTTATTGAACTACCAACAGAATCACACAAAAAAGAGATATAAGTATCTAATATTATTTTAATTTAGTTCTGTTATACTTATAGATATAAATTTGAGAAGAAACTGTGTGTGTGTGACAGTGTGTGTGTGTGTATGTGGTTATACTCCTATGTCCATAGTTAAATATTGCACAATTAACACAGATCACCAATGCTGAAATTTTATTTTTAAAAGATTGAATATTGCAGATAATGGACCTCTGTCCATGTGTTGATAGCCTAAGCTTTTAAATAAGAATGCAATGGTAACAGAAAAACGGTTATTGAATTAGCTGGATAAAAAATAATACAGTAAGTAATTATATTTCCATGAACGTGTGTGTAGCGATTATAAAACAGGTGCCTTTATCAAAGAGGTATTCTCATGACAAATCATTTCACACATGTCCTGTGTTGTGCTTGCGCATGATAAAGTAATTACTTGAATAGCTTAGATGAATTATGTAGTTTTACTACTTTAGCCTCATCTGGTAACAGAAGGGCTGGCTCATTTTTTGCGCAACGGATCAGCCTGGCTGTCCAGCGTGGAAATGCAGCCAGTATTCTTGGCACCATTTGTGCCACACGCCGGCATGATTTGTATTTAGTAATTAGCTAGCTTTAAATTTTATTGTAATAATTTGAAAACAAAAAAAATTTACTACTTTTATTTTTTACATACTTTGCACCTTGAAATAACTACCTATATTAACAAATACGGACTTTCATATTTTTGACTACATTGTATAAAGCACAAATAACGTAATTTACCAATGTTGTTGCATCATAGATGGGTAAGAGTCTATGCCACTTTACATAGAGTACGTACTGTTATAAGACAATATTTCGGTTGCTTAAAACAGTCAGTTAAAAGCAGCAGTATTTTTTCACTCCCCCCCCTTAAGTTAGTAATAATGAGTAATAAAATATCTCCCACTAACTAATACCTATGAGAGAAACATCAGCTATAAAAATTGATTAACCATGAATTTAATGAAAATTTGTTCAGCACTTATTGAGCTTAGCGCTTTTGTTACTCCGCGTGATATTTTTAGCCTATAGTACCTGGGAATAATGTTGCTATCTATGTAGTAAACGAATTATCAGAATTCCAGAGATTACCCCGTACCTACATACAAACCTAAAATCTTTTACCTCTGTAATATTAGTAGTAACGATTATTCAATTAAACGCGTAAAATTGCAGTCTCTGTTAACACGGATTTCAATTTGTATTAGTAAAAGATTTTATCTTTATATAATCAAGCGTGTTATAATTTTTTTGCATTAGTTAGGTACCTACTCCAATATAAAAGTGATGTTAGATGCTATCGGTTTTATGTTTATACCTACATCGATTGATGATTACATCTAATGCCCAAGCAACTTACTGCAAAAAAATTAAAGGACCCAATAATGATAGATGGAATATGGACCACAATATTAATGTAATATGAGTGTTTTTCTTTGTCTTTTATCTATTCCCGGCTTAGGTACCACCGCTGATCCGCTGAATGAGATTGGCACAGAATATTTTTGCCTGGAAAAATATTTTAGTTCCACGGAAACAGGAAGAAAACGGAAGTGGTACCTACGAACTTAGTTCCTACTTGCAGGATCTCTCATTGATAACGATCGACGTAGTCTTGTAGCAATCGATCTGTAGGATTGACCATTTCTTGTCTTCAATGATTTCTGATGGCGTTAAATCAGGCATACTTAGATGATGACTCGTAACTGATCAATATGTGAGAAACCACAAAAGCCTCATAAAACTGCAATACAAAGTTTTTCAAATGAAATTTACGTAAGTACTTTACGAAAACAGAAAATCAAATTCGAATAAATGAAAAAATTAAAACAAACGAATGAAAAAATTACTGTCGACTAATGTTCCGTTTTCTAATTAGTTATTAATATTTAAAAAAGTAATGTAACCGGCCAGTGTTACGAACACCCGAAATGTGTCTCAACATCGCTTTTGGGACGCATATCGCCGGAGAATAAAATTCATACGTGTTTAATAAATCGATGATCTAAAAGATTGTAAGTCGACTGTCGAGCCCGTCGGATTCAGCGGTGACGCTCAAGGAGGACCGGCCCATTCTTGAGCCGGAACCGACCCGCGCGCTGCCCGCAAATGGATATCACTATACGTATCGTTCACCGTCGCTATACGACTCGAAAATACATTTACTTAATTAACTTGTAAATCTTTCATTTTTATATTTTGTTTATATAGTTCAGGAATTAAAGTGTTATATCAGCTCCCACTTCTCAGTGATCTGAGTGTTTTAGAGTGAACAATAACTCAAACTCATTAATTAAACATCATTTACCTATTCAGATTGTAGACTTTTTGTACACCATTGTACACTTTTTGATTCTCATTTGTGGAATTTGTAAGATAATGATATATGGGCCACGTGCCTCTACAACCTGGTAGTGGTTAATGATCGCAATTTCATAAATTCATTCGCGTGGGCTTAGGGTTTTAAAAACCCCGTGGGAATTCTTTTATTTTCTATTCTTCTATTCTTTTATTTGTAAAAAGTATCCTGTAACACCGACCTGTAAACTAGATGGTGCTCTCACGTACGTTGTAGTACGCGACAGGTATAGATGCCAATCGGGGACGCACACCCGCGCAACCGTTGCGGTAAGATTGAAGGACCAAATAAAAAACAAACAGTATTTTTCCATTTATATTATGGGTAGTGATTATAGCGAATCCGAAGCTTCTAAAAAAGCTCCGTAAGAACGCTTTGTTCACTGTTGCATTGTGGTTGACTACAAAATATGCTAATAAGAACCTGTTTTTACGCCGCAAATATGTATTTTGACTAGGCTTATTAGTTTTTTATATAAATATATTACAGTCTGGAGTTTGATTGCTATCACACCTGATGAATTATTATTATTGTTAGATATTATTAATTAAATTTGTGAAAATACTGTCTAAGATAAAGCGCGCTTGTTTAGGTTATCTATACTACTAATATTATAAAGACGTAAGGATTGTAAGTTTGTTTGTAGGGGGTAATCTCTGGAACTACTGAACCGATTTTGAAAATTCAAATGCAGTAGAAAGCTACATTATTCCTGAGTGACATAGTACTTATATTTTATTTAAAAAAATTGAGATGCCTACGAAAATTGTAATAAGCTATACCGTACCCGTGCGAAGCCGGGGCGGGTCGCTAGTGTAGAATATTACCTATGCGTTTTCACTCTTTCATTGAAGAATAAAAAGGCATATTTAGCAAAATTTTGATGAATTTTGAAGTAAGTAAATAAAATTGCTAAGTAGGTGCCTCTATAAATGAACATCATAATGATTTTCGTAATAAGTATAGGTACGACCAGTCTTGATATTAAGCGCGAATAATGTAAATTGAATGTAAATGCTATTATTTAAATTGATTTCCTTTCCGAAATTGATCTACTTATTTAAAATTAGATTTATTGGTGGGTCACGCAGACTATTGGTAACGAAATACGCTAAAACAAGTTTGGTAAATTATACAGTCTGTCCCTGGATAAAGTGCATAAACGAAAATGGGTGAAACTAGACAAGTATTCATTATTAAAAAAGTTGGAAAATATCATCGATATAAATGACAAGATATGGTCAAACAACAATTTTTTTTACAATTTAGGGAACAAATAAATCAGCGCTACCTCTTAGATACTAATGAACGATCCGTTTGAAATCCAGACGTCACTGAGGTTACATTGGTGCTAATGCACCACAGAGTCGGTGCCATTTTGTTTGTTCAATAACCTTGTCCATACGAAGTAATATTTATAAATCAATGGAAAACATATTTAAAAAATCCACGGACACACTGTATATACCTACATAATAATATTTAATTTTCTTCAGGACTACATCAATTATTGTAGGGATCTTCATTTAATTGGTTCTATTGCTGTAATATTTTTTCTGCGTTGGTCCCCAACGTACAGTACGGTTTACTGACAACAAGATAATATTTTCATTATTCGCACCTTGAAAACAAAAATGGCACAATCCAAAAATTGGCAGCTTTGAGTTACAACTTTTTTCACAAAAAAGTGGTGATAGCCTCTAGTTACGATTTCCTCACGATGTTTTCCTTTACCGTTAAAGCATGTGATATTTAATTGCTTAAAACGCACGTGACTCCGAAAAGAGGTGCGGACCCGGGATCGATTCCCCGACCTCCCGAAAAGAAGGCCGACGTCCTAACCACTAGGCTATCACCACGTTATTTCAAATATCCAGTTTTAATAAAGTTTTAAGTAAAGGTGTCTTGTATGTATTACATATAAATAAATATAGAAAATTAATAGACATTTATAGCACAGTTAAGTGTTTTATTTATTTTATTTCATGCAACCAGTTGCTCTCGTATTAAAAAGTTTCGAGGATACATATATTTTGAAAAGCCTTGTCAGTTACTTTGTAGTCAATAAAATCGTAACTTTAACATAAGCATTACCTAAGTAAATGATGATATTAAACTTGTACTTTCATTTGGTACTTATTGGTACCTAGCTACCTACCTAACAATGATCTTCTTACTTATAAACAAAGATAATTATTATAAAACTCCAAATAGGCAAAGCTCATACGAAAATTGTATTTTATAAAGTGAAGACAATTCGTACACTTGTGTGTATGTGTGACACTTACGCTCAGTGACACAGACTGATATTATATTAGCGCGAAGTTTACCTACCTGTGCACTTTTGATACAGTACGAGCAAAGGCGGCCCGTTACCAGGGTTGCTTATAATAATTAGTAAATAGTATGAATTCGTTTAAACTATCGTGAGTGATATCCATTATAAATGTAACTGATACCGGCTGTGCTCATGTGGGCGGTCCATGCAGGAGGAACGCGCAGTCTCAACCGAGCCGCGTTGAGAGCAGAGTCCCTGTGAAAAAGGATCCCGGATGGGTTCTAAACTAGTTGGGCTTACTTCGACTTATCACGTTAGTAAAGCCGGTATCAGCTATAAGCATAACTAGCTTATGCTTGTAACTTCGTCTGCGTGGACTACATAAATTTCAAATCCCTATTTAACTCACTTAGGGGGCTTAGGGGTTGAACTTTATGCATCATAGTTTTTGAATTATCGTGCAAAATGTCGAAAATATACGACTGTAGTAGTTACGGAACCCTCGTTGCGCGAGCCTGACTTGCACTTGGTCGGTTTTTTTATGGTTTAGCCACTTTGGCACGCACTGTCCTAAATTATTTTTATATGTGAGTGTGCTTTATGCGTAATAGTTGTGTTTTCGAATACTATTTTTATAACAATATACTTATATTTTTCTCTATCATTACGGCGAGCATGGTCAGCTTTCACTACCCGTCAAGTGACGATGTGACAGCAAAATTATGTGCATTGGACATAATCATGTCGCGTGCACGAGAAGTAAAGCCCGAAACACACAACCAGTAACTGTAATGACATGAGTCAAATACAGCTCTATGAAGGCTTTCACACTATGAAGCGACGCTTGTCGTTATTATCGCTCGCTACAGTGAGACGTACTTACCTGATTTAATATAGTTATTTATATTGTACCTAGCTAACCCGTCCTGGCTTTGCTCGAGTGGAACTTTTGAAAATCGGTGAGGCGACACTTCCAAAAATCGTGCAACATGTATTTCTTCATTTTTTACCAATTAAATACCAGTTTTCATGGATATTATCTAACTTGAAAATGGAGGACTATCGTGCAAACTTTCATACCCTATTAGGGATAGAATTTTCAAAAGTCCTATCTTAGTGAGAGCCAACGCTGTAAGAGGAATTTATGTCAAAACAAGTTTTCTAATGACAGTGGTGTGCTGATGGGTCAGTCAATCAGCACAAATATTTTTGAATTGTCGTGTTCGTTTGTTTAGTATAATTAGTTTTGCGCGTGCGGCCTTATCTCTAACAAGTCTCTGACATGTGAATTTGCTTCAATTTTAAGCAACTGTGCATGCACGAATCGCGCACATGCGCACAAATAATAGCAAACGAACACGGCTATTCGTGTGTGTTGAGGTAACGTCCTGTTGCGCGATTTCTATCGCGCCACACTGCTGTGAGCCTTGTGTTTGTTCCAGCCTTTATAGGTACTGCACAAAAAGAACGCTCGTGACCTCCGCCGACCTGCCGGATGTATCGAAAGTGCTCATCATCGACGGACCGCCTGCGGCAAGCGTCGTAATTCAGCTTTGAGTTATATGACACTTCATATTTCTAATTGTACGGAGATCTATGCCTACATACTCGTAAGCTTGCGTAGGCGCTTTAGCACGGGGAAACAGTGTAAACATTTCTCCATCATTGAAATAACCTTAGTTACAGCCTAAGCCATACTAATATTAAGTATGTATCTGTATCTGCAGTCAGTCTCTATTCTTCTATCCGTCTGAATTCTCATACATTATTTTACGGTCTTAAAAACAAATACATATACACAGGTATCAACTATACCATGGTATGATTTTTCTTACCATATATTTTAAAAGGTAAACGGTTACGAGGCGAACTCTTGCAAAAATCCGTAACCAACGCGTTATGGTGTGACCGGCGCGGAAAATGTGTATACCGCGAATTAACTTGTACCTACTTGTACTTTGTAAGCTGACGATCACGAAAAACTGCGGGAAATATTAAATTAAACGATCCCTATTTGAAATTCGAGGCACAAATGATGCACTGAGCAAAACTAGATTGTATAGGTATACATTTAATTGTAATCACAAATTATAGCTGTTAACTTAAGGGGAAGGAAGTGTCTCCACGCCAAATGTAAGCTTAATCATTTTCTGATATTCATAATTTTATTATTCCAGTAATATGATATATTGATCTAGGTATTTACGTATTTTTATGTCATTAATTAATTGACTTATAATATGCATAGGTACCATTTCTTTCTTTTTTATTAAATTAATTCATTTATAAATTGACTATTATATTTATTATCATTTAGATACTTAGATACACTGCAGGTATATGATTTGAAAAATGAGTATATTATTAAAAATATATGCTTAAAAACGGAATATGAATAAGTAGATCGTAACTTTGTAAGTTGCAACATACGTACTTTTTTAACTGCTTTCATAACAAAAAGCCCCTTTTATTGAGTCTAACATTGTAGCCAATCTAACATCTCTACTTTAGTAAGGTTTTGGCACAAATAATGAATCCATTTGTGTATCCGAACAAATGGAAGGCGCATCGAAGGTGCACTGGTATAGAGGCTCAGTGGGCGAGGTTAAGCGATTGCTTAGATCCGCGTTCACCTCTCATTGTGTAACCGCTCGGCGGAGGGGAGCCGTGGGAACCGCCGAAAGCTATGCCCAGCTTCCGCCGCTACGCCCGAATCGATCTAACGAAGCATCGCCTACCACGCTTACCATACGAACACGAATGAAACGCTCATTATCTTTAGCTACAGGAAATTATCTTCCTCACTTTCCTTTATTTCGCTATTTGAGTTCAAATGTGACAGCCCACAGAGAGCTTATAAAAATATTAATTAAATTAACGTCGAATTATGCATGCTGTTGTGAGCTAAGGAGAAATCACGCAATACACATTAACGATCTCTGTATCTAACATAAATTGTGGTTACATGCGCGTCGTACATCTCTATAGCTATTTCGAACGGCAGCAGCTAGAGTCCTGTTACGCTGAAAGCTTACAAAGGGCTTTGAAATTTATGATATGGATTCGTATTGTTTTGTAATTGTTTCAAAACGGCGCGGGCAATGGAGCGGTGGAATAATTCATAAGCGTGGTTCCCAGCGGCGGCGATGTTGCTCTCTCGGCGACAGCTGAATAGAGCAATGGTGGCGGGCCGTTAGCGCGGCGCGGAGGGTGCGGGGCGACGCGGCGGGGGCACGACGCGGCCGAGGGCGGAGCACCTGAGCGCGCCCTGACCTACGACCCGCGGTGAAAGGCGCCCGCGCACGGGCACGGGCCGCGACGACACAGCGTCGCGCCGTTTGCAATCGCGAATCAAGTTTTAATAGTAATCAGAACAGTATGGGAAAACAAAAGCTTATTTTATGTTATTAAGAGTCTGTTTGTATTTCTTTCTTCCATGATTTTACGATTTCACAAAGCACGATGAGGAAAATACCTACTTTAGAGTCATTATGTACACAGCTATACCACAGAATATATAATAGTACTAACGTAGCTATACTAGAATAGAAGTATTTCATTCTGACAACGTAGTGGGTCATCAACAAGCACAGACTACAAGCAGAGTAGGCACCTACTTATACAAGTGTTGTTCTCAGACTCTAAAAACATCAGACCATACGTTGTTCTGTAATGATATAACTTTCACTTACCCACATGTAAAATAAATCGCAAGGCGCCGGTATTATATGCGGAAATGAAGATTGATGACCAAAACGAAAAAGTTTATTATGATTAGTAGGAACAATATCAGTGAGTCGACTTGGCGTATTCGACTAGATTTTTTCCCTCATCTCAGTTACAGATTAAAGTAGTTTTTTAGTTTCAATATTCGTTACACTAATATTTACAAAGTTGATTGCAATCGCAAAAAAAGTTCTTCTACCAAAATATTACAATTGTACCATAACAAAGAATACAAAGAAATATTTAAATCAAAGGTAAATTTGAAATTGAGAGAACTAAGTATTTAGAAAAATACTATTTCCACTTAAAAAACTGAACCAAATGAACGATGAATAAAAAAAATGCAGAAACATAAATCATATTAAGAACGAAAATGTCACACATTTTTAATTTCAGGCAATTACATTTATACGTCATTGTTCTGCATTAACAGCGCAATTATAAGATGAAAACGATTAAAAATAAATTACCGACAAAACAGCGCAAAGGTGGGCAACATTAAAATTATACCTATTAAGCTGACATAAAAAAAGGTTGCGAAATGACCACTACTGTCGTATCAGCATTACTCACAGGAGGGTCAATAAGCTGATTAAACGAGGAATAATAATCAAATTTTACGCTTTGTCGACCGCGATAATTGCTTCAGCTTAAAGCTCGAGCAAGGAAAGGAAAGACACAATATTTGTCACTAATGTTTTGTTAAAATATACCTACCCACCTACATTACGCCATTATAAAAAGTCTTAATTCATTTTAGTTTTAGTACATGTATGTAGAGTATACCTACTTGAAATGTTTGTTTAATTTTTACCTAGAAACTAATCAAGAAAAGTATAAAGTAGGTAGATATTTGTGGAGCATTGTTTGGAGCCGCCACCGTCGGCTTTGAAGAGCTCCCATAGTGACCACATGAAACCTAATGGACCTAATGGATACATTAATCCATAGCTTTAATTTTAAAGCTTCAATGGAACGCCCATATATCAACACTTGCTGGTAAACTCAGCTCTGCTGCTTATGCTGTTAGAAAGATTCGACAGGTAACTGACGTGGAAACTGCAAAAATTGTGTATTTTGCCTATTTCCACAGTATTATGTCTTACGGAGTCTTGCTGTGGGGTAAAGCGGCAGATATTGGGAAAATATTCGTATTACAAATAAAAATTGAAAAATAATTTAATTTATTACCGAATATATTATGTATACAAGAGTTAATATAGTTAGTTACGTAAGCGGCAACCAGAAGGATTTTTGAAGGAAACGAAGATAGGCTTTTACTAAATTTATATTCTTAAATCTTTACATTTTAACTTAACCTAACGTCTGCACTCTGCACCAAGGTTAGATGCAGAGTTTTACATGGTGACGACCTAAATCTAATCTAATCTAACCTAACTAAGAGACTGCGTCGAGGTGTGACGACAGACTGCCCCTCTTCACATCTCTCACTTGGTTTAAATACCTTAATGTTAAAATATAGCTAAATCCCAATTCGTTGCGGAGTCACGTATGGCAATGAGGTAGTTTCGTGCTGACCGAGCGCTGGACTTATGACCTAGTGACTTAGCCTTCAAAGATGGTTTGCTGCGTAAGTGATTTGAACTAGGTTATCGTTAGGATATGTAACAAGTTCCATAATAATACTTTTTGGTGCCGGTGCCAATTAGCTTTAGCTGCGCGAATCGTCTAGACTTCATATTTTTATGGGACTCCACAATGGCACCTCATTGGCACCGACCCCAAAAAATATTATTATGGAACTATATTAACTCTTGTATACATAATATATTCGGTAATAAATTAAATTATTTTTCAATTTTTAGTGTTTGTGTAACGAAGTCGGTTTTTATTTTTTTTGTAAAAAAATTTTATTTCACAATTTTTAGTGGCCCCATGGAATTATGCTATGCCTGGTTAAAAATCTATTGTTTACTAAGCTATTACACTGATCGCGAGCAATTTACTCTTATCCGTTGAGGAGTTCCAGTATCTATCTTCGAAGATGTTCATCAGATCTTCACCAAATTGAAATGGGACCAACTTTGAAGTATACCCTTTCAAACAAAAAAAGAATTTATAAAATCGGTCCAGGCGTTTTCGAGTAATCGGGGAACATACATCATAAAAAAAAAAAAAAAAAGATTCCGATGAATTGAGAACCTCCTCCTTTTTTTGAAGTCGGTTAAAAAAAGATTCCGACGAATTGAGAACCTCCTCCTTTTTTTGAAGTCGGTTAAAAAGGGCAATACGTGCAATTTATAATTTAAAACCGCGCGATTCCCTACGAGAGATATTTAAGGAAATAGGTATTCTTACAGTAGCTTCCCAATATATTTACAATAATATAATTTTTGTACGACAAAACATTCACAGTTACAAAAAAATCAGTGAGTTCCATGATAGGCAAACTAGAAACAAAAATAAGCTAGCTACTCCTGCGCTCCGCCTCTGGAAGGTGCGAAAGTCATTTGTGGGAATGAGTGTAATATTTTATAATAAAATTCCACAAGCAATTTTAGACTTGCCTTTACACAAGTTTAAAAAATGTGTTAAAAGTATGCTCCTAAAAAAAGCATATTATACAGTCGCAGACTATGTAAACGATAAAAAAGCTTGGATTTGACTCGCTCTAGCAATGCACGGGGCTGCAATGGCTTGTATAGTACGGTATAATAACATTGTAAATTGAAAAATTAAAAAGAGCAACCGCCGAGTTTCTTGCTGGTTCTTCTCGGTAGGAACGGCATTCCGAACCAGTGGTAAATTAAAACTACCTGACTATTCATAAGCACTTTTAAAAAGTTTAGATGAATAAAAAAACATTCTATTCTATTCTATTCTATTCTATTCTATTCTATTCATACTAATAGTATAAATGCGAAAGTGTGTCTGTTTGTCTGTCTGTCAGCTAGCTTTTTACGGTCCAACAGTTTAACCGATTTTGATGAAATTTAATACAGAGTTAGCTTACATCCCGGGGAAGGAAATGGGCATTTTATCCCGAAAAATTAAAGAGTTCCCATGAAATTTTTAAATACACGCGGATGAAGTCGCGGGCATCATTTAGTAAGAAAATAAGTCATAATTTAAAAAAATTTAAAAGACGACTGCCCTGTCAAAAAACGGTCAAAAAAGTAAAAAAATAAGTACATCTGAACTACGTAGTAGTACATGGAAGTTCTTTGGAAAATATCGCTATACAGCCATCATATCGAATTTTAAGCTAGTGTCACAGGATGGCGTAAGGGTTATATCTACATTTAAAGCTGTTCAGGCAAATAGAAGTTTTGGTGGGATAAAGAATTTCACAGTTACATCCTGAGAACATAGCACTCCTATTTTTGGGCAGTGGGGTGACAATTACAACACAGCAACAAACTTATAGATAGGTACCAAAGTTACAAATTTTAACAGCTTCACAATCGAGAAAAGGTAATTAACTAACTCTATTTTAGGAACTTTCACGGCTGATTCGTCACGTATTTGAGCAGTTTAATTGTTTAACAGTAGCGCCTAGTGTGTGAGAGCCTACTATGGTTGCGCATTATAAATTGTAATCTTTAATTGACGGTGGCTTGGGACGTGTATTAATTATCTTGTTTGAAGTGCTGTATGCTAATATTGCGAGGGGCTAGACCTATGACACTATATTATGGCCGATTAATGTTCCTTTAAAGACAAGAAAGTTCCATACTAAAGTTATTGAAACACCTTATAAAGGCTGGCTAATAAATTTATTAATAATATGTCAAATACCGTATTTTACCAAATTCTGCCTGCCTACAATGGTTTGCCTATTATCGTAAACCATTTGAAAGGCTACCTGTTTTACACAGAGCGTCCGCATATGACCTCGTTAACCCATGAAGGATAATATGACCTGTTCTTAGGCTACAATTTTTTTTATGAGTCGGAAGATCTTTAAATCAATTCGTCTGGGTAGCGTTCGGAAAAGCTACGACATGTCTTCTCGTCCAAAATTCCTCAGTGCTGCAATGTCTTCGAACAGTGCGTGCTGCCAGTGATGACATATGGATCAGAGACATGGTTGTTAACTATGGGCCTCATTACTCATAAGAAAGCTCAGAATCACGCAGGTCGCTTGGATTGGGTTGTGAAGCTGAATGGGCAATAGGTAGGATGGGTATATTGTTCGAAAAACCGATAGACGTTGGGGTCCCAAGCTGCCAGAATAGCGATCACGCACCGAAAAGCGTGACGTTGGAAGACCCCTACTGGGCGGACAGATGAGATCAAACCAGTCGCACGGAGCCGCTGGATTCAGGCGGCGCAAGACCGTAGCGTGTAGAAGTCCCTACAAGAGACGTATGTCAGTAGTGGACGTGGATTGATAGTGATGAGATCTTTAAAAACAAGACTAAGAATTCAGAACCTTATTGCTCACTAGCTGATGCCCGCGACTTCTTCCGCGTGGATACAGGTATTTAAAAATCCCGTGCGAACTCTTTGATTTTCAAGGATAAAAAGTACTTAGCCTATGTCACCTAGCCTAGTTAACTAGGTATACCTACCCATTCAAAAAATCACGTTAATCCGTTGCTCCGTTGCGACGTGATTGGAGGACAAACCATCAACCACACTTTCGCATTTATAATATGGCTAGTGATATAATGTGTAGGAGCCTACTGTTTACAAGTTTAATATGAAACGTTACAATACAGGAGCATTTCTTTGCAATTAACATAGAAATAATAGTTTTCGGTCATGACCCGAGCCGGTACTTGACTGGTACTTAAATGCAGTCTCAAACATGGCTCTTTGTTCTGCAGGCTTATTAAGATAAGCCTATTTCGCTCATGTACGAGGAAAAGGAACAAGCGACTAGTTAAACATCTCGCCTGTCAAAATTATCGTGTAAGGTAAATTTAATTTGCGTCATGGCTTTTATTTACATAGGCCTTATTTACGATTTTATCGTCCTTTGCGTTACATAAAATATTGATAGAGGCACTCTATGTGTAGTTCGGAGGTTAAACGACTATTAACATAGGTATAGGGTATAACTTTTCCATTAAATAGCGTAGAGAGATTTAATCAAGATAAATCACTGATTAACCGAGGACGGACATGGCGAAACTATAAGGGTTCCTTGTTTACTACGGAACCCTAAAAATGAGTCTGTCTAGCTTTTCACGGCCCATCCACACAACTGGTTTTGACGAAATTTGGTAGCTTGTATACCGGACAAGGACATCCTTTTTGTCTCGCAAAATCAAAGAAAATTTTGAGAACTCACGGGATTTTTGAAACCTAAATACACATGGACGAAATCGTGGGCATCATTATTTAGTATCAAATTAATTGGTAATTACCGATTTATTTACATTTAAATGTGAAAATAATATTATCTGCTCATACTTAGTCATGTCCCAGATGATATTGCAGGGGCATAGTTATGTAGGTATAAAGTTAAAATTAGTAATAAGTATAATACTTACCTACTACTAATATTATTTAGCTAATAAGTACTACATACTATAATACCAGAGGTTGCTCGAACTGGTGGTATTCTATACTTAGAATGACTTTTTATAATATAGTGGCGAACATCACTTAATTGTAAATGACCTCAAAAATTGTGCCTAATATTATTTAATTTTTTTTAATGATAAATATGCAAAAAATAGACATCTAGGTATTAGGTCCGTATAGATCGAATAGGTGACCTAAAGGCCGGGGTTGACCATACATTAACAGTCGATTCAGCAGTGTAAATACACTTGTTTTTGTTTATTCTATAATATAAAAATGAATCACCAAATGTATTGGTCATCGCAAATCTTGGGAACCGCTGAA
The DNA here is from genome assembly GCF_902806685.2 of Maniola hyperantus. Lineage (NCBI taxonomy): Eukaryota > Metazoa > Arthropoda > Insecta > Lepidoptera > Nymphalidae > Maniola > Maniola hyperantus. Next base: position 11,198,183 of record NC_048536.1, on the reverse strand, counting down.
CCGATTTCGCTAATTCTTTTTTATAATATTCCTTGAAGTACGAGGAAGGTTCTTACGGAGAGAAAAATTTAAAAAAATCCTAAAAAGGAATCGATTGTTAGGCGGTACGAAGTTCGCCGGGGCAGCTAGTTGATGAATAAAAAATAGTTTGAAATATTATGCATGAGTTGGAGATGTATTTTTCCTTTTTGTTGTCTTCTTATTACCTTGTCATAACAATATAATGTGATACCTACCTCGACCTCGAAAGGCAGAAATTATTTTTCACGCATTCGTGACGATGCCACCTCAAGACGGGCTGAGCCACCATTTAGTATTTAAAGATTGGAACAATAAATTTGCAAATCTTGACAGAAAGCGTTTTAAGATTCGTCAAGATAATGAATTCCTCTTTAGGAGTGAATGTTTAGCATGGTAAATGGACAATTCCATTAGTAGTTTTTATCCGTGAACTAAGAATCGTGCGCACTAATAATATCCGGAAACGGATTTTCCAATCTGTGTTTACAGTTCCGCCATAGGTCAACTTTCATTATTGCAATATTTTTTAATCGAGTCAACGACTTTAAACTTGAATTATTTAGTTAGTTTTTTTTTGCTGTGTTGGAACTCCATGATCCTGGAACTGGAATATGATTTAATTAAGTTGGTAACAACAAAAAAAAACTATATATAGTATATACATACAGAAAAACTTATCACTAAAAAATTTATATTTACAAAAAATATACGCCGTTGTTAATTAAGTTGGTTAGTTCGTTTTTTAACCAGAAAAACTATATTTGTTTTTCAAGGTCCTTGGGTGAAAGATTGCAGGTTGGTAAGAGTTTACCGGATTTTAGGTTCGATGAACAGTTTCCATCTGGTTCCTATTTACAAAAGCTACTATAATAAGAGGTACACACATACATAGATCATTTAACAACAGAAGTGACCCTAGCTAATCAGTTTTTCAGATTATTTCTACGTAGGTAACTTTACATAGTAAAAAGCTATAATTTTAGAAGACTTGATGGACCTTGCGGGGTCAGTGGTCATGGCTTCTAATCTATAGGTACGTTAGTTCAAGAACCGAAACTTCGATTCTTATCATCTGATTCAATCTACGTGTTTTGCAAGATGAGTAATGACTTATGTCAGTTTGGCCCTATAATAAATAATTTGACATTATGTATAATTTAATCACGGTATTAAAATATTTAACGGAATTAAACTTAAATAATTTCTAACTATTCATGCAACCAAGACGGTATGCCATAATTTGATAAACAAAAAAATTAGGTAATAAGAAAAACATAAATAGCAATAGATCGTGACAATTTAATGACTGCAAAAACGTTACGTGTCTACAAACCATAACAGAACAACTCTCTTCGTATTAAGGTTCATCAAATAACAATTTCTAAACAGCGGTGCTATTTTAAAGCACATTTCAACTTCACATTTAAAGCTCTACCTCCATTAAATACCTACTTGCCCTGAAATATAAATATCACGAGGTTTTCTGGAGGGGGAAAAAATACTTATATTAGTTTTGGTAGTAATTAGGAACACAGTCATCATATTATTATAATAACGTTACAAATTAAATTATTTTTGTTACTAAAGACCGGACAAGTGTGGGTCGAACTCGCTTGGAGAGGGTTCACTACGATGAATATCTAAGTTTGTACCGCACAGTATTGAGAGATTTATCATGTTATTTTAAGACCATAGTCTTTATATAGGTTTTACTTTAATTTTTACGTAAAATTTTAAGCTCAGTAATTTCGGAGACAAGATTTACACTAGCTTATGCTCGCGGCTTACCGATGGACCGCGTGGACTACAAAAATTTCAAACCCCTATTTCACCCCCTTAGGGGTTGCATTTTTCACAAATCCTTTCTTAGCGGATGCCTACGTCATAATAGCTATCTGCCTGTCAAATTTCAGCCCGATCCGTCCAGTAGTTTGAGCTGTGCGTTGATAGATAATTCAGTCAGTCAGGCAGTCACCTTTTCCTTTTAAATATATTTAGATTTAGAAGAAAGTAATAAGCCCGCAGTGGAAAGCTGGCTTTACGAACTAATCATGTGTGCGTTGGGCCGTAAGTCGTAACCCGTGAAGTGATTTTCTATTGTTATTTTTACAAGTGAACGTGCCATGCGAGCCGCGGGCGGTTCTCAGCCGAAATCTACACTTCGAACCCGCTCACCGCAAACTGACGCTTCAAATTAACTGTGTAAGTACAAATTTTAAGAACACATGTAAGTAGTACAATCAAAAACAATCCGGTGTTGTCCTAACACGACGCTATTACGCGATCATCGCATCGAATTTTACTCGTATGAACGTGCGATCAAATATACTTACTGATCTCGAAAAAGCGTCCTAATTGGCATTCGCGTGATGATCGCGTATTCTCGTTCTATTTGACGCAAGCACGCGATGGTCACATCGCTTAGGTACTCGCGCGATGATCGATAATTTCGCGTTGTATTAGTACAACGCCTAATATGCGCTTTGGACACGGTTCATAACAAAATATGGTCGCTGATGCTAAAAATATACCTGCTGTATTTTGTACATGCGATTATGACGAAGTAAATTAGCGCTAAGAGAATTTGTCAAAATCTTGCAACGTTGAATCAGCTACGCACACAGGTACCTAAAGGAAAACTTTGTGTAAAGTGTGAACCCAGGTTCAAGGATGCTAATGGTTTAAATATTTGATATTATTTTAAAGAACTTTATGTATAACGTGCCACATTAACATAATATAAAAGCATGCCATTAGATATATATTATATATACTTATTAGATAGATAATGCTTTCCTCGTGCGCTGCACCCAAATTCTGCAGCATTCATGCGCTTGATTCGAACAACTGATCTTTATGAGATGGGTCTATTATACAAATTACGGGCAATATGAAATTTCACAACGTTCGATTTGCATCTTAAATAATTTCATAACTGTATTCCCGCAACATCCGGCCTATCTAATCCGAATCTAATTCTGAGAAGCATTCAATGTCGCTGGAATTAAAGTACCGATGTTCTGATCGAAGTACAATGGCACTCGGCCCACGCTTACTCACTAATTGAAGAAAAAATATCTTACGTAAGAATAGCGGATCCGGTAAGCTGTTCCTTGTGTATACTCATTCAGATTCAGAGTTTTTTCTTTATTTGTATTTGGAGCTGCTGTATAAATACAATTCTATTAAAATAAAGTTTTTTTTAATAAGAAAAATAGCAAGCAAACGAGCAAGTGCATGAACAATTGCAGCACCAGAGGAACCCCCAATGCATTGCCAACTTTTCAGGAATTTGTAGATCCGCTCCTTGAATAGCCAAGCCCATATTGAAATCTTCCACAAATTTCCCCTGATAACGCTGGAGGAAGTTGGTACAGTTTGCATGTGATCTGGCACAACAGGTGGTCGAAATGCAAAAGGCACCCAGGTGGTGAGGGAGGGTGAAATTGCTACGGTGGCATGCGGTGCGGTTTGCACACACGTTTGCATTCTTATAGGAGTAGGTAGGTATACCGACCTAAAAGATAATTTTCCCTGAGGGCGCTGCTATGTATATAGGTATACCTAGGTACACCGTACATACCAAAAAGAAAATAACTCAGAAACAACAGGAATTATAAGTCAACTTTCGTTACGCTTTGTAATGCCCTACTAAAAAGAGCAGGGCGATAGTTTTCTTAGACCATAACTTGAATAAAGGTATAATATTGACCTGCTAAAAAGGCGGTCGCACGGCCGCGGCCGGTCACGCGCCCATCCAACGATCTCGTCCTAGACATGAACCTAAACGTAATAATATATGGCTGCAATTACTAACACGCCCAATAAGATTGAAATGTATACCTACTCGTAATAAATTTTAATAAAATAATTTGTTTATGTTTCGGCCAGGTTTCGGCAAACTACAGAAGATTAGCACAATTATCTTTTGGAACGTATTTAGGTAGGTCATTTCTTGAACAAGTAGTTATTTCGTATAACTGTTTTATTACATAGTTAGAGATCCGTTTAATTGCTTTAGAGCTAGCTGCATTTTTTTCAGTTTTTGAAACTACTGACTGGAATGTTGAGACAATACCTACCAGGTGTATCCCATAGATAGTATACGTTTCTAATATTATTGGTACAAACAGAATTAGCACCATTGTCTTCCTAACTCTGGCTTTCAGGGTGTTTTGTGACGCAAACCTGAATCTAGAGGTGAAAAAATAATATGTCCAAACTGAATAAATAATAAGTAATCTATATCACTATTATTACATATTGTTATAAAGAGGTAAAATGTGTTATTTTGTGAGGTTCTATGCACGATGCAATATCCGGAACTAAATAGGTATGATCCGATTCTGCATTATCCCCGAATGCTATAGGCTATAAATTATTATTATGTCACAGACAAAGTCGCGGAAAAAAACTAGTATTCAAATAAATATAATAATTGTAATGATAAACACTACATTAAAAGCTAACCAGGAAATCTTGTAATACAAGCTGACAGACAGACGCGATGGACAGACGTGTTAAATATAGTAGGTATCGTGATGATGGATAACTATGTTGTTGTATATTGACAGAATAACTCAAAAATCCAGGAAATAATCTTATTACGCTCCTTTAAGAACAAAAGCCCCGCGTTTTAAAATTGTGATGCAATTATTTTAAACGCTGACATTGAAAAAGACAAGTTGAAATAATCCGAGAATTCCGTGTGCCCTTCACTTTGTTGCTGCACTGATGGCTGATGCATTGCGATGGCCGCTGTATTTAGACCGTATGAATTCACGGCGGCTTAATTATATTGTCTACTTCAAGCTGAAATGATAGATCCTTCCTTCCCTTATCCCTTAGATCCATCCTGGTTTCCCAGGATTCGTTTTGGGTTGGAGAGCATTTGGGCAGCGTGAACGGCAAACAAAGCAAAGGTTTTAGATTTGCAAGCGAAACGAGCGGGAAGTTTTTGTTTAATTTCACATAAACGGATCTTAGGTGCTCAGGGCGGCCAATATTATATCTACATATTTTATGGCGATTAATTTTTTTATTGCTGTTGCTTTTGCTACATTAGTCATTACGCGTACAGGTACCACGCCGGCACCACGGAGGAGCAGCAGCGGGGATCTCAGCTGTGCTAGTGACGTCTAGCCCCCCGAGGGGGGAGAGTGAGCATAAGGGAAGAAACAAAATAATTTGTAGGTAATAAGTCTAAGTATATAAAAGGAAAACTGTCTGAGTCAGACTGACTGATCTATCAACGCATAGCTCAAACTACTAGACAGTTCAGCTTGAAGGCATGCAGATAGCTATTATGACGTAGACATGCGCAAAAAAGTAGTTTTTGAAAATTCAACCCCAAAGGGGTAAAATAGAGGTTTGAAATTTGTATAGTCCACGCAGACGAATGCGCAGAGATAAGTCCATACTGAAACTTGTTTTCTTCATCGACATAAATAAATTTGCTAAATAGCTTCCTAAGCTTTTAATCATGTTTTTATCAAAACATATTTAAAAAAAGTAATTAAAGTGCACCTGATGAATTGATGGCGAAAACATTTTGTGTAAGATAGTATTTAAGACACCTTGTTATCTTTTTAATATCTTAGGTAAGGTGCTAGTAGTTATGGGCTTAAGAGCCTTATCACACTGACGTATCTTTGTCGCAGCAGTAGTTTAACGAATGCAAATAAGTATACCTACCTAAGTACTTATTTGCATTCGTTAAACGACAGTGCCTTTTAAGTACATACGAGATGTCTCGCACTTACTATTGGCATGTGTTCGTATCATAATTTGAGAGAAACACTAGACTAAATTTAAATTTTATGAATATTGGTATTTTTAACTGTATTTTAAACAAACCTTCGAGCATTTCGGCAATGAAAGTGTATAAATTTGTTAGTGATTCTCTCAAATTGATATAGTTTTAGGTTTAATTATGTAGTTTGATTTTAATTTAGTTTGTAACGATGGGGCTGGCATATAGATTATCTGTAAAAGCCCATTACAAAATAACAGATTAAAAAAAAAAGTACATACGAGTGCAACGAATATTTTTTATTACTATTTTTAACCGACTTTAAAAATGTGGGAGATTATTAGTTATCTTTAGATATCTAAATATATAAAAAGAAAATGTGACTGACTGACTGACTGACTGATCTATCAACGCACAGCTCAAACTTCTGGACGGATCGGGCTGAAATTCGGCATGCAGATAGCTATTATGACGAAGGCATCCGCTAAGAAAGGATTTTTGAAAATTCAACCCCTAAGGGGCTGAAATAGGCGTTTGAAATTTGTGTAGTCCACGCGGACGAAGTTGCGAGCATAAGCTAGTAAGTCTATAAAAAGAAAATCCTAACTCATTCACTGACCGCCCAACCTGGTTTAGGCTTTGGACCTATAAAACTGAAATTTTGTACAAAGGTTTCCTTCATACAGATTACGGGCGGGCGGTGTGACGCGATAACACTAAAACATATTAGGTAGGTATATAAGAGGTATTTTTTAAATTATTAGAAGTTATAGTAATCGAATTTTGATATTTTACGTAGGTAGGTACATGGATAGGTATCTGCAAACCATAAAGCTAAAAAGATAAAGCAACGACAGTCGTGAATCCTATACGAGTTTCTCTAGCTATCTTCTTACCTTTACACATTGTTGCTCCATTTATTACCAATGATAAATAAACGGCTACCTATTAATTTACATACCTATAGCCTATAGTCCGCGACAGGTGGAGACGGCAATCGGGGAGGTAACGCCCCGCACACCCTCAAAGCCCCCGTACTAACTCGGTGCGGATGAGCGCGAGTGACGTGCGGGTGTGCAGGGGTCAGCCTCATACCCCGATTGCCATCTCGACCTGTCGCGAACTGCACTCGTAGTATTTGAGATGCAGATGTGTAAAGTTACATTACATTGTTTCCGAATATGTGTTAATTTGTCTTTGTATCTTTTGAATAAAGACACTTATTAGCGCATCAATAAAATACGTAAACCACATTGTTTAACAGTAGCATGATACGTTACAGGGAATAAATTAAATACACTGTTATAATATATTGCGTTTTTTTAATTTCGTAATATTTATCTTTGTTGTGTAGAGAAGATAAATTATGACATTACTGAATCTGCCATTGGCTGCATACGCAATTATACTCTAAAGTAAAAATAAATTATCTTACTATAAGATACTGATTTATTTGAATAAAATATGATTTGCTTTGAATTTACATTATACAAAAGGTAGGTATGCTAAATAAAATTGTAATTAGGTATTTTGATAATTCTCTAGTAACTCTAGAAAAGCTTTATTTCAAAAGACCTGCTTTACTAGAGCATTTGATTCCGTTAGAAATAAAAATAAAATAAATCTTGATCTCTATTTACGTATGAGATGAAAATACCACTTACCTATTCCAAATCATAAATGCTCCAGGATAGACCTAAACCTAAATTTTATAACATATATTATTCATATTGCTACTTTACATTATACAGGTAGACCTTAAGGCCAACCTTTATAGATGCAAATAGATCTATGCAGACGGAAGTATCGCCAGGATGCAGACACAAGAGAAGCGTAAAGGCCAATCGATTAATTTATTAGATGTCGTTACGTAAGTAGGAAGGCACTACCGCCATCAAGATTTTCGCTGCCCAAACTGTCTCAATGATGAATCTTAAGTGCTAGATAATAAACAACATGACAGCTAAATGCAAACAATCACCTTGGTGCATTTATTAAAAGTATAACAGATGAATAACGATCTCGACTGAAATGTGGGTAGACACGTTGACATTTACTTATCTCACGGTACTCCGCTACCATTATGAACAATTAGTGGGTGAAAGTATTTTTTGGTTGTAATTTCAGCTCGTCGAGCGAGGCTAGATCTAGACGTATAAAAACCGAATTAGGATTAGACCAATAAAACGGCTTAGCAATCTAGACGTTAGCGCTTGACTGATCAGCCTAGATATTGCAAATTAAATGCCAGATTCCCAGTAGCTAAGTTCAGTCATATACCTGTACCCACACCTATCTATCATCTATACTTCTAACTTAACCTTATTTTAATCCTATTATTATTGGCAGCTTCGTAAGTGCAATTGTGGTTTTGTAAGCTCTGAGTATAAGTGAATAAAGTGGCAAATAAAAATGTTCTTTTAAAAATAGTGCATTTTCTATAACATTTAATGCGGGTAGCAAGCAAGGATAGCGTAGTGGTTAGGGCGTACGCCTCCTAATTCGAGGTCGGGGGTTCGATCCCGACCTTTAACTTTTTGGAGTAAAGTTTGGAGTAAAACGCAGATAGCGTTTTAAGTAATAATTAAAATATATCACTTGCTTTAACGGTGAAGGAAAACATCGTGAGAAAATCTGAATGCCTGTGAGTTCTTCATAATGTTCTCAAAGGGGTGTGAATTAATCAGCCAATCTGTATTTGGCCAGCGTGGTAGACCACGCACCACACAAGGGTTTTAGCCTACCACGCTAGTCTACTAGCATGGTAGGCTACAACCCTTGAGTTGAGACTCGTGCTCTGTAGTGAGCTAGCGATGGGTTGCTGGTGATAATGATGATGAATATCCACACTATTATTATAAATGCGAAAGTGCTTATCTCCGTCTGTCTGTTTATTTGTCTCTCTGTCTGTTACTTTTCACGACCCATCTGTTATCCATAACAGATTTTCACGAAAGGCACTGAGATAACTTGCGTTGCGGAGACAGACTTAAGCTACTTTTTATCCCGGAAAATTGAAGAGTTCCTACGGAATTTTTAAGAACCTAAATCCAGCCGAACGAAGTATGTTGTACCTACTAGTATTTATATATCTAACAGAGAAATATTTATTTGATTACCTGTTGGAAACTTTTGTTAATTATCGTAATTTGTATGTTCAAACCATCGTGAGGTCAACTTTGTGTTTGTTAGTATTTGTAGCTAATTACAAGGTAGAGTAGGTCAGCGACATTTGGTTTAGTGGGTGAGGCAGTGGTCCGACCGCCGAGAAAGCGACTAACTATCGGCGATTTTTTCTCTCAAGAAACGCACAATAAATGTACATTCCGTGTAAACGAAAGAGCGATGCATATATCAAAAGTTGCTCTCTGACTGTTCACACTGCCGGCAACGACTCGCTTTACTAGTTTTGTCGCTGAGCGATGAGCTTTCAGAAATAAACTAGCTCAGCGATATTCGTTCAGCGATGCTCGCTCGCTTGAACACGTGTAACATGCGCGCAGGTTTGCACAGGACTGAGCGACCGCGGGCGAATGGCGCGAGTAATCGCTCGTCGCACTTGCAGACTCGCTTATAGCCCGGCGACAAAACTATCGAAACTACACACTCGCTTCCCGCTGATTTCCAACTCGTTTATAGTTTCTAGTTCTACTCGTTTCTCGTTCATCGACGGCGGTCGAACCACTGCCGGCTTTGGTAATAGATGAGTGGTGTGATTGCAAGAGATAAAGCATCGGAGCGGGCGCTCGGAGGTGGCGTCTGGAGGTGAGAATCGTGGTAACAGGGCGTGAGATAGAACGGCCGATACTGTCGCCGACTCCGACGCGCCGCCCCGCGCCCTCGCGCCGCCATTCCTGACGAAACTTGCCTCTTTTGTCTATTCTCTGTGCTTAGTATGAGATTTTACATTTCGTCAAAGTTGATAGTAGATAGTATCCGACAGTCAAAAAACAATAAAGTCAGTGTAAAATAGACCTTGATTTTTTTAAACGCTTGACTGCAATCACACCAAACAGTAAAAGATGATGCAGCCTAAAGAGGAGCGGCGCCTGCCTGTAAGGTGAATATATTCACTCTTCTTTTGAAGGTACCAATTAATATTGGTAATTGGTTGGTTAATGCGGCTTCCGTTTTCCTCGCTTACTATAATTAGTACGCCGCAAGATTAGAAACGAAGAAGCAAATCGCTTCGTACAGTCCGAGGAATTTCAAGTATGTAGGGGTGCAGACCTTGGCGATGCCTCGCATTTTCAAGTCGAGAATTCAGCACCACCGATTTTAATTTCGCAACGTTTCTGCTTGAAGCGCTGGCTGTAGATATATGGATAAACTTGAACTGTAACACAAGACAGTTAAAGTCTGTTTTACTTTATTGCTGAAGTGTATTGGCTCTCGAATTCTATCAACGTTAGTGTGATGTTAATAAAATCTTATACTAAGCCTACTGTCTCTATGAATTTAAATTAATGTCTATTTGTTATGGTAAACGTTACGGTCGTGTTTGTACAGTACCTAGGTATTTATTACTGGGCACTAACGTTACTTGTAAACTGCACTTCATATCATAACTACTGAATCAACTAAGGACAAAATACTTTATTTTATTTTATATTTTATTCAGATACAAGTTAGCCATTGACTGCAGTCTCACCTGGTGGTAAGTGATGATGCAGTCTAAGATGGAAGCGGGCTAATCTGGAAGGGGTATGACAGTTTTTATTAAACCCTTTGCTAGTAGTGAGGTAACTAGCCACGGTCGAAGCTTGCCACCACACCAGACCGGAGCAAATTTAGAAATTCATTTATTAAATTCCAAATTTCCCCTGCCAGGAATCGAACCCGGACCTCCCGCCGATAAGACCACAGCGCTCTCCCCTGCGCCAGGGAGGTGGTCAAAAATATAAGTAAATAATACATAATATAATGTAAAAGAAAGAAAAGAAAATGTTATATATTACCAATTAGTATTGATATAATAACTATGGTTTGCAAAAACGTAAAGTGGACGCGGTGTACAGATTTTCGAATCGACACCTTCTAGTAATTAAACCTTGTCACGCAATCGTGAGAACAGAAAATAAAGTTTAATCGATTTAAGATACAGGTTTGCACAAGACCTGGGCCGTCATTCGTGTGCCTTCAGCGACACTGCGTCAATTTCGCCGGTGACGGCACATTCTTTAACACTTACCTACCCACGACTTTTACGTTGAGGCGAGTGGAGCGGCAAGCTGGGCGGGCGGCGGCACGGCGAGGCTGACTGTGAGCTGAGGCGAGCTGGTAGGTACACAAAACAAAAAGGTAGAGAAGCCTACGAACAAGAGTGGCAGAAGAGTCGTGGACAGGTTCTTGTAAATCACATATAATCCGCGACAAATCGAGATGACAATCGGGGTATGAGACGGGGGACGCCCCGCACACCCGCACGTCACCCGTGCTCGCCCGCACCAGGTTAGCGCGGGGGCTGTGCGGGTGTGCGGGGCGTTCCCTCCCCGATTGCTGTCTCGACCAGTCGCGTACTACAGGTAATGTTGCACTGCTTCAATTTTTTTACCAACGTTTATTATTACCGACTCCAAATCGTTCAACCGGCAGGACGGCGATGACAGCTCGCAGCCTATCTGATATTTTGAATTCAAGATAAGCGGAATTAAAAATTAATTTGAGCATAATCTGAAACTTTGACATTTCAGAATGTATTGTGATAATTTAGTTACGTATCACATTACAAAACAAACATTATGTGTATATGATATCCGTAGGTACAGGTTATGTCAATATTACAAAAATACCAGTGTCAACGATCGTGGCGTCCCATAATAGGGTTCGCTACCTCCTTAAAGGTTATCATTAAATCTGGTTTTTGTCAACGTCTTGAACTAACTTTTAATGACTCAATCAGAGCAGGAATCGTTATGGGATACTGTACAGTTACACGACTTAATAATATTCGCATTTTTATTTACACTAGTCCGCCTATCACAATATTTTTTATAAATAAAATTCCTAATTACACAATTACCATTGGTTCAAAAAACCTAAAACCACGCAGACGAAGTCGTGGGCATCAGCTAGTTACTTACTAAGCTCAGATTCCTTCCAATTGAATCTCTTGGTATTTCCTTCAAAAGATTCCATCACGGGCTGGTTAGCAATGGAAAAATACATTAATGCACCTAATGCAATAATTTAGTTTGATTTTTCGCATTTTTAGTGATTCGATAAGAAAAACATTACCGCACATGCTAATAAATATTACCGCACAGTTTCGTAGGCTAATAAACTGTGCGGTAATATTATAACCGCTTAAGGGCGGCAAGTTTACTTTATAGATTTAACAGCGGTGACGTAAGTAAAGTGTACAGCAAATGTATTGTAAAATATTTTATCAAGCTCAAAGTGGCTTTTATTTCAGCGAGCTTTTAATCTCGTCAACACGAATTTTGTGGAAAGCTTACGGCTTCAACGGGAATGAATAATAATTATAGAGTGCGAGCAAAATAATTATATGCTAAGTTGACGCGGTACTCGGACGTGCAAGGACTTCGATAGAGTCCGAAAAAGTTGTAAAATGATTTCAGGGTGTGATGTTGCAGTGAATTCACGGTTGATTACGGAGGCGGTCCTCTGTCATTACCTTGTCGGGGCGGTGGTCGCCAGCTAACGAGCTCCAGATCCACTTTGGGTCCATTTAAGAGCCGTTATTTATAATTTAACATATTTGTTTGTAAATTTACTAAATGCATGATATTTAAAGAATGAAATCAAATAATCATACCTTGATTTATTTTGTGAACAAAAATAGTCTTCTTTATAATTTTTGGGTCTTCAAAGTAATAGGGATAATATAAATTGGTATATTTACTGATAATTCCATACTAAACCAAACTTTTATACTAATATGATAAATGAAAAAGTGTCTGTCTGTCTGCTAGCTTTTCACGGCACATCTGTTTAAAAGATTTTGATGTTTGGTTCATCAAAGTCATGCGTGAAAGTCCAAGCTTTCCCTCGGAATTTTAAAAAACCTAAATCCACGTGGACAAAGTCATGAGCATCAGTTATTTGGTACAGAGAGAGCTTGCATCCTGGAGACGGGCTAAGGCAATGCTTTATCCCGGAAAATCAAAAAGTTCCCAGTTCCCACGGAATTTAAAAAAACTGAATTCACGCAGACGAAGTCACGGGCATCACGTGGTGATTGGTGAAGTAAGTATTACGTAATTCATCCCTGATTTGCCACAGAAGTGAGATGGCAATCTCTTCGTGTAAAACTGATGGTAGGTATGTATAATCTGAGTTAACTAAAATATATTGATTAGGTTAACTAACGTGAATATAAGTTGAAGAATATTAATTGCGAAGTCTGAGCTAATAATAAATAGATTAATCATAAAATTACTCGTACTTTTAGCATGAGCAATGCCCTGTAATTTGTAGATGACAGAACCTGACAGAAGACTAAGTTCTCGGTAGCGATTAATATTTTTGTAACAGTCATTTGTTATTGTGATTTTTGTTATGGATTATTGTATGTAGTTACATTTATATTAAAAGAAATAGCTTATTACTTATTGATTTAACAAAACTTGAAACTAAAACATTATATTCCACGAAAAGGACATAATAAGTATTATCTCTTTTGATGAGGTCTCTTAAGACTTAAGATCGAAATAATATGGCAAAATTTTAGTAATGGTCTTTGTTTTACATTACACAAGATTCGACTCCATAAGAAACAAGATATACCTAAAGCTCATATTTCCATACTTTACTGCGAGTCGAGTCGGAGTGAAGTTGGCCTCGAGGATGTCTAATGTGTGGAAAGCTTTATTTAAAGTGGTAAGTAGGCTTTTCATTATGAAAAACTGTGCGCAACGTTATCATCCTATGCGGTCGTAACCCAGGCAATTTCGATTTTGGAATGTAAGAACTGCATTGTCGCCGACAGCCCTGCGCCGTCTACAGGTGTCGTTCCTGCACAAACTTCGTAAATGTCAATTGATGTTATTTACGCGAAATTGCATGTCATGCGGGTCTCATATAATTACGAACGGCACCTTGGAACGAGAGGTCAAAAAGAAATTCACTTAAAACTGTAACACGCCCTTCGCAAGAACCGAGCCGAAAATTT